>NC_090265.1:564132197-564446043 GCF_040414725.1 Anabrus simplex | reverse complement strand
ATACGTAGGAAGTATTTTACAGGTAATAATGACATAAGGGCATTACTTCAGAGAGGATGGTTGCCTAGTTGTACTTCCTCTTAAACAATAATCACCAGCACCACCACCATTACTTCAGAAATGGGTTCGTCAGTAACGTAATCAATATCTCAAAGGCTTGTGCTTAGTTGCGCTAAGTGTTCTTTCAGTAATTCACCACGAAAATGACTGCATATCAAACTCTGTAGCAATTATCAGTTATAACCTTTTTTAAAAAAGATGTCAGCTGTTTAGTGCACATGCTTCGAAATACATCGCAGTAAACATATTAAACCTCTGTAGGCTTGCCACATATGTTAACATGCTGAGCTTAATCATGAATCCTACTAGTAACTTCTTCTGGAGATGCTTAATTCTATTTTTAAGACGAATTTCAGCCCCTCGGCGCCTCCGAAAACCGTAGGACGTAAAACAATAACGTTATTATTATTATTATTATTATTATTATTATTATTATTATTATTATTATTATTATTATTATTATTATTATTATTATTATTATTATACTGTACTGTATTACTGTAGGTCAGCGTTTGATCCCAGAGGACTGAGCATGGCCTGCCCGTCTATTTACTGGCATGTAAATTCTTTAACATCATCTATTCGTATAATCAAACACCAGATGTGTCATGTATGATGATCTTGCTCTGGCCTTATAGGCATGGACTGTGAAACAATGGAGAGAAATCTGACAACCGCCCTCGAAGGTTTGTCAAGCTATTACGGTGTAAATCGACTTAGACCGAACTCTGCTAAGACACACGTGTGTGCTTTTCATCTAAGGAACAGGGAACATAGGCTGAAAATAGTGTGGCAGAAAATGAACTACCTAGGATATGCTGATAACAGAGTTCTCTCATCCAAGAAATATTGTATGAACTGAAAACTGACAGTTCGCATCAGTAATAACCTTCTTCTTTTCTGGCATTTTCCCAGTTATTATGGGTGGGCATGCATGTGCATTACGCCCAGATATACAGTCGGGTACCCTTCCTGACGTCAACCCTATGTAGAGGGATGTATTCACTATTGCGTGTTTCTGTGGTGGTTTGTAGCTTGGTGTGTTGCTTGTAAATGAAGATGTGTATTAAGAGGATCACAACCCCCTCAGCTGAAAACCTCGCTTCGGCCAGGAATAGAACCCAGGGCCCTATGAACCGAAGATCACTATACTGACCGAGTTTGTCTTCCACCGGGAATAATCCGTCACGAAAATTGGTTGAACCACAATAAACTGTTCGAATTTCATCAATTGTGGGATGATATTGTGGGATCCCCGTCCAGTCTAGAACAATTCATTTCATGTCAAACAAGTGGCCCTACTGGTAGCTGTTAGCGAGATCTGTAGACTGACTCTCTTTTTACTAGCGGTTAACGTCGCACTAAAACACAACGGCGCAAGGCTGGGAAAGGACTATCATTAGGAAGGTAGTGGGCGTGGCCTTAGTTAAGGCACAGCCCCAGCACTTGCCTGGAGTGGAAATGGCAAACCACGGAAAACCGTCTTTCGAATTCAGGCTCATAGCTACATAACCTGACCAGCACAGCCAACTTGCCCGGTCTGTAGATTAATAACAGCCTGCTTAAAGACGACCTAAGTCGACAGGCTTTGTGATCTCGCGAGAAAAGAAGCATTCTTTGTACTAAGAGGTGACTGAAAACAACGAATAAACTGACATCGACCGGTGCCCCAACCATTACCCACACCGCTGGTCCCGCCATTGCATTAGGTCATGGTGTCATGTACGGTGCTCCCACTGTTACCCACATCGCCGCTCTTGCCATTGCATTAGGTCATGGTGTGATGTACGGTGCTCTCACTGTTACCCACATCGCCGCTCCTGCCATTGCATTAGGTCATGGTGTGATGTACGGTGCTCTCACTGTTACCCACATCGCCGCTCCTGCCATTGCATTAGGTCATGGTGTGATGTACGGTGCTCCGACTGTTACCCACATCGCCGCTCCTGCCATTGCATTAGGTCATGGTGTGATATACGGTGCCCCTACCATTACCCACACCGCTGGCCCTGCCATTGCATTAGGCCATGGTCTGATATACGGTGCAAACCATACCACTGTACGGATATGAACCGCCTGCGCAGAGACAAGTCTAGGAATAGTTTCCTTCGAAACATGTACGATACTAAGAGTCCTAGCTGTAAAAGCTATAGAAGACTAAGATCCTCCATATCTCTAGATTGAAAATAGAAGCCGGCCGCTTGATCATGACGACAGCTAGATAGTACGTAAATCTCTGCACAGGCTGAGGTTGGCACTTGCTTCAGTGTTTACCCTGTTCATCTTAATGTAATAAAGATGACCTACTTTGACCTAGTTCCTGTCACCCATTATCTACTGGTTGTCGCTAAAGTTTGATGAAAAATATTAAGTAATAATGTTACTATTAGAGTAACTTGGATATGAGAATGATGATACCTCATCACATCGTTTCCAACCCTTATTTGCAGAACAGTGTGACTAGCCCAGCGGCGGCTTGTGAATTTCGTCAACAAATTTTTGCAGACACTTGTATCACACTTGAGAAACACGAGGAAACTTAAGGATGTACTGTACGTTCGCACTGTTGACAATGTTGGTAACTTAATTTTAAGAACTCGTGTGAGCTGGGCAATTAGCGGTTTCATTGATATTGTCTTTCAGATCCTCATTGACTTTAACGTTCCTCCAAAAAGTAATTACCCCAAAGAAAACAAATGGATAAACGTTTAGTAAGTATTGATACATTTGGGAGAAAAAAATAAATCGAAATTTGGAGTTTAGTGCGACTTTTAGTAGCAATGATGCTTGTCAACACTAGCAGCAACTATGTGCAGACATATACACTGTTCTCTGTTGTCATAGATAAATTCTTGTAATGGAAACAGATAACAGGCACATACCAGTTTTCTAACCCCCACAACATGACTCGCGATTACGAAGGCGAGCGAGAGTAGTATATTGCGCATGCGTACAGCACAGATATCCGTTTCTGTGATATCCTGGCCTCGTCTTCCTGCAGGCCGACCTCAACCCGCACCTCATGACTCCCCTCGCCATGGTACGTACGGACAACTCGCCTTGCAAGGAGGTGCATTTCAGACGAATATCCAGCCACGGGCTTTGCGCAGCTCACATACAAAGCCAGTACGAGTATATTACGGATAGATGGGCTTAGCAAGAACTTCAAAATTGATAAGAGCGCTGTGAGAATGAAGTAGTTAATTACAGTTTGATACAAACTGGAGGTAGGAAGTTCATTGCTTCATTGCGCTATACCAGAAACCGCCACTGGACTAGCCTATTGTTACCGTAAAATGTACTTGTGACTACTCCTAGGCAATAATTCCTTCATTTCCTCACCCAGGTTTAACACCAAATGGTTTGTCTGTAGTACTGATCCTAACCACATGTCATTTTTGTTTGCAGGTTTTGCTTTTAGCTGCGTTGTTGACGGTCGCTCGTGGTGGAGGTCCTGCAGCCTACAACATCAACACATCCACAGGCGACTCGGGCTCGGTAGGGTCCACCCAGGAGAGTACCCTCAAAGGTTATGGAGGACTAAATACCATCTCTCAGTACTCCAAAGCTGTGGACAGTCCTCATTCCAGTGTCCGTATTACGAATAGCCGTGTGACAAACAGTGGTTATGGTGCTGGCTATGGCCTTCCTGCAACGCCAGCTGGGTTGGCGTACGGCGCTGCTGGGCAGTCCTTCGGCTCCTCTCTTCACGGACATGGCGCCTACGGTGCGACCGTTGCCTCCCCTGCTGTTACTTATGGATCTGGACTTACCTATGGTGGTGGATATGCCTACGGCACTCCTGCTATTGGCACTCTAGGACACGGGCTTGCCTATGGTGCCCGTACTATTTCCACACCAGCAGTAGCTGCTGCGCCCACCGTCGCTTTTGGACATGGAGTCACATATGGTGCTAGGACTATTGCCACTCCCACCGTCGCCATCGGACATGGACTCTCATACGGTGCAAGGGCAATTGCGGCTCCTGCTGTAGCTGCTGCCCCAGCCGTCACGGTCGGACATGGACTCACATATGGTGCCAGGGCTATTACTTCTCCCGCCGTCACTTTAGGACATGGACTTGCTTATAGCACCCCTGCCGTGACTGTCGGACATGGTTTGACATACGGCGCTAGAACCATTTCCTCTCCCGCTCTGGCCTACAGCACTGGCTTGCACTACGGAGCTGGATATGCTTACGGTGCCCCCACCATTACCCACACCGCTGGTCCTGCCTTTGCAGTTGGCCATGGACTGACATACGGTGCCCCCACTATTACCCACACCGCTGGTCCTGCCTTTGCAGTTGGCCATGGTCTGACATACGCTGCTCCCATTACCCATACCGCCGGTCCTGCCTTTGCAGTAGGCCATGGTTTGACATACGGTGCCCCCACTATTACCCACACCGCCGCTCCTGGCATTGCAGTTGGTCATGGTCTTGCATACGGTGCTCCCACTATTACCCGTACCGCTATCGCATCACCCACCACCGTCACATACTCTACGGCTCCTTCCGTCGCCCACGTGACCTACTCTGGTGTTGGCACCAACTATGCGTGGTAAATACTTCACTGTTCTTCCATTCACTCATAATCACCGGTAACATTTTCATCACTGTCATATAACATGCAGTGCTACGTATTAGGCTAAGGACTGAATGACATCTATAACATTTTTGTATCATATGTGCATAATAAATTATTGACTAGAACACGCTGTATTTTTGTAGTTAGTGAAAACCTCTCTCCTCCTCACATGCCGGAATTCTTCATTTCCCAGGAATTTTAACGGGATATTATGTTCTTGATAGATCACATCTTTGGGTAATACCTGAAGCCATTTCTTTTTAGTGTCGACTCAGTTAATTTATAACTGTTAATTTGAGTGAACTCAAATGTCAAGTAACACACTGAAGGAGAACATATATAGGCCAAGAAAAACTAAATTTCCATGCCAGATTAAAAAAGAACGGTAATAATAATAAAAAACTGCAAGTACTGTTCCAAAGGAGTTGGCGAAAGGAAAAATGACATAACATATAATTACCAGTATAATAGGCAGCCTATTAGATGCTCATTAAACAACAACAACAACAACAGCAAAAACAAAACAAGAAGAGTACTAAAACAACACCTAAATGTAAAATACAGTGTGTCGTTGACCTAGCCAGGGTGGACGGTCGTGGCGTAGCTGAAAGTCAACAGACTGGGTAGCCAGTTGGACTCGCGCCAATGACAGAGCAACAGTTTTTTAAAATCTTACATTCCATGCTGGAGTGGAGAGAAAAGATGACTTCATTAAGATAAGTTCTAGATTTCAAGTCTCTAATTATTTAAACAGAAATATCATAAATGTTTATACATTTCTAAATATTTGAGTGTGAGGTGATATAATCTGATGATGTCCTATCGAGAATGAAACATGTCATTCTATTTGAATTAAGTTGTTGGCTTTTTCAAGTATAATGCTGTTTCCAAATGTTTTCTTTTTTAATGTAGTTTATACATTTATTACTTAAAATTAGTTTTGGCAGACTGAAGAACCTAACAGTTATAGATCACAATTAATCCTTGGCTGTTAGTGTGCTAAGTTATATGTTATATAAAGGTAATTTTGAAATAAATGTTATCGGTAATATTCAAGCGCCGTGTCCACTCACTCGGACACTAACGATCACAAGTTTCCTTTGTTACTTGGAAGGTATTGCAAATACTTGTCCACTCTTTCATGTCATGGAACCACGTTCTATGTCTACGTCAAACTGCTACCATTTTTTTACTCTTCAGTATCAGTTCGATTTGGCCATACAGTACAGTCCCGCAAACTCGACCTAATGTGGACTGAGAGGGTGTCGAGTTTCCGAAATGTCGAGTTTTACGGAATAAGAGGTGGGTTATTTACAACTCATAACATTTTTCTGCATATTGCTCTAACGGAAGTTCTAGCACCATGCGGAACATAGAAAGTACAACAACCCTAAAATAACTATTAAAAATTAAAGAAGAACCGTACATATAAAATTGATAAAATGACTATTGACGCGGCCACCAAATTAGGCGGGTCGTAGAAATTACGCTGTTGCCAAGGTTACTGTATGAAGCAATTGGCGAAGAAATGTCTAATATTGAACACATCATTCCGGAGTTCGAGGCAGTTTACTCTCTCTCAAACCCCTGATATTACCTCCTACAATGTTGCAAAACAAATTATACTACAGGCTTCAGGAAAGACTGCTGATTTCACTGCTATAAAAATTTTACACATAAACAAATTAAAATAATTCTTAAGAATAAAAACCTGAACAAGTAAATTTAAATCCGTAAAATTATGTATTGAAATTTTCAGTAAGCGGCTATGTTTCTGTTTTTTAAGCCAATAAAGTGTTGTCTGCGGGAAAAATGTAGAAAATCGTCTAACTGAAATTTGTTATCTGAGACATGTTTCCATGGGTCGTTTCATTTTCCTGAAAAATGGCCCGAAAAGTGGCCGTATAAATGTCGCTAGCTGACGTCGGTCGCGTCGCGTGCGGAAGCGCAGGACATACGTTCGGATTACATATTAATCGGTAACAGTTTTTTAAAATATTTCTTTATAGTTTAACTTTACATAGGCTATATTGGACTGTGTAATGCAGGAAAGAGAACTATTTAAAGAATACGTGAATCTGGAGCGGACCGAGTTCGACTAGACAACACTGCACAATCAGCGTTGCCAATCCGTGCTAGAAGCTAAGCGACTCTCGAACATCTGTCGCTTCACCGTTCCCATATCTGACAACAGCGCATTTTTCTTCACCCACCTAATTCAGTGGCCGCAGGTTTAGTTCTTTGTAGGAAAAATGCCTTGATGCTTGATAGTATCTCGCTCTCATTCCTTCTTCATGCAACCTCGTCAAGTAGGCGACGGTGAAACAAAATATCTATACCAGATTCACCTTGCTCCTCCAAGTAACGGAACATTCCTTCAGTGGCCTATAGTGTTTTGCTGTGAGTCACTTTTTTAACTTTTCCCTTGTCTTCCATCTCTTCGTCTTCTGATTCATCTTCATTTTATCTTCTTTCTCTTTCACTAATGCAGCTATTTCACTATCTATACTGTAAGTTCAGTTTTTATCCTGCCCGTCCATCCTCCAACATCATCATCAGTAACATCGTCCGACTCGTTGGCTGAACGGTCAGCGTACTGGCCTTCGGTTCAGAGGGTACCGGGTTCGATTCCCGGCCTGGTCGGGGATTTTAATCTTAATTGGTTAATTCCCATGGCACGGGGGTTGGGTGTATGTTTTGTCATCATCATTTCATCATTTTTTTTGCTAGGGCTTTACGTCGCACCGACACAGATAGGTCTTATGGCGACGATGGGATAGGGAAGACCTAGGAGTTGGAAGGAAGCGGCCGTGGCCTTAATTAAGGTACAGCCCCAGCATTTTCCTGGTGGGAAAATGGGAAACCACGGAAAACCATTTTCAGGGCTGCCGATAGTGGGATTCGAACCTACTATCTCCCGGATCAAGCTCACAGCCGCGCGCCTCTACACGCTTTCATCCTCATGACGACGCGCAGGTCACCTACGGGTGTCAAATAGAAAGACCTGCACCAGGCGAGCCGAACCCGTCCTGGGATATCCCAGCACTAAAAGCCATACGACATTTCATTTCATCAGTAACATTTTCGCAACCAGGGATTCTCTTCAATAAGTTCGTTATTTCACACTTTTCTGTCTCTTCCCTGCTTTCTTGAAACTCGTTTCCTGAATAATCCAGCAACTTTCTCCAGGAACGAACGAGGATTTTATGCTCGATTTCATTCCAGGATTCAGATATCCACACCAGTACGTCCAACACGTCTATTTTCTTTAGTTTATCGATCGTGTCTTTTCTTCAAGGCTTCCAAAATGCCCTGATCCATTGGTTGACACATCGAAGTAATGTTAGAAGAAAGAAACATGGCTCTTATAACTTGCCAAGCGAAAACAATTTAACTTAAAAAAAGGCAGAAAAGTTAGTGCTCGTCAAGCTGTCGAGTTGTATAGAATGTCGGGAGTCGAGTTAGCGGGATAATACTGTATTTAAAAAAAAAAAAAAAACTAACGTGAACACCAACATTTAAGAGCCAATAGCAAGAATTGCTTCATGTAACAACTCATCTTTGTATAGACTGTACACAGTGTGTATCCAGTACTGCTCATAATAACGAGAGCCTATATTTTAGTACTGCTCTCCATGAATTTATCAGTTTTAGAATTGCCACACTGGCTAGTTATACAGAAAATAATGTTATCTTTCAATGAGATAAAAATGTGTAAAATTTGTCAAATGATACTTCTGTGGTGTAGTGTGATTAGCTGCCACACCCGTAGGCCTGGGTTCGATTCCCGGTCTGCCACGAAGTATGAAAAGTGGTACTAGGACTGGAACGAGGTCCACTCAGCCACAGGAGGTCAACTGAGTAGAAGGGGTGTTCGATTCCCACCTCAGCCATCCTCGAAGTGGTTTTCCGTCGTTTCCCCAAGTCTTCTCCAGGCAAATGCTGGGATAGTACCTAACTTAAAGCCATGGCCTCTTCCTTCCCTCGTCCTTGCCCATCCCTTGCAATATTCCCATCCCCAAAAGGCCCCTGTTTAGCATAGCAGGTGAGGCCACCTGGGTGAAGTACTAGACCTCCACCCCAGTTGTATCCCCGACCCAAAGTCTCAAGCTCCAGGACACTTACCTTGAGGCGGTAGAGGTGGGATCCCTCGCTGAGTCCGGAGGAAAAACCAACCATGGAAGTTAAACGGATAGTAAATAAATAAATAAATAAATAAATAAATAAATAAATAAATAAATATATAAATAAATAAATAAATAATGTTTAACTCTGTACGTTTACTACACTAAAATATAACCACATCGCTGTCAATTAGGTTGTAAAAAGTGTAACGCGTAAGTATAACCACTCATGAGTTCTCTATAACGCTTTGTTTTGAAACAAGTGTCGAAGACCATACTGTACGAGAATACAAGTGAATGTGATGATGTTGAGCAGGTGATTTGTTTAGAAGCCATAACTGTCAGTGTTGTTTAGTTTTAATTAATGTGGTAACTTAGGCATTTCAGTCGATCATTACGAGATAAATTTTAAAATGAATTGTGAGGATGGTCAATGTAAAAATGTGAAAGCACACACTGGATAGTAATAATGAAATTTATCACATCTATTGTTTAGAATAAGCCGATCCCGCAGTCTAGGAGTAACGACCCTGCCTCTTACCCAGAGGCCACGGATTAGATTTCTGGCCTGGTCAGGGATTTGTACACTGATCTGGTTCCAGGTCCGTTCAGCCTATGTGAGAACAATTGAGGAGCTATCTGACGGTGAGATGGTAGCCCCGTTCTAGGAAGCCAAGAATAACGGCCGAGAGGATTCGTCAGGCTGACCACGTGAAAAGATAGTACACACACAAAAGGCATGCAAGGCAAACGAAGTCACTGCTTGACCAAGTACGTGTCAATCCGTGCACGTGCTACAGGCCGGTCACAAGCGGTGAGGAACGGTCACTTGGTAGATCAAGGTCCATTCGGCTATAGCATGATGGGGTTGTCCGACTCCTTGGTTGAATGGTCAATGTAGCGCTTTTCGGCACAGAGGGCCCCGGGTTCGATTCCCGACCGGTTCGGCGATTATTAACCGCTAAATGGTTAATTCCCTTGGCTCGGGGACTGGGTATTTGTAATGTCTCCAACACACCAAACCACTGTCAGCCAATACAACAACACGCAGTTTCCTACACATGGCAGATGACGCCCACCCTGGTCGGAGGGTCTGTATTACAAGGGCTGAACCAGACTAGAAATAGCCAGACGGAATTATTATTATTATTATTATTATTATTATTATTATTATTATTATTATTATTATTATTATTATTATTATTATTATTATTATTATTATTATTATTATTATTATTGTTACCGTGTTTTGGTGGTAGTTATGCATGAAAGAAGGTGCTGGGTGGTGAAGGGGTCTCAGGCTACTAAAGTGAAATTAATATTAAAATTTAACAAGGTTATATTTTCTTTTCAAAATTAGGTAACAACAAATAGAACAGGTACTTAGTAGCCGAAACACGATTGACAAATACATTTACATAGGTACCCCATTTGGGGCTTCAAAAGTCAGAAACATAATTCTTGAGCAATGAGCCCAACCTTACAATGAACACCATACAACAAAGGGGCCGAAAACCCCCAAACATGCCAGAAACACCTGCTTCCAATTACATCCAAAAGCCTCCTTGAGGCAGAAACACAATTTTCAAAAAGGGCAACTTCCCCTTAAAATACAAGCCTATCATAGGCCACTCCGAACTCCACCTTTAAGCCGTCCTCAAAGGACATATACACAGGGGCAAAATACCCAATCTACTGAGGTCTGTTAAATGACAAGAAAGTTAATACATGACCTCTAAAATCACAATTTGAGAGGAGGCGAACTTGCACTCCTAATACACTTTGTTTAAGACCTACTTGGCACTAGGCCGATAATACAAGGGCTAATCCCATACTACTGAGGTGACTTAAGAAACTACTAACTTACATTACTGAAGAATAGGTTGCGAAAAATAAGTTCACCTCAAACAATGTGAGTGGGAGCTCGAGAGGGTTAAGCACTCTCTATCCCCATACGTAGCTTTACAAGAAAAGATGAAAAGAGTAGTTACATTTTGGGAAAAGGTTACATGATGGAAAACGCTTCGAACCCGCCGCGAGAGTTAAACTGCCGACTTAGCAAGAAAAGAAGTTATTAATAGGCCATTACCTGGTAGTAGACCGCTGCCGAGGAAAGAGGCGCTTCCCGCCTCCTGCTATGTACTTAATACACTGAAAGATGGAACAGAAGTGGCCCGGAGACCCTAAAATCAGCAGTTTAAATACTCTCGCGGAAGTTTCTAGGCGTTAGGGGAAAGAAAACACCCTCCCACAAAGATTTTATTGGGTAGGACCCCGCAACAGATTCAAGTTGGGGGAAGATACACCGGATTGGTCAGAAATTAATTTAAGAAATTCGTGATTGGATACATTCAAAACAAGGGGAAGAAAGGGGTAAGTATAGCCAACTTAAACAATAACAGAAAGAAATTTAACAAAGAACAAACTCTTGAAATTAAATTTTCTCCAACAAAATAGTTCTTTGACTCCGCACTAGGTTGCACTATTGTAGATCTTCAGTAGTGTCCTCTAGAAGAGAAAGTTCACACTTCTTACTTCAAGCTAAACAAAAACACATCAAAAGTGACACAGTTCTAAAACTCCAAAATTTACAGGTAGTGACATCTTCTGAGAAGGTAGAAAATTAATAACGTCAATAAAGTTCAGACTTCCTCCAGCAGAGGAGTTTTAACTGGCGTGCATTTAAATTAGCGGCGTGGAGGTGTACCACCCGGTACAGACCTCCCCCCCCAAAAGTTCCTCCAAGGGGTAACACAGAAGAACATAAACTTTTGTTTGAAAATAAGGTCCAATAAATTGCAGAAGTATTTCAGAAATTTCTTAATTCAGTTCCAAAATTTTTGTTGTAATTGGTAACGTAAGGTATTTATGTTTGTAGAAGGCGAGTTTCTGAAGATAATCTTTTAAAAGGTGATGAAAAATTTTGCAATGTCCACCAAATTTGTTGTTGAATTCCCAAGTGTAGTCATCTCTTATAGTGACTGTCCATGTAGTTGATGTAGGCTAAGTTGGATGGCCAGACCGGCCGTTGCAGCTTGCGTCCAAAGGAGGCCGCTCGGACCCCTCAAGTACCCTGAGATACCGCTCGCCCGCACTATGAGGGGAGCAGAGTGTTGAAACACGCCGCGCCCGCGGTGAACATATACAGGCTGCGGGCCAGTAGCAGGTCGTGCGCCGCACATCAGCCTTGGCCGGGAGGAGAGCTCCGGCTCGCCGTGCACATGTCGTCCTCGCTGGAGAGGAGGGGGCCCCAGTTGCTGCACGGCGCTGCGCGGCTGCGGGGGCACTGAAACATTAAAGCTAGGCGGCAGAATTGTGTTGGACCATCGTCTTTTTGAAGGCACAGGCATTATGGAGAGGTTGAGGGGCCAGCGGCGTGTAGATATCCATGGCATTTAATCTTATGAACCCACAGTGTAAGGTGGAGCAGGAGACGGGAGCGTGGTAATGGCCATGGCAAGAACAGGATGGCAGTCTAACGGATCGGGGCGGGTTTTACAAAAGGCTTACATCTAAAACCAAAATATTATAGAAGGGGCAGAATGCCATAAAAGTGAAACTCAAAAAAAATATAACCTTCATATCCTTTCAAAATAATATGAAGCAAGTTAACACAAAATTACACCGGTTTCACCTGGGACAGGTGAACCCTAAATATCCTCTCGGTGGCTGGATTACTTAACAATAAGGTAACCGGCGTAAGAAAATCGAGAATGATACAAGGCCCATGAAATCTGGGGGCAAGCTTGCCCGCGGGAACAAAATTTTTGACCATAACCTGGTCACCTACCTTCAAAGGGGTGGGTCTCCGTCCACGATCATACCTTTCCCTAACCTTTTCATGAGACACTTTAAGATTGGCTTTAGCCTTCTTCCAAAGATCTTTAATGTTGTCCGGATCTATTATCTCGGGTAGAATGTCATTCAGAGACCAGAGGTTAGAGAGCGGCGAGTTGGGAACAAACTTGAACATTAAAGAAGCTGGAGTGAACTTGTGAGATTCATGAACCGCCGAATTCAAAGCAAAAGCTATCCAATGCAGGGACGTGTCCCACCTGGAAGGATCTTCATGATGATAGGCAATGAGTGCGGACCTGAGATTACGGTTAACCCGTTCAGCCAGAGATGGTTGAGGGTAATAAGCAGAAGTAGTTACATGAGAGATGGATAAGTCAAAACAGAATTTACGAAATAAATTAGATGTAAAAGCCTTAGCATTATCGGAAACTATGTATTGACAAGGACCAAAAGAAGCAAAGATAGTATTAAGACAAGAAATGGTGGACTGAGCGGTAGCCAGCTTAGTCGGAAATAACCAGGAAAATCTAGTAAAACCATCTACACATACAAAGATGAACTTGTTGGCATTCCCCTTTGACTGGGGGAAGGGTCCCACATAATCAATATACAGGCGCTCCATGGGGCGCGACGCTTGATGAGAAGACAAAAGACCTACCTTAGTGGACATGGTTGGTTTACTAAGCAAACAGGATTTACATGCCTTTACTAATTCACGGATTTCACCGTCCATACCTTTCCAGATGAACATATCACGAATCTTTTCACGAGTTTTAAAGATACCAAGATGCCCTCCTAATGGGGTCTCATGATAATACTTGAAGATCATAGGTACAAGAACCGCTGGAACAACAACTTTCATCATCTTATCATGCCTCGAAGGGCAACATAGAACTCCATTCCTCAGAACATAAGGGACAACATGTTCCCCAGAAGAAAGGGTTTCCATTATCGGAGCCAGCGTCGGATCTTCACGTTGGTATTTCTCGATATCCCTAAACAGCATGGGAACATCTGTTAGGATGGCATTAACCTCAGATAGCATGGACTCGGGAGGTGATGGACTGTCGACCTGTTCATGGTTCTCAACGTCGTCTGAAAACATACGGCTGAGTCCATCAGCGACAACATTTTCGGTACCTCGGATATGCCTGACATTGAATTGGAAGGCAGAAATACGGATGGCCCAACGGGCCATACGACCAGTACGACGCGGCCTACCTAAGACCCAGCTTAATGCTTGATTATCTGTCTCCAGGTCGAATTTGACATGTTCCAGATAGAGACGGAACTTTTCTAAGGCAAATAAGACTGCCAACCCTTCGAGCTCATAGATGGAATACTTGGCTTCTTGAGCCGATAGAGTCCTAGATGCATAGGCGATGGGTCGCCTCCCTAGTTCAGTCTCTTGAAGAAGGACTGCCGCTACCGCCGACGACGACGCGTCCGTTTGGACGATGAATTTCTTTGAGAAATCAGGCATAGCAAGGACAGGGGCATTACAGAGAGCTAATTTCAGATCTTCAAAAGCGGCTTGTTGAGAAGGTCCCCACTCGAATTTGATGCCTTTCCTACGAAGAAGGTTCAATGGCGCCGCTCTATTAGCAAAGTTAGGAATGAACTTTCTGAAGAAATTCACCATACCAATGAACCTGGCGATACCTTTAATGTCCTTGGGAGGTTTAAAATCACGGATGGCCTGTGTTCTAGAATGATCGACTGCTACACCATCAGGTGACACAATATGCCCTAGGAATGACATAGAGGGCTTAGCAAAAGCGACCTTGGACAACTTGACAGTTAACCCAGCCTTACGAAGGCGATTCAGAACTTCTCGCAGATGATCTAGATGTTCTTCAAAAGTCTCTGAAAATACGACGACATCATCTAAGTAGTGATATAAGTACTCGAATTTGATGTCGGAGAAGACCCTATCTAGTAGCCTAGTGAGCACAGCTGCCCCCGTGGGGAGCCCGAAAGGCACGCGGTTGTATTCGTATAAATTCCAGTCCGTGGCAAACGCTGTAAGGTGTTTAGACTCTTCAGCAAGGGGAATTTGATTATAGGCCTGATTCAAGTCCAAGATAGTAAAGAACTTGGCCTTACGAAACCATGAAAAGCAAGAATGAAGGTCGGGAAGGGGCACAGATTGTAACACCACCTTCCGATTGAGAGCCCTGTAGTCAATTACAGGCCTGAAGCCCCCTTGGGGTTTCGGGACTAGAAAAATAGGCGAAGAATACGCTGACTTAGAGGGCCTAATAATACCATCCTTCAACATCTGATCGATGATTTCTTTCAGAGCCTTCATTTTAGGTGGAGATAGCCTATACGGTGGAAAACGGACAGGAATCGAATCCGTGACCTCAATTTTGTATTCGATCAGGTCAGTAACGCCAAGAGTATCAGAGAATACCTCGGGAAACGACTGACACAGTTTGCGAATACTATCAGCCTGCTCCTCAGGTAGATGTCTAAGGTCTAACAACATCTCATCCTGGGTAGGCGAAATAGAAGAACATGACACAGAATTACACTTTAATAGTGGAATTTTACAACTAGAAGCAAATTTGAACGTGCACGACCTAGACTGGAGATCGAGCACAAGACCAGTGTGAGAAATAAAGTCAGCTCCCAATATAATGGGGCAAGACAATTGCTTGGCCACAAACAATTTAATTTTCCATGTAAATTTAAAAATACGAATTTTGACCAGTAAGGAACCTAGAATTTCTAATGGAGATGTATTAGCAGAAACATATTTCACAGGAGAAGAGTCATAGACAGGTAGGTTACAAACAGACTTCAATTTCGAGTACCATTCAGCCGAAATAATGGAACAAACACTGCCTGAATCTAATAGAGCTGTTATAGGTTCGTTATTTACCTCAATCTTAAGGAAAGGAACAGGCGCGGGGGTATCCGCCGCAATCTTAAGACACTCTTTGGGGCATTCAAAGGACAGATTAGCAGATTGAACGTTCCCAGAATTTTCGATCTGCTTACCAGGGGCTGAGCCTCGGGAAGATGAATTAGTTGACTCAGCCAAAGCCACTAGTCACTTTTGATTGTTGTTAGAAGTTACCCCAGAAGTTGAGCAGGAGGGGGTGCTATTCGAATTGGGACAATTCTTGGCGATATGTGAGAAAGCCCCACATTTAAAACAGCCTTGTGATGAACCAGCTCCATTATTTGCCCTACTAGACTTGATCAGAGGACACTTATTGCGCAGATGGTCACGCGCCCCGCACGCATAACATTTACGGGGATTGACTGGTCGGCGAGGTGGAGGCCGAGTGTTACTAAAGGAAGGCGGGGGTTCTTTCGCGACACGCAAAGAATCGGCGTATCTAACTCCTTCCGCCGAGACGGCCAATGCTTCAAGTTCCGAGAAGGTTTGCGGGCACGCCGCGAAACACAAATATGACCTATAGGGAGGTGAAATTCCCTCTACAATAGCCTGCACAATCTGATCTTCAGGAAAATGAAGGGCAAACATCCTAGTATAAAACTTAATGTCCTGTATGAAATCAGCCAAGTTTTCATCCAAGCGCTGTACCCGATAATAGTATTTCTGAATCAGAGATGACCTCGCGCGGGCAGGAATGAAATTTGCAAGCAAGTGTGCGTGAAAATCTTCAATAGATGACTGTTCAGCAATAGCTCTTACTATTTTATCTGAGAGAACACCAATAGCATAAGGATAGATTATTTGTAAAATTTGACAAGGGGAAAGAGGAAACACAAGGGCGTGATCCTGAAATTCAACTAAAAATCTTAAAAATGAAATAACTTCACTGGTGGTGTTGACAGAAAACTTAGAGATACCTCTTAGCAACATTGCCAATGGATGAGGCAAGCTGCTAAACCCGGGTGACATAGTAGGTAGAGGTTTCAGGGGCAAAGAAGTTAATTCAGAACGGATGTTACTCAACGATGCACGGCGTTCAGACTCGTTGTCCAATGGGGCAGAGATAGTTTGAGCAGTGGGGGTTTTCCTATTTACTTCTCCCTTAGGAGACTCTTCCTCGCTACCTACATTCACTATGGTGGGTTGATCAGATTTGGGAGGAATTTCCCCAGTTAACAATTGAGTGACTTTACTAGACAATTCAGAAATAGTTTCAAGGAGCGTATTAGCTTCCTTCCTCTGAACGTCATTCACCTTTAGAGACAACAGATCATTAACTCTATTTGAAAAATGATATAGCCTGCCTTGCACACGCTTAATTTGATTAGGAGACGGATCATTTTCATCAAAAAAACTAACGACCGATGCTAGCCCAGTAATGTTCTCGACGATCGTGGAAAGAGAGTCATCAATTTCTTTCTCTCCCAAATTGGGGATGGAAATGGGCAAATCAAGGGAGTCTCTAAGCTTGTTAGTGTCGATAGCAACCGTGCCTCCAGATTGCACGTTTCTAATAGTTAATTCGTAGATCAACTCCTCTTTGCGCAAGTAGTTAAGGAGGAGAACGTCGCGAGGGCCGGGCATGATAACAGAAAAATTTTGAAAAACCTCAATAAAAAATTTCCAGCAACTGAGAAAATGGTTAGAGTTCGGATCAAAACAGAGTTTAGCCGTCAAAAGGGGCTAAATTGAGACCCATTCAACCACGCTCTGCTACCACTTGTTACCGTGTTTTGGTGGTAGTTATGCATGAAAGAAGGTGCTGGGTGGTGAAGGGGTCTCAAGCTACTAAAGTGAAATTAATATTAAAATTTAACAAGGTTATATTTTCTTTTCAAAATTAGGTAACAACAAATAGAACAGGTACTTAGTAGCCGAAACACGATTGACAAATACATTTACATAGGTACCCCATTTGGGGCTTCAAAAGTCAGAAACATAATTCTTGAGCAATGAGCCCAACCTTACAATGAACACCATACAACAAAGGGGCCGAAAACCCCCAAACATGCCAGAAACACCTGCTTCCAATTACATCCAAAAGCCTCCTTGAGGCAGAAACACAATTTTCAAAAAGGGCAACTTCCCCTTAAAATACAAGCCTATCATAGGCCACTCCGAACTCCACCTTTAAGCCGTCCTCAAAGGACATATACACAGGGGCAAAATACCCAATCTACTGAGGTCTGTTAAATGACAAGAAAGTTAATACATGACCTCTAAAATCACAATTTGAGAGGAGGCGAACTTGCACTCCTAATACACTTTGTTTAAGACCTACTTGGCACTAGGCCGATAATACAAGGGCTAATCCCATACTACTGAGGTGACTTAAGAAACTACTAACTTACATTACTGAAGAATAGGTTGCGAAAAATAAGTTCACCTCAAACAATGTGAGTGGGAGCTCGAGAGGGTTAAGCACTCTCTATCCCCATACGTAGCTTTACAAGAAAAGATGAAAAGAGTAGTTACATTTTGGGAAAAGGTTACATGATGGAAAACGCTTCGAACCCGCCGCGAGAGTTAAACTGCCGACTTAGCAAGAAAAGAAGTTATTAATAGGCCATTACCTGGTAGTAGACCGCTGCCGAGGAAAGAGGCGCTTCCCGCCTCCTGCTATGTACTTAATACACTGAAAGATGGAACAGAAGTGGCCCGGAGACCCTAAAATCAGCAGTTTAAATACTCTCGCGGAAGTTTCTAGGCGTTAGGGGAAAGAAAACACTCTCCCACAAAGATTTTATTGGGTAGGACCCCGCAACAGATTCAAGTTGGGGGAAGATACACCGGATTGGTCAGAAATTAATTTAAGAAATTCGTGATTGGATACATTCAAAACAAGGGGAAGAAAGGGGTAAGTATAGCCAACTTAAACAATAACAGAAAGAAATTTAACAAAGAACAAACTCTTGAAATTAAATTTTCTCCAACAAAATAGTTCTTTGACTCCGCACTAGGTTGCACTATTGTAGATCTTCAGTAGTGTCCTCTAGAAGAGAAAGTTCACACTTCTTACTTCAAGCTAAACAAAAACACATCAAAAGTGACACAGTTCTAAAACTCCAAAATTTACAGGTAGTGACATCTTCTGAGAAGGTAGAAAATTAATAACGTCAATAAAGTTCAGACTTCCTCCAGCAGAGGAGTTTTAACTGGCGCGCATTTAAATTAGCGGCGTGGAGGTGTACCACCCGGTACAATTATTATTATTACCATGTTTTTTAGTGTTTAGATTACTGACATGAAATTAAAATGAAAGACGTAAAAGGACGATAGAGATTAAATAATCATTACGAAAATGATAAGCAACTGGAAGGGGAAGATATACAGAGTGTCCGTTAAATGGCAGAGCAAGCCAAGCGCTCTGCAGAACACTCCGCTTCGTTTTTTCTTCCTCATTCTTTTAGGCCTTAATTAACGCCACGGCCGCTTCCTTCCCACTCCTAGCCCTTTCCTGTCCCATCGTCGCCATAAGACCTACCTGTGTCGGTGCGACGTAAATCCAATAGCAATATTAGAAACATTCTTTTTATCCATTTTCACATAAATACTGCCTGTCTCAAGAGATATTTCAGACCCATTATTATTATTATTATTTTTTTTTTTAAAGGGCCAGTGAATCTATTGGCTCTCTCAAAGTGAGTACGCGCTCTTTTAATTACCAACAGACTATGCTGAGATTCTAGCGCGCAAACTAGAACTCAGCAGACGAGTGTTTAGCCAACTTCAGTACTCAGCAGACCGAGAAGCGAATGGGAAATCTAAATGGAACATCGTAAAGTTAATCAGTTTATGTACAGGCAATACCTCCAATGCTATAGTGTGAAAGTAGGAATTGTTTTTCTAAAGGTTACTTACAGTAATAGTGCTGATACCGTTCACATAGCTTTGAATAGTTTCTGATTTTCCACTTTTACATTCCAGAATAAAATATGATCCCACTTAATTTCACTTTTTAAAGGTTATGCAGAAAATCTCGAGATCAATCAAGGACTACACACACCTTCGAGTTTTGCAAAAAATGTACTTATTAAACACATCAGGGACTCCATCAATAATAATAATAATAATAATAATAATAATAATAATAATAATAATAATAATAATAATAATAATAATAATTTCGTGTGGCCCTTGTAAAGCAGTTGCTCAGATGATGGTGGGCGGCGCTTGTTCTGTATAGAAAACTGCGTGTTGGTGTGGTGGAGTATAGTATCGAGTGCGGTGTGTAATTTACAGGAATTCTGGGGACGGCATAAACACTCGGTCTCCGACACAAGGAAATTTACCACTTAAAATCCCTCGATCCGGCCAGGAATTGAACCCAGTGCCCGAGAACTCCAGTGGTAAGCTTTCCTTCATCAAATGTTCTCATTGGGAGATTATAACCTGTTCTTATGGCCGCGACTAAAATGGAAAATCAAAGAGTCAAGTGTTCCAACTCATTTACGAAAACAGAATCCTTCAGATGCTCATAATTAATTCATTTTTCTAGGAAAGAGAGTGAAAACTACTTCTCCAAGAGGTTCATATTTTCTGTATTACAAAGGAAAGCAATCTTCAAGAGCCAGCAACATCTTCTGTAAGTATTATTTTCATCCTAAAATACAGTAAACAAAATTTACCCAACTAGAGATGGGGATACGAAGAGGAACTTTAAGAAACAATTTGGTTTCACACTATTTTAATAAATAACTGTATATGAGGTGTTGGAATTTAATTAATTACCTGACGATAGATTTCATCAGAAGAGCCTCCGTGGCTCAGACGGCAGCGCGTCGGCCTCTCACCGCTGAATACCGTGGTTCAAATCCCGGTGACTCCATGTGAGATTTCTGCTGGACAAAGCGGAGGTAGGACAGGTTTTTCTCCGGGTACTCCGGTTTTCCCTGTCATCTTTCATTCCAGCAACACTCTCCATTATCATTTCATAGCATTTATCACTTTAATAAATCACCTTGGGAGTGGCGACCCCATTGTAATAACAGACTATATATGTTTCATTCATTACATCCCTGACCCGGTCAATGACTGGAAAACAGGCTGTAGGTTTTCAGTTTCACTATGAAATTTTTAATGAAATGTTGACTCTGTAACGACACGAGGCTGGCATATTTTTGAACTTTTAAATATCACCGGACTGAGCTGTGGTAGAACCGGCCAATTTGTGCTCAGAAGGCCAGCGCTTCTACCTTCTGAGCCATTCAGTCTGGATATTTATTTCTTCTCTCTTCAAGAATTTGTCATGTTCTGTTTATTCAGATTAATGTGGTAGAATATCGGACTCATCATATTAAGTTCGCGAGTTTGACCGCGGGTGAGGTGGTTGATATTTTAGGGGGCAGTCAAAACTCTTGACACATCAAGTCATTGTTCTTGGCATATTAAAGATCTCTTGTGGTTCAGTAAGTGTCACCTGACAAATTCAATTAATTCAGCCAACGAAACTTCCCAGTAGATTTCGTTTTCTTTGCCAGATATCAGCATAATCGGAACATCGAAATTGGTAAGCAGGCCGTCTATACGGCATAATTTCAGAAGTTTTACAACTCGGTAAGTATGACCATACGATTATTAAGACTTCAAATTGTCACATACAATGAAAAAGTAGAGTTCTGTCTAATTTTACAAAAAAAAAAAAAAAAAAAAAAAAAAAAAAAAAAAAAAAAAAAAACTTCGGAATTGACGTAGAATGGATTCACGTACTGGGTTCAGCTGGTTGAATGTCCACATATTAGTGCGGTGTTTTGCTCCTACTGCCACCTAGAGGCAAACAGAGGAAGGTTGGATTTTAAAACTTAATTTCGCTCAGAGTTGTCAGAGATAACTTCTGCGTTTTTCTTTCTGTTTTAATCTGTTTACCCTCCAGGGTTGGTTTTTCCCTCGGACTCAGCGAGGGATCCCACCTCTACCGCCTCAAGGGCAGTGTCCTGGAGCGTGAGACATTGGGTCGGGGATACAACTGGAGAGGATGACCAGTACCTCTCCCAGGCGGCCTCACATGCTATGCTGAACAGGGGCCTTGTCGGGGGATAGGAAGATTGGAAGGGATAGACAAGGAAGAGGGAAGGAAGCGGCCGTGGCCTTAATTCGGGTACCATCCCGGCATTTGCCTGGAGGAGAAGTGGGAAACCACGGAAAACCACTTCCAGGATGGCTGACGTGGGAATCGAACCCACCTCTACTCAGTTGACCTCCCGAGGCTGAGTGAACCCCGTTACAGCCCTCGTACCACTTTTCAAATTTCGTGGTCGAGCCGGGAATCGAACCCGGGCCTCCTGGGGTGGCAGCTAATCACACTAACCACTACACCACATAGGCGGACTTCTGCATTTTCACACTCGCAATTTTGGGTAAGTGAACAGTAATATACTTTTTCGTATTATAACAATCCTATCTCGGCCGGAATCGGACGTGTGATCTGGAGAACGAGAAACTGTGCATGCTAGCCTGAACTGAAGAGGCAAGTGAAACTGAATTTGAATTCATCCTTTTTTTTCAACAGTGGTCTGACACATTGTCATATAGTTTTACGAAATGGGCAACTACTGTACGTAAAGAGCTGTGAATGCACCAACTGGAACAGAGAATGGGATATTGAAACGACTAACAAACGGGGAAGCAAGTGTCCGTCAAATGTTTAAGGTGATAGGAGCGGGAGGTTTAGCTTTCGTTTGTATATCATTTCACTGAAATTAATCTTATTGTCCATCGCCTTTGACCCCAGAAATTAAATTGGTACTCATTCCTGTTGTAGGTTCAAGGAACCCAAGCGGCACGTATCTCTCTCTAGAAATCGAAGTCTCGCTCCTAAATTTATTGATTTTCCAACGCGTCATCCAATCCATATCCTTCCGTGTTCACAGCCTCGACTAGATTTCATTCCAGATGCTACATTATCTTAAGTTGCTCTCAGGCACGTATTGAAAGGTAGCTATGGGTGTGTTTACACACTGAAAGGGATTTGCAAGCAATGAGGGAAGAAACTGGCAGGATTGACTAAGATCGGGATGACTACCGATAGTAGATAAGTCAAAATAAACAGATTAATTGTGTAATACAGTACGTTATACAGGAAAAACGATGTTAACGATCAAATTTCGTTTGCCGGTTCCATCAGATACTCCTTTAAAATTGGGCTAATCCCAAAATGAGCCTTCGAAGTTAAACATTTAACAATCTAAAGAAGAGGGGGAATAAATGAATAAAATACGCCAAACCTACGGGTGGTTTCTCCCAATGCTTGTATTGAATAAAATAAAATCCGAACCTACTCAAAAAAATAGAATTTAAGTAGAAAATTTGCCAGAAAATGATCTACATATACAATGTTACATACTGTATACTATAGGATTCCATTCCTTTCCCTCACCCAGGCACCACTTAACAAGAACTACTTCAAGGCCGAAATATTCATCTTACGAATTTAAAAGAACTGCTTGCCCCTTCGAGGGTATAGAACATGTCACTAGGTCCAGAGCTCTACGGGCAGGCCACAAAGGGTACCCACTCTAGAAGGGTACCACCATGAGCACCAACATATACCACATCATAAGAAAACCACTGCTCTCAAGTATCGTATAGGAGAGCCCTCTATGCGCAGCCAATGAAATTATTACTTCGTCCGTACTATACAAGAGGACACCACCTGTGCAGAGAAGCAATCCAGAGGGAGATCAAGGGAGGAGTGCCACTGCAGAATAAATCAGGCCCACATACTAAGAAAGAAAATTCCGTCGCTGCATTCTTAACACATGCTATTAATTTTTGTGGACATAGTTTTAAAGATGAGTTCGACTCCTTGTTGAATGGTAAGCATTGAGGCTTTTGGTTCAGAGAATCTCTGATTCAATTCCCAGCCGGGTCAGGGATTTTAATCGTGTTTGATCAATCCTTCTGGCTCAAGGACTGGGTGTTTGTGTTCTTCCCAACACTTTCTTCTTCATATTCAGACAACACACTACACTACCAACTACCACAGAAACATGCAATGGTGATTGCATCCCTCCATATAAGGCTGGCCTCAGGAAGGTCATCCGGCAGGAAACCAGGTCCAAATCCACATGTGCAACACAGTTACAGCACCCGCGACCTCACAGGTGTGAGCAAATCGGTAGTAGTAGTAGTAGTAGTAGTAGTAGTAGTAGTAGAAGAAGAAGAAGAAGAAGAAGAATTTGTAAAGATGGCACTACCCTTCACCTAAGTTCATGAATCTACTTTTTGGTATTATCTTCTTGAATTCAAAAGGAGATGTCCAGTTAGAGTGAAACTTGTTTGTCCAGCCCTTGTCCCGTTTCCCTACGGGGTCGGGTATGAGGTGAGATGAATTTGTCGTGGCGTTTTTTTTAATGACCGGATGCCCTTCCTGACGTCAACCTCATCAGAGGAGTTAATGAGAGATGAAATGAATGACGTGATATATGATAGTAGGGAGAGGGTGAAACCCGGTGCCGGCACATAGCCTACTCCTGTCGAATAGCACCAAGGGGTCTGCTCAAGGCTTAACGTCCCCATCCGACGGACGAATCACCATCAACAGCGTCATATGCCCTCACTCCATATGAGCACTGCGGAGAGGTTTGGAATTTAATCCAGGCTTTTGGCACGCAATCTAGTGATTAGAAATTGTATACCACCACCTCCCCTACCCTGCCGGCCAACATTCTGATGGTGAAAATTTTTTCGACCAACGGGACTCGAACCGGCTAACCTCGGTGTTAGACCGTTTAGACTTCAGCGCCTTAACGATCATGGCCACCAGGCGGGCTAGTTAGAGTGAAACTATGGAAGCTATTTAATAGAAATTCACTTCATTCACTGCAAATAATTTGTGAATGTTATCAGCAAGTCACAAGGAGCCTAATCTAGTGACATATTGCATGTATGTCTGCCGCTTAGTCCCATTTCTTGACATCGGATCAGGGATGAATGGAGATTAATTTATAAACCATATGTTTACGGTCAGATGCCCTTCCTAACCATGCTTTTTTTTTGCTACACGTCGCACCGACACAGACAGGTCTTATGATGACGATGGGACAGGAACGGCCTAGGAATGGGAAGGAACAGCCCCAGCATTTGGCTGATGTGAAAATAGGGAACCACCATCTTCAGGGCTGTCGACAGTGGGATTCGCCTTCCTAACCAGTGGCGGCGATAAGGACCCCGCAGGCCCCGTGGTGTGAGGTGGGGGGGGGGGGGGGTGCCAATGGCTTGGGATGGGGCCATGACTGTTTCTTAATTCACTAGATGAAGAGTGATTTTACATATTGCTAAAGCTACAGCACACAACACAGTATTATTTTTATTACAGAGGGTTATTCCAAACGCAGGCTGTCGTAGTGCAGAGCTTATTTCCTCGATACGAGTACGGTAGTTATTTCTGAAATAATGTTGGTTTCCCATGCTGTTCTAGTAATAACCATCCTTTGCTGTCACTCACAGCAATCAACAAGGCTTTTGAAGTAATTAGCCAGTTCTGAGAACCAAGTAGTCAGCGAAAACGTGATAACGACATCTTCCTCATCAAAACTTTAAATACTGAAGTCTCGAGCCTGTTTATAACACTCGGCAGTCAGATTAGGTAAGTAGGCATACAACTGACGGTTGAGTTGTAAATAGTAGTAAATTATTTGGTCCCAGGAACGAGTTTATTTCTTAATATTATGACGGTCAGCGTGTTTTGGTTACTCTAATTAGATTATCCGTTTCTTGTGTGTGTGCGTGTGTTCGTACCATATAACTGTATTGTTTTAATTCCTTCGGATTTGAAAAGTAAATAGTGTAACTTATTGCTATAGTAATAATAATATATTATTTGATAATTATTATTATTATATTATTATTTGGTGTATTTGGTGTATTTGGTGTATTATTATGCTCTTTTATAAATTTCTATCGTTCTATTTCTTTTATCGTCAATTTCTTTTTCAGTACATAAAGGCCTGGCCATCAATTTTAAATCAATTAATGATACACTTTATATGGATACTGTATTTTATGTTTCAGATAATTTTAACTCCAATTTTAAAATGTTCACTAACGATAAAATAAACCGCAAATCCGAAAACCGGTTTGATAAACTACTTTTTTTTTGCTATTTGCTTTACGTCGCACCGACACAAATATATCTTACGGCGACGATGGGATAGGAAAGGCCTAGGAATTGGAAGGAAGCGGCCGTGGCCTTAATTAAGGTTCAGCCCCGGCATTTGTTTGGTGTGAAAATGGGAAACCACGGAAAACCATCTTCAGGGCTGCCGACAGTGGGGCTCGAACCCACTATCTCCCGATTACTGGATACTGGCCGCACTTAAGCGACTGCAGCTATCGAGCTCGGTGATAAACTAAATTTATCGTGTACTGATGAAGACTGTGTTTCATAAACAATATTTATATACCGTATAACCAGCATTGTTTTAGAAAACGGTTTGTAATTTGATGATGACTATAATTCAACTACCGAGCCAGAGTGTGTTTCACCTTTCCAGATAGGTTTCAGACTCCGTTCCGGTGCTTTCGGGCACCACTGCATCCCTGGGTATAAGGGACTGTGGTCTCCGGTGGTTCGTTAGAGAGTAATTGCATTACCAAGCTCGATAGCTGCAGTCGCTTAAGTGCGGCCAGTATCCAGTATTCGGGAGATAGTAGGTTCGAACCCCACTGTCAGCAGTCCTGAAAATGGTTTTCCGTGGTTTCCCATTTTCACACCAGGCAAATGCTGGGGCTGTACCTTAATTAACGCCACGGCCGCTTCCTTCCCACTCCTAGCCCTTGCCTGTCCCATCGTCGCGATAAGACCTATCTGTGTCAGTGCGACGTAAAGCAAATAGCAAAAAAATAAATAAATTATAATTTAACTCGTTTCTGAGCTAGTAAAAACACGCAAATAATCGGCATTTTTCACATTTATTTATAATATCTATACTCTTTATTTTTACTATTTTATACTGCAGATTATCATTTCAACATGTTTAGCAAGTGAAGTGCAATATTCATACATTTTACGAGAGAGAGAGAGAGAGAGAGAGAGAGAGAGAGAGAATATCCAACAAATAGCCGTCCATCTTAGGGAACCAATCTCCATCTTATCTGTTCATACATAATAATAAAATGGCAATGAACTTCTTAGTTTTACTTTTATTATTATTATAATTTGTATGTTTTATTGCTAGCTCTGCATACGCCGTGTACTGTATATAGGCATATATTGTTTTAATATGTCAATATTAGAGTTATGTTTTGGAATCTTGCTCTCATGGAGAGATGCTGCGGAACGCCAAACATAACAAGATTCTGTCCTTAATAGCAATTTCCCTCAGAAAGGAAAGTTATAGGGTCGCCGAAGAAGTATCCGGACTTGCCGATAACGGTAGCAGCAGGAGAATGTACATCTTAGCCTACAAGGAATCAGATGTGTAGGATATACAGAGTGAACCGGAACTTCGCCGACAAACATTCGGGAGTATACTGGTACATTAGTGATCTCCGGTGACTCGTTACATAGTCATAATATAATGATTTATTCTGTATCCTTGTTTCTGTGAAGATACATGTACAACAATGAAAAAGTCCGTAATATGCAATAACCGAAACGTACCTACAATACAGAACACAGAGAAATGTAAAGCCTGCAATATGAAATAAGCAAAACGTACAACACAAAACACAGGGTAAGGAAACAACCCTCAAACGAAACACGAACACTTATATCACAGTGTGTTCAACCTGTTCTGCCAGTGCACTGTACTACAGTGCGTGATATGTAGAACTGTTCCATTACAAGCATGTTCGAAATGTCGACTGCCGTGATCACCATCGGCTGTCTTAACGCTCAAGAATCCCAGGACTAAAACAATTATTATTATTATTATTATTATTATTATTATTATTATTATTATTATTATTATTATTATTATTATTATTATTATTACCGTATTTTCAGTGCAATACAGTTACAAAGCTAACTGGGGCAACAAATCAAACGAAAGGCAATTACTTTTTTTTTTGCTAGTTGCTTTACGTCGCACCGACACAGATAGGTCTTAGGCGACGATGGGACAGGAAAGGGTTAGGAGTGGGAAGGAAGTGGCCGTGGCGTTAATTAAGGTACAGCCCCAGCATTTGCCTGGTGTGAAAATGGGAAACCACGGAAAACTATTTTTAGGGCTGCTGACAGTGGGGTTCCAACCTACTATCTCCCGAATACTGGATACTGGCCGCACTTAAGCGACTGCAGCTATCGAGCTCGGTAATGCAATTACTCTCTAATGAACCACCGGAGACCACAGTGCCTTATACCCAAGGGTGCAGTGGTGCCGGAAAACATTGGAACGGAGTCTGAAATCTATTCGCCTTTAAATTGACTGAGGTTTCTTTGTTTTATAACATTTTAATGTTTTAAATCTCCCACAGTATTTCAAAGGCCAATAGTGAAGAACTTCCGCATCAAATCACTACTGCAAACTGTATTTCTACTTGCATTGTTTTGTAAAAACTCCGGAATGTGTAATATTGAATATAACCTACTTCAAATTTCTAAACTTGGCAGAAATTTTAATTTTTAAATTAACAGAATAATTACTAGCCGTTTTCAGTAGTATCGTTTTTTTCCTTCCTTCTTTCTTTCTTTCTTTCTTTCTTTCTTTCTTTCTTTCTTTGTTTGTTTTATTTCTTGATCCCGCATGGGTCGGTTTTTGCTTCTAGAAATCTTCAGTCTTGATCGATTTTATAAATTATATAAAACTTAACTTTAATTAACAGCTAATGTCTATTTAACGAAGGTGAAGAAGACCTTGTTCAGTTATTTTAATGAACGGACGGACTGTAAGGAATTAGAGAATCTACTCACAAATATATATATTAGCGATGATGGCCACATGATTATTGGAAGTGATTTTTAAGTTCAAATGCCAGTAGTAGTTCTACTTGTACAGCATCTGTAGGCAAAAGTTTGTCTTCAAATCAAAAACACTGGACTGCTCAACAATCAAAAAACTTCTTGGTTAGTTATTGAAGATCAGAAAATTTGTTGTATGGTTGTTCAAAGGGACTAGAAATTGGTCTGGGTGTTGAAGGATAATCAGAGATCTATATTTCAAAAGAATGGAAAAATATTGAGGTTACGTGTTATGGAAACAAGAAAGAGGAAGAAAAAATATTTTAATCATCAAGAGCCAAGGCAAATAGAACAATCTCAGGTAAAGTTAACCTTGCAGGGAAGCAACAATTACAACATATTATTGGGTCAAAAACTCAGTAAACAGCATGCAGATACCAATAAGGCTTTTCGTACAGTATACCGTGTAGCAAAAAATTCCATATCATATAACAAATACGCTGATATAATAGATCTATAGGTATCCAGCGAACTGGATAAGGGTATAGGCCTCCAGAGTCCTAAATCAGCCTCCAGTATAATTAATTGTATTATTATAATGCAAGGAAATAGTTTTAGCTGATTCTAATAATAATAATTTAATCCCTCAAGAGTTCTTTTACGTGCCAGTAAATCTACTGACAAGAGACTGACGTACTTGAGCACCTCCTCTAATACCACCGGATTGAGCCAGGATCGAACCTGCCACGTTGGTTCGGGTCGGAAGGCCAGCACCTCAGCTGCTCAGCGCGGCGCAGCTGATTCTAAATTGTAGTCTATTATACTGTAGATGAATGGACAACAATATTATCAAAAATACTTTTAATTGTATATATCCGTGCATATTTCACTGGTGACGAAACAATAATATTTTACTTTAAATTGCCATACAGTAATTGGAGTCTACTTCTTCTGAGAGTATAATAAATATCCTTTTTTAACTGATTATATTCTAGTGGCCTCACACGAATTTGTTAGCAAACAAAAATTGATTAGTGTATGTGTTCTATGATGGGTAAAAATCTGGTGCACTGAAATCACTGAGTCTGTCACCAAGTAGCATAGTCTGTGTCATAGAACAGAACTGAGTGTTGGTAAAACCGTAAACTCCGTGTCTGGAGTAAATGAATTTTAGATTTTCATGGATAAAGTCTGTTCATTGTAACACAGGTACCCAAAATATCAATATCAACTGCAGGCAAACGGCTTGGGTGAGAGAGAACAAATTTGAACAACTATATGAAAGGTTCTGCATGCCATTCGATATGGTTCGTAAAGACTTAAAGGATTTGATAAAAACTGGTGGTAAATGTGTGAAAGACAATTTGAATAAAGTGAGACTGGCTATATTAACATTTCCATTAAACTAGCACTGACTGTGAAACGGGATTTAGCACTTTGAATGTCATCATGACATCATGACTGAAAATGTGCCTAGTTTGATCTTCATCAACTTATTCGAGTCGCAAGTTCAGTGGTATCCAACGCCATATGCACAAGAATGGTCGCTGAACGTTACGACGACTGATGACACAAGAGTCAGACAGCGTCAGCTTCAAGAAAATGAAAGATACAGGACTCTCTGTAAACTCTTTTGACTGTGAGTGTTTGCATTTTATTGGCGACTCTAAGTAATTTTTCATATAAAGTATTATTATGGCAAATACTGTGCAGCTTCTATGCTATTTTATGTTATTCTATATTATGTAGAAATATATTACAGGTCAGTTAAGTTGGTATTTAACTTTTATGTGACTTCTAAAAATACCTTCGTTAATGGTTTGATATTATTGTATTATCGTTATATTTATCAGATAATATAGAAAATTAGTAAGATGTATAATATCTAATTGGCAGGGCTAGTGGAAAATACGTCTTAATATGTAAACCAGCTGCAATTGACAAAGCTATTTTAAATAACTGATCAACCTTTGAGTTATGGTAACACAGCAAAATAATTCTGATGTTTTGCTATAGCTGTGATGCACAGCTTTCTAGCCCTTCTGATGTTGCATTTTTGTGATATACAGTATACAGTAGTAAATTGAGAAATTTAAATACCTACAACTAATTTAATGCAATTATTTTCCTGTTTTAATTGGTGAAAAGCCCTTCTAAGTAACCCGTTACACGCTCGTTCATCTTTAATTTGTCATTTCACGAGCGAGTCTGAAACCTATTTCTGTTACCACTGCAACCCAACTTATACCAGTGTACTCAGAAGCTATCCCTGAACGACCTCTGAAAGTTTATCGGTGGAGTTCGGTTCACTCTGTATAACAGAGCCTACAATTCGAATCGAAACCTGCACTGACTAACCAGAAGACGTTGATAGGAAAAGAAAACTTATCCATGAAGCGAACATACGCTATTATAAAGATAAATTTGGATTGAAGGAAATTAAATTGATAGGATTAATGGTGTGAGCTTGGAGGATTATTCCTAGATACATAGTATTTTTTTAAATAGCTTCATTTTGACATTCTAGAGCTGTTAACTATATTTATGTTAACTTCGCTAGGTTCAACTTCATTGCATAGAAATCATTGCTCTATGTTATAATTCTTGTATTTTAACGACATAGTAAGAATAATGTAATAAAAAAATTATCATTGTAAGAAAGAAACATAAATTTCATTGAGACAACCTTCAAATGAAGGAAGTTTTGTAAATAAATATCATCCTAATTACATTATATTTATGTATATACAGAGCTTCCTTTCTGTGAGAAAAGGTACCGGTATTCACCATGCAGGTACTATTACAGCAATTTTTACACTTCTTACATACACTCGGATATACCCTCTACGTCACCATCAACTCGTTTCCTCCGTGGAAGCCGTTTTCCTTTTATTTTGCCAAGCTGTCCAACGATCTGCCCAGTCATTATCAAAATCTGCCTCCTTTCGACCTTGTGGACTATGGGACTTCGTGATACTCTTCACCACCTGTATTTTCAGTGCTCGTTTTATGATTTATAGCATCATAAGCATATTTGACTACTTCTTCAGCCATCCTCATTGTACTTATTCACAATTTTACTAATTTTGAACAATGATTGCACTGATTTAACCTATACCAGATTAATTCAAAAATCACGTGACCACCTGAATTTGGCAGAGCGGATATGGAACTGATTATCTGAGACTGGAAATAATCGGTATTCCGGCTGCGTTACCATCGTATGAAGCCTATGAAACATGTAAGCATAGTATCAACTTGCGATAGTCAAAACTGAAAATTCAGTTCGTGAACAGGAACACCTGCTAGAACATTTATAATACATTTCTCTGTTACTAAATCGTAGTTTAAAAAAAATATGGGGAAAATGTCCCGGTCTGCGTACCGTTGCATACCGGCAGAAATAAACACTGGGTATATACATATGTAATTGAAAATAACTCGCTGTAAATAATGTGTTAACCTAGTTAGATATATAAAAAAGGGCCTCCTTGACTTAATGTTGTCACGATCAATAAAGAAAGAAAGAAAGAAAGAAAGAAAGAAAGAAAGAAAGAAAGAAAGAAAGAAATTGATCAATCCAACAATCGATCATGTATTCATTATTTGTTTCTGTGGTATTTGTAGCGTGGTGCATTGAGTTGTGACTATGTGAAGAGGTGTGTACTGTGAGACAGAAACACTCGGCCCTGAAGTCAGATTAACCACTAGCATTCGTACCCGTTCTTCACACGGGAATTGGTATTGGATTCCACGATTCCTTCATGAATTTATGCGAAGTTACATGCCTGCGTTCCAACGTTTAATACGGCATGTTAAACTGATATTCTTCTACGAAAGCACATGGCAGTAACCGGAAGTACGATAAAGCTGAACAAACTGGAGACAGAATGGGGTAGATCACAGAGTTTATTAAACGGTACAGTTCCTGGTCTAAAGTTCTGCTAAATTATCAGTGCTTCTCGATTCCATGCTGTTGTTTCTGTGAAATCGGGAGTGGCGCTGTGGGTGAAGAGTTATACAGTAAATCAATCGTCGACGATAACCTCCCTTATTATCTGTTCTAACGAAAAGAGTAAAATGGATCTTTAGTTAATCCCATTAACCCACCTTGAAGTGAAATAACTTAGCCTGTAAAACCCTCCGTTAAGTATATATCCCTTATTAATCCTTCTATCGAAAAGGTGCACATGAGGAAAATGTTTTAGTAGATTTCCATTAAGGCTGGTAGAGTTCCATTAAAGTTGGTGATGTATATCTTGTGGGAGGGTAAAATAACCAATTCGATCTTCCTATAAACCCCCAGTCTCTTCAGGGATTTAAAAATAATACTGGCCCTGAATCTTTTTGTTATTTGCTTTACGTCGCACTGACACTTATGGCGACAATGCAATAGGAAAGGCCTAGGAATGGGAAGGAAGCGGACGTGGCATTAATTAAGCCCAAGCATTTGTCAGGAGTGAAAATGGGAAACCACGGAAAACCATCTTCAGGGCTGCCGACAGTGGGGTTCGAACCCACTATCTCCCGGATGCAAGCTCACAGCTGTGCGCCCCTAACCGCACGGCTAACTCGCCCGGTGACCTTAAATCCTACCCAAGGACAGATGGATTATACATTAAGTTTGGTAGAAATATATCCAGCCGGTCCCGTGGTGTAGGGGTAGCGTGCCTGCCTCTCGCCCGGGATCCCCGGGTTCGATTCCCGGCCAGGTCAGGGTTTTTCTCTCGATCTGAGGACTGGTTCGAGGTCCACTCAGCATACGTCATTAGAATTGAGGAGCTATCTGCCGGTGAGATGGCAGCCCCGGTCTCGAAAGCCCAGAATAACGGCCGATAGGATGCGTCGTGCTGACCACCCAACCCCTCTTAATCTGCAGGCCTTGGGGCTGAGCAGCGGTCGCTTGGCAGGGCAAGGCCCTTTCAAGGGCGTTAAGTGCCGTGGGGTTTGGTTTTTTAAGAAATATATCCAATAGTTTTTCAGCTGTAAGAACTCAGACAAACAGACGCCAAAGATAAAAAATACGCAGATTGCACTTCAAACGGATAACTTTAGGAAAATTTATTACTATTATTACTATTATTATTTATTATTACTATTTACAAATTGAAACTCATACACCCCTGTAACTAGCATATGTTTATGAATAGAAATGTGGACAATTCCTTAATTTAGCAAGTTATAAAAAAATTCTTTGTCTATATGTTGCTGGGGCACGTCAAAATGAAACTCATACAGTCCTACATGGGCAGATATGAGGGCAGTACAAATGCTCTATGTTTGTATTTCGACACCAATTTCAGTTTTTTTTTTGGAGAGTTGTGAAGTACAGACAACTTCCAGTGCTATTATGGGGTGTCAAAGAGGACAAGTCCGCCTCTGTGGTGTAGTGGTTAGTGTGATTAGCTGCCACCCCCGGAGGCCCGGGTTCGATTCCCGGCTCTGCCACGAAATTTGAAAAGTGGTACGAGGGCTGGAACGGGGTCCACTCAGCCTCGGGAGATCAAATGAGTAGAGGGGGTTCGATTCCCTCCTCAGCCATCCTGGAAGTGGTTTTCCGTGTGGTTTCCCACTTCTCCTCCAGGCAAATGCCGGGATGGTATCTAACTTAAGGCAACGGACGCTTCCTACCCTCTTCCTTGTCTATCCCTTCCAATCTTCCCATCCCCCGCAAGGCCCCTGTTCAACATAGCAGGTGAGGCCGCCTGGGCGAGGTACTGGTCATCCTCCCCAGTTGTATCCCCCGACCCAGAGTATGAGCTCCAGGACACTGCCCTTGAGGCGGTAGAGGTGGGATTCCTTGCAGAGTTCTAGGGAAAAACTGACCCTGGGGGGTAAACAGATTACGAACGAACGAACAAAGAGGAAAATCTTCGAAAGAAGAAAGAGAAATTATTTTCATCATAGGAGAGGAAAATCACAGAAATTGGTAAAATTGTACACAGGAGTCATGTAACTGTACAGTGCGTTATACATAGATATAAAAGTACACGAAGCATTGAAAATAAAGACAAAGTGAGTGGGAGAAAAATGTTCATCCTCAGGGAGGGACGTTGGATAGTAAGACAAGTAAAGAAAAATCAACCGATTAGTGCTCCGAAACTGGCTGTGATGGCTGATGAACATACCAACAAGAGAGCACATGCAAAAACTATTGGACTAATCATAAGGAAAATAACAGGCATGGACGAATAGCTACGAAAGAGACATTTTAGCAAGATTTAATAGGAAGAAAAGGTTGAGCTTCGTTAAGGAGTATATAGAAAAGAGATTTTGAATTCTGGAAGACCGTTATTTTTGCAGATGAAAGTAAATACAATCTCTTCTCATCAGATGGAAAGGTTAATGTCTGGAGGAAACCAGATGAGGAGTTAAAACCTAGCAATCTACGTCCAAGTGTCAAACATGGTGGAGGTAGTGTAACTGTCTGGGGGTGCATGTCAGCTAGTGGACCAGGAGAGTTGACTTTTATTGATGGGACCATGGATCAACATGTGTATCTAGATATACTGAAAGAATATTTACGACCTCGTGCTCAAAATCTTGGAATACTTGATCGATTTAAGTATTACCAAGATAACATCTCGAAGCACAAAGCTCATAAAGTACGGATGTCGCTGCTGTACAATTGCCCAAAAGTACTCCAAAAATCTCCACAATCACCAGACTTAAATGTGATAGAAAATGTATGACATGACTTGGAATTCGCGATAAGAAAACAACAGATCTCGAACAAAGATGGTATGAAAATGGCTTTATGTGAAGATCGGAAGGAAATAGATCCATCTTATTGCGAAAAGTTGGTACAATCTATGCCTAACCTTTTAAGAGCCGTGACAAGTGCTAAAGGGTGTCCTACAACGTATTGACTGTTAAAAATATTGAGTTATTAGAGATCGCTCAGGAATTAGTTGAAGGTGTATGAGTTTTACTTTAACCTACTTCATGCATGTTTAAGAATAATGTATTCATTTTCTTTGCAAGTATAAGAAATAGGAGTTGATTTACTTTGTACCTTAGTATATAAATGTGTATTTCTTAAACCAGAACCAAGACTAAAATAAAGTAATAGTTATAATTTTTTGTTGAATCCAAATAAACAAGCTTTCCTCCAGTGTATGAGTTTCATTTTGACTCACTGTAGACACACGGCTAAAATCCAACCTGGGACCTTTTGAATATAATGATACGACTGCTGTCCGCATATTTCTGTTAGGCTCTGCAAAAACACACATACTCTCTCTCTAATTTGTTTTTGTTTAAATGTGATATGGTATGTACAGTATGTTGTATTCCGTAAACTACCGAGCTCGATAGCTGCAGTCGCTTAATTGCGGCCAGTATCCAGTATTCGGGAGATCGTGGGTTCGAACCCCACTGTCGGCAGCCCTGAAGATGGTTTTCCGTGGTTTCCCATTTTCACACCAGGCAAATGCTGGGGCTGTACCTTAGTTAAGGCCACGGCCGCTTCCTTCCCACTCCTAGCCCTTCCCTGTCCCATCGTCGCCATAAGACCTATCTGTGTCGGTGCGACGTAAAGCAAATAACAAAAAAAAAAAAAAAAAAAGTATTCCGTAAACCAGTCCAGTCGAGGTTAACGATCGTTTGAGAGGACGGCGGTGTAAAAACCGAAGGTCACTGGCTGAATAAGAGAAAGCAGCCTGCACAGGTCATAAGTCAGACTGGTGAATGACACAGTTTTATTACTGGATGACCCAGTTTCATCCATTCTCCTTGTTATTTATGATTCTTACGTCTGGTTTAAAGGTTTATTGTTCTAAGTGGAGTGGGCCTCTTTTACATTCTCTAGGGCAGTGGTCCGCAAAGTGTGTGTATGCGGGAAGGGGGGGGGGAGGGGGTTGGAGAGTAATATCGGATATCGCGTCTAAGATGGGAAGTTCATATGACGATGCAAACTTCATCTTATTTTTGAACAGTTATTGATATCGTCAGATTCTCAATACAGTAAGCCAGGCAAGAAGCTCTTCCACTCCTATTGAAAACTAATATACTTTCAGAGAAACACAGTGCCGTACTTAGAATTTCAGAAAGACTGGCAATTAGACCCTGCCACCACGCGTTCGGAAATTGCACACGTTCGAGTTGAGCTCATGGTCAAAACATTCTTCTGCGGATTACCGTCGAACCTCGAAGCGTCGAGGTCTAGTTGCGCCCCTGTTCAGTGGGGTAGATTTCCACTTTTCTTTAATTTTCGGCCGCTCGTTTTTATTTGAATGTCCTTCTTAATATTAACAACTAACAAAATTACATTTTAATGTCAATTGAAGACAGTTATTGAAATAATTATATCCCTATTTAATGATTACCACAATAACGTCTTAATTAAAACGTCCTTTTTAGCAAACATAAAATAAGGTTAATAAAATAAGGTTAAAGAATTTCCTTACTTCCTTTCCTTACTTAATCGCTAATCCTAACCTAACCTAACCTAACCTAACCTAACCTAACCTAGTTATGAGTGCGCACTCTACACCGTATTTAAAACTTATTTTAGCTGTATATTTTAACTGATTTCCAAAAGTTGTGACTACTGGGGGCAGTTCCATGGGCACAATTCGACCCTTACTCCGAGCTGATCATGGGCCCAACTCAACATCCCCCCGGTATGCTGTCGCACGTCTTTGACTACAGCAATTACACCATCGCCCTTTTAGATCCGAACCTACCGAACCCGTGGTGCCAAATTCCACACACTGTAAATTACAGTAAGCCACGTAACTGTGTTACCGCCACTACTCCGCTACGTTACGAGTTCTTCTTTCTCAGCTTGACACTCGCTGCCAGTCAGTGCAAAGAAGTGAACAGTGCACTGTGTTGTGATGGATTTCTCCGCGTCCTGCGAAGAGGTAGTTAACCTTTGTCGGGCTGAGTAGCTCAGGCGCCTGAGCCTTCTGAGCTCTAGTTGGAGGGTTCAATCCCGGCTCAGTTCGATGGCATTTGAAGGTGCTCAAATACGTCAGCCTCGTGTCGGAAGATTTACTGACACGGTAAAGAACTCCTGCGGGACAACATTCTGGCACCTCGGCGTCTCTGAAAACTGCAAAAGGAGTACTGGGATGTAAAACCAATAACACTATTATTATTATTAGTTAACATTTTTGTGGGAAATGTATCATCATCATCATCATCATCATCATCATCATCATCATCATCATCATCATGGACAAGTGGTAAAAAGTGATCCTGTAAAAGTGTTTCGTCGCGTGCCTGTTCTCACAGGAAAATACTGAGTAAGGAAAAGGATGCGAATATAGTAGCATGTCCATTTGTCGTATCTGTTTCAGCTCTCGCCGGTAAGGTCAATTATTCGACAAAAACAAAAGTGTACATATATCAAGACCATTATCTAAAAATAGGCTTCAGTAACATTGTTGTGAATAACCGGGAATGGCCACAATGTGTTCTTTGCCTGTAACTTTTAGCCAACGATTGTCTGAAATCTGTAAAACTTACAACACCCTTCCGGACAAAACATCCAGAGCATGTGAGTAAATCTATCGACTTTTTTGAGCGTCACGAGCAACAATTGAAAGTACATATCAAATTCCTAGAAAAGCATGCTACAGTTCCTAAAAAAATCATTAAGGGCATCCTTAGGAGTTTTAACTAGCATCATTTACTGTCACAGGCCATTAATTATTATTATTATTATTATTATTATTATTATTATTATTATTATTATTATTATTATTATTATTATTAACAGAAGTTCTCATGAGTCGGACTTTCGTGCAATGTAATAATAATAATAATAATAATAATAATAATAATAATTCGCCCCTCCCTGCGAACCACGTGACATTGCTGCGGTGGGGAGTTTTGCGTGTCCCAATAAAGCAGGTAGCCGAGCCGCAGGTGTAACCATATAGGATGGGTATATGTCCAGAGACCAGACTACACGAGATGGGGCGACCGTCAGGAAGATGGATACTGACATTCTAAGAGTAGGGGCGTGGAATGTTAGAAGTTTGGATACTTGTGGTAGGTTAGAGAATCTGAAAAAGGAGATGGATAGACTGAAGTTAGATGCAGTTAGTTTAAGTGAAGTACGTTGGCAGGAAGAACAGGATTTTTGGTCAGGCGACTACCGAATTATCAACACAAAATCAAACAGGGGAAATGCAGGAGTTGGTGTAATAATAGATAAGAAAATAGGGCAGCGGGTAAGCTACTACGACCAGCATAGTGAAAGGATTATTGTTGCTAACATAGACACCAAACCAATGCCCACCACATTAGTGCAGGTTTAACTAGTTTAACTGGTTTAACTATATTTATAGCCGGATTAGGAGTTAACTTTGAATTTGATTTAAAAAAAGATTATTACTTTTTCAGCTTTAAGTGAACCAGGTTTAATAATAATAAGAATAATAATAAGAATAGATTTCCGAAATTAGCTTTTTTCCTCTTTTTAACCCGTGCGTATTTAAGGCTCTTTTATTTATATGTGCTGGTTCTTTAATTCATAATATGAAGGATTCCCAAGACATTTCGCTTATGGGTGCACGTTATGCGGAATACTTTTTTTAGCTGGGTTTTATTCTAAGGATTTAATTCTAGAAATTGTTGGGTTGTCTTATATTAATATGTTTAGTTCAGCAGATGATGAAGAAATCTTGCAAGTTGTTTTATGTCGCACCGACACAGATAGGTCTTATGGCGACGATGGGACAGGAAAGGGCTAGGAATGGGAAGGAAGCGGCCGTGGCCTTAATTAAGGTACAGACCCAGCATTTGCATCGTGATAAAATGGAAAACCACTGAAAACCATCTTCAGGGCTGTTGACAGTGGGGTTAGAACCCACTATCTCCCGAATACTGGATAATGGCCGCGATTAAGCGACTGTAGCTATCGAGCTGGGTATTAAAGAAATCGAAATAATATGAAGAGATAAAAGATTTAATACAATATGTAAAAGGTGACGAGAATCTAATTGTGATGGGAGATTGGAATGCAGTGGTAGGCCAAGGAAGAGAAGGTAATGCAGTAGGAGAATTTGGATTGGGACAAAGGAATGAAAGAGGAAGTCGGCTGGTTGAATTCTGCACGATCATAATTTAGTCCTTGCCAATATTTAGTTCAAACACCACAAAAGACGGCTCTATACGTGGACGAGACCTGGAGGCACTGGAAGGTATCAAATAGACTTCATTATGATTAGGCAGAGATTCAGAAACCCGGTGTTGGATTCCAAAACTTTCCCAGAAGCAGACGTGGACTCTGGCCACAATTTATTGGTCATGAAATGCCCCCTGATGTTGAAGAAATTGAAGAAAGGAAGGAATCGAAGGAGGCGAGATCTAGACAAGTTGAAAGGAAAACGTATGAGGGACTGTCTTATGTTGCACACGGGCTAAATGAAAAGGCTGAAGGAAACGCAACAGAGGAAGAATTAACAGACGTGAAGAATGAGGTCTCTAGGGCTGCTGAAGAAATTATAGGAAGAAAGGAAAGATCACCTAAGAATCAATGGATAATTCAGGAGATACTAGGTCTGATTGATGAACGACGAAAATACAAGAAAAGAAGGAATACAGGCGATTAAAGAATGAAGTGAATAGAAAGTGTAGGACAGCTAAGGAAGAATGGCTGAAGGAGAAGTGCAAGGATGTTGAAGGTTGTATGGTCCTAGGAAAGGTATATGCTGCATACAGAAAAATCAAGGAAACCTTGGAGAAAGGAAAACTAGGTATATGAATATTAAGATCTCAGATGGAAAACCACTTCTAAGGAAAGAAGACAAGACAGGAGGATGGCAGGAACATATCCAGCAGTTGTATCAGGGTAAAGACGTAGATAATATGGTTCTGGAACAAGGAGAGACTGTTGATGCTGATGAAAGAGTTAGAGGTAAGAGTTAGACAGAGCTTTGGGAGACTTAAATAGGAACAAGGCACCTGGAATTGATGGCATTTCCCTCTGAATTACTGACTGCCTTAAGATAAAACAGCATGACGAGGTTATTCCATTTAGACTGTAAGATGTATGAGACAGGAGAAGTGCCATCCGGTTTCCGGCAGAATGTTGTTATACCTATTCCTAAGAAAGCCGGTGCTGACAAGTGTGAAAATTACCGCACTGTTAGTTTAGTATCTCACGCCTAAAAAAATTTAACACGTATTATTTACAGAAGAAGGGAAATACAAGTTGAAACTGAGTTGGGAGAAGATCAATTTGGCTTCACAAGAAATATAGGAAGACGTGAAACAAACATGACTTTACGTCTGATTTTAGAGGTACGAATTAAGAAGGACAAGCCCACATACATGACGTTCGTAGATCTTAAAGAGGCATTCGATGATGTTGATTGGACCAAGCTATTTGAGATTCTGGAGGAGATCGGGATCAGATACCGAGAAAGGAGAATTATCTACAATCTGCACAAAAACCAGTCTGCAGAGATAAGAATCGAGAGCTTTGAAAAGGAGCAGCAATCCAGAAAGGAGTGAGGTAAGGCAGCAGTTTGTCCCCCCGTACTTTTTAACTTTTACATAGAACTGGCAGTGAAGGAAATCAAAGAGAAATTTGGGAAGGCAATCACAATCCAAGGAGAGGTCATCAAAACCCTGAGATTTGCTGATGATATTGTTATTTTATCTGAGACTGCAGAAGATCTGGAGAAATTGCTGGATTGTATTGACAGAGTCTTGGGTAAGGAGTACAAGACGATAATAAGTAAGTCCAAAACAAAAGTAATGGAGTGCAGTTGAACGAAGTCAGGTGATGTAGGAAATATTAAATTAGGAAATGAAGTCTTAAAGGAAGTAGAGAAATATTGTTACTTGGGTAGTAAAATAACTAATGATGGCAGAAGTAAGGAGGACATAAAATTCAGACTAGCACAAGCAGAGAAGGCCTTTAAGAAAATAAATTTGTTTACTTCGAACAATGATATAGGAATTAGAGGAATTAGAAAGACGTTTTCGAAGACGTTCGTATGGAACGTGACATTGTATGGAAGTGAAACATGAACGATAACTAGCTCAGAAAGAAGGAGAATAGAAGCTTTCCAAATGTGAGGTTATAGAAAAGCGCTGAAAGTGAGATGGATAGACAGAATCACGAATGAAGGGATACTGAATCGGATTGGTGAGAGAAGATCGATTTGGGTAAATTTGGCGAGAAGAAGAGATAGAATGATAGGACCCATCTTAAGACACCCAGGACTTGTGCAGTTGGTTTTTGAAGGAATTGTAGGCGGTAAGAACGGTAGGGGTAGACGAAAGTAGGATTGTGACAAGCAGATGAGAGCAGATGTAGGATGCAGCAGTTACGTAGAAATGAAAAGTTTAGCACAGGATAGGGTGGCATGGAGGGCTGCTTCAAACCAGTCTATGAACTGATGACTCAAACAACAACAATAATCCGCCTCTGTTGTGTAGTGGTAGAATGATTGGCTGCCACCACCGGAGGCCCCGATTCGGTTCCCGGCTCTGCCACGAAATTTGAAGAGTGGTACGAGGGCTGGAACGGGATCCACTCACCCTCGGGAAGTCAACTGAGTAGAGCGGGGGTGTTCGATTCCCTCTTCAGTCATCCTCGAAGTGGTTTCCCGTGGTTTCTCACTTCTTCTCCAGACAAATGCCGCGATGGTACCTAACTTAAGCCCACGGCCGCTTCCTTCTCTCTTTCTTGTCTATCCTTTCCGATCTTCCCATCCACCCCACAATGTCCCTGTTCGGCATAGCAGTTGAGGGCGCCTGGGAGAGTTACTGGTCCTCCTCCCTAGTTGTATCCACAGACCATATGTCTCACGCTCCAGGAAACTGCCCTTGAGGCAGCAGAAGTGGGATGTCTCGCTGAGTGCGGGAAGAAAACCCACCCTGGAGGGTAAACGGATTAAGTACCGGTAAATAAAATAATAAATAATATTAATGACGTGTGGCCTCCGGAGAGGCCTGGTGCAGGTCTGTTATAGTTAACTCCCTATAGGCGACCTGCTCAACTGTGAGAATGGGGCCCTTCCTACGTTTAATCCTAATGGTGAAGACGGCATAAACCCCCAGTCCCTGGGGCACAGCCACTAACAAATAAAAGCTTCTATAAATAAATAAATAAATAAATAAATAAATAAATAAATAAATAATATTAATTACTTTACGTCGCACAGACACAGATAGGTCTTATAGCGACCTTGGAATAGGAAAGGCCTAGGAATGGGAAAGCAGCGGCCGTTGCCTTAATGAAGGTACAGCCCCAGCATTTGCCTGGTGTGAAAGTGGAAAACCACGGAAAACCATCTTCAGGGCTGCCGACAGTGGGGTTCGAACCCACTAACTTCCGGATGTGAGCTCACAGCTGTACGCTCTTAACCATACGGCCAACTTGCCCGGTAAATAATAATGAGGTCACAGCACTAGTTGCAAACAGAGGATTGTGGTGACATTTAGTAAATTCACAGAGGCTTGCAGACTGAGCGCTGAAAGGCACAACAGGATATACTGATGATATATGGATAATAATAATAATAATAATAATAATAATAATAATAATAATAATAATAATAATAATAATAATAATAATAATAATAATAATAATAATAATAATAATAATAGCGTGTAGCCTCCGAAGTGGCCTGCTGCAGGTCTGTATAGTTGACGCCCTATAGGCGACCTGCACATCTGTGTCAATTGGGCCTTTCCTATCATTAATCGTGATTTTGAAGACGGCACAGACCCCAGTCCCCGAGGCAGAGCAATCAACTAGTGAAAGTTAAAATTCCCGACCCGGCAGGAAGTTGAACCCGAAACTCCTCGGACCAAAGGCTGCATGCTAACCATATAGCCATGTAGCCGGTCTAATGAGTAGTGAGGGGGAGGAAAAGAACGAAGGGTAAGGTGGATCGCAAGAAATGTTATGCTCCAGAAGGGGGACACGACATTAAATGTTTGCGGAAGATTGCCCTAGTGTCAAAGAATGCGTGTGTGTAAAAATCACTACTGTTATCTGTTTTCATTTGTAGCTATATTTTACGTCACACCGACTCAGATAGGTTCTTATGGCGACGACAGGATTGCACATGGATAGGATGGGAGGGAACTGACCATGGCCTTAATTAAGGTACAGGCCCAGCATTTGTCCGGTGTGAAAATGAAAAACCGTGGAAACTCCTCTTCACATTGGGGTTCGAACTCACATTTCCCGAATGCGAACAGCGAAATGGTCCTCACCGATCAGCTAACTCGCTCAACAATTCTGTTGTCATCAGTTGCGGGAAACTTAAATAGTACGCCTCTTCTTTCTTTCTTTCTTTCTTTCTTTCTTTCTTTCTTTCTTTCTCTTTCTTTCTTTGTTTCCTAATCCGTTTAACGTCAAGGGTTGGTTTCTCCCTCGGACTCAGCGAGGGATCCCATCTCTACCGTCTCAAGGACAGTGTCCTGGAGCGTGAGACATATGGTCGGGGAGATACAGCTGGGGTGGAGGACCAGTACCTCACACAGACGGCCTCCCCTGCTATGCTGAAACCACGGGAAACCATTTCGCGGATGGCTGAGGCGAGAATCGAAACCCTCTCTACTAGTTGACCTCCGAGGCTGAGTGGACCCCGTCAGCCCTCGTACCACTTTTTAAATTTCGTGGCAGAACCGGGAATCGAATCCGGGCCTCTGCCGCGGGGTGGGGGGTGGCAGCTAATCACACTAACCGCTATACCACAGAGGCGGATTTCACACTCCTCTATTAGTTTATATTTTGGCTGAAAGACAGCGTATTATTTTATTAATACACATCTATACAATATTCTTTGTATAATACTAAATTATTTTACTTTAATTAACTCAGCTAGTTTCCAAGTTCGTAAAATGACAGTGCATAGTATTTAAATGCACAACTTATCCTGATGTCGTCCAGTAGTTTTTAGGATTACTTACCGTGGGGTGGGATGATTAACTCAGTGACTTAGTGCTAGCTTTTTACCGGGAAGGCTGAGGTTCGGTCTATCTTGGGTTGAGATTTTCATCCCCAAATTCACGTGGTGTCAGGTAAGGTATCCGGCCTTAAGAACCCAGCCAAAACTAAAATGGGCCAGAGTGGAATAGCTCCCCCCGCTATCAGAAGGGCTGTTGCAGCTGATGCAGAGAGGACAAAGCAGACTAATGATTCTCGCCACCCACTGCATGATCACCAGGCTGTAGTCTGTCGACTGAAGTCGAGAAAGAGCTTCATCACCAGGACTCAACCACTGGTAGGAACACCTGAGTCTAATCGCATCACCCGGTGGAAGAGCGTGCTGCCGCCTGATACTCCTGCAAAGGAAGAGCTAGCTTCAGGAAATGACCTGCCCTACCCTATTTGGAGGGTGGGCGTACCTCTTTGCAAGACCAACATGCACAAATGGGCCATACTTCCAGCTGATGGAGACGCATCCTGCGAGTGTGGTGTAACACAAGATCCGAACCACCTGCTCGTCTGTCCCCTACTAGAACATCCCTGCACTACACAGGACCTGATCGAGGCGAACAACAAGGCCATTGGAGTCGCTACATTTTGGAAATGCTGACCGGACACGGAATGATGATGATAAATAAATAAATAAATAAAGACGTTTTCAGTTTACTTAAAAAATGGTCCTTCCGATGCAATACTGAAAATAAATTTATCGGAATCTGGTCAAAATATAATTTTATATAGGCTACTGTAATTCGAAACAGAGTGGTACGAGGGCTGGAACGGGGTCCATTCAGCCTCGGAGGTCAACTGAGTAGAAGAGGGTTCGATTCCCTCCTCAGCCATCCTGGAAGTAGATTTCCGTGGTTTCCCACTTCCCCTCCAGGCAAATGCCGGGATGTTACCTAACTTAAGGCCACGGCCGCTTCCTTCCCTTTTCCTTGTCTATCCCTTCGAATCTTCCCATTCCCCACAAGGCCTCTGTTCAGCATAGCAGGCGAGGTACTGGTCCTCCTCCCCAATTTTATTCCCTGACCCAGAGTCTCACACTCCAGGACACTGCTCTTGAGATGGTAGAGGTGGGATCTCTCGCTGAGTCCGAGGGAAAAGCCAACCCTGGAGGGTAAACAGATTAAGAAGGAGAAGAATTCGAAACAGATCAAAATGCATTTATTAAGAATAACATTTGGACATTTTCTGATCCAAAGTCCACATATGTGGCAAATCAAATGGCAATGGTAAAACACTTTTTATTTTATTCCAGAATCACTACCGCCAGAGTCTTCTAAATTGATGTAGAACATAACTTACTAGTGAGGCTATAAACAAAATCAAAGCCTATGGTGCAACAGCCTTGGCCTACCAAGTGACTGCTGCTCAGCCCAAAGTCCTGCAAGTTATGATGTTTCATGTGGTCAGCACGACGAATCCTTCCGGCCGATATTCTTGGCTTTCTAGACCGGGCCCGCCATCTCACCGTCAGATAGTTCTGCAGTATTAATCGCGTAGGCTGAGTGGACCTCGAACCAGCCCTCAGATCCAGGTAAAAATCCCCGGCTTGGACGGAAATCGAACCCGAGGCCTGCGGATAAGGTGCAGGCACGCTACCCCTACACCGCGGTGTCGGCTGGCAATACGTATGTCATGAAAAATTGGTCTTGATTGGATGAGAACTTGAAAATTCTCAACGTAAGTCACATTCGTATCTTCATTCGATGTCACATTGCTTCCCAATCGTCATTTTATGAGCTTTGAGTGATAATTATTGTGATCTTTCTTATTTCATTTGTGCATAAGGGAAGGGAAGAACTCATGTACACTGACAGATTGTAATTAAGGAATTCAATATCAATCAATCAATCAATCAATCAATCAATCAATCAATCAATCAATCAATCAATCAATCAATCAATCAATCAATCAATCAATCAATCAATCAATCAATCAATCAATCAATCAATCAATCAATCAATCAATCAATCAATCAATCAATCAATCAATCAATCAATCAATCAATCAATCAATCAATCAATCAATCAATCAATCAATCAATCAATCAATCAATCAATCAATCACCGCTGATCCTATCATGACCAGTTTCTCACGGCACACTTATAGCCTCACTAGTATGCTATACATCAATTTAGAAGACTTCCCCGGGAGTGGTTCTGGAATAAAATATTTGAAGTTATCCTTTAAAAACGCACCCATCATGCTTTAACTTTGCCACTTGATTTAAATTGAACAGTATAATACTAGCGGTAAGTTTAGGGACACAAGTGAAAAATAAAATGAAATTATGTTCAGAAAAAGTATATATAGAAATTACGAATCTTTACAATTTAAAACTAACTTATCAGTGGGCAGAGTTTCCAACATAAGAGTAGTGTTACCAAGATGTTGCAAAATTTGGGCTGGGAATACTTGGGAGAAAGGAGACGAGCTGCTCGACTAAGTGGTATGTTCCGAGCTGTCAGTGGAGATATGGCGTGGAATGACAGTAGTAGACGAATTTGTTTGAAAGTTTTAAAAGTAGGAAGGATCACAATATGAAAACAAGGTTGGAATCTGGTTGGACAAATTGGGACAAAGAGGAGTTAGGGATTGGAATATTTTACTAAGGGGGATGTTAGGTAAAGTTCCAAATTCTTTGAAATTATTTAAGAAAAGTCTACGTAAAAAAACTTATAGAAAATCTGCCTCCTGGATGACTGCCTTAAATGGAGATCCGTTTTGATTGGTTGAATACTCCACATTTGGCCTTCCTGCATTTATTAACAGGATCTAACACTCTTTCTTAGATACTTCTTTCTACAGATGGATGACTTGGAACTTCGGTCAGCCAGGTTCATTCAATTCAACTGCATCGATCTTGTAGCCATGGTATCCCATACATTTTCTACTGGGGTTGTGTACTGCGTGAAGGCTAGGTCAGAGTTTTTCCATCGGGGTCATCAAACCATTTTAGTAATGTTTTATTTATTCGTCTGAGCATTATTTTGTTCCAAAATACAACTTTTACCAATGAGCTTTAGTGACGGATAGCAGCGTCGCTACTTCTAGCGTTTCACACGTCTGCGCACTGTTGATGAACCCATTAATAATTCTCAAGTCTCCACTCCAGGGCCTTTAGACTTAGACGAAATGCAGCCTCATATCATAATCGTCTCACCATCCTAATGTAAGGCGGGGGCCACGCATGCGTCGAACTCAATTTCTTTCTCTTCAGAAATAATTTCTAATTGCTACACAAAATAAACAATAGGCATTTACGATGCTGATGATGATGCTTGTTGTTTAAAGGGACCTAACATCGAGGTCATCGGCCCCTAATGGTACGAAATGAGACGAAATGGCATGACAAATAAAAAGTCCAAAATTCTCCACTGACCAGAATTCAAAACATGAGGACGAAGAATGAATGGATGGATATGAATTTAAAACAGTCAGTGTATGCCACCCGCAATACCTTACATTCATAGAAACTGACGGAAAAACAATAGGATTACTGACCAAGGGACTGCTGCAAGAGCATAATACTGAATCGAGGATGCTTGCAGTCTAAAGAGGGTCCAAAACCCAAGTTATCGGCCCCTCATAACGGTACTTATCGCTAGGAAAGTAGAACCATGGTATTTGTCATGTTGCGGTACTAATCAAAAGTAGCAGAGACTCGCGGTATTCCACACATTATGGTACTAATCACAGGTTATGAAATTCGACATATAATACAAACCTATGGTGTTTCTCACATTGCGGCGACACTTACAGGCAACGCAACCCTATGGTGTTCATCACATAAGAGTATTAACCACAGGGACCTTCCCCTATCCCGTGGTGTTCCTCATATAGTGGGTACTAATCATAGGCAAGGCAGAACCATGGTAGCTATCATCCCATAGTCCTGCTCATATGGTGGTACTAATCACAGGTACTGCAAAAGCCGACCGCACGGTGCTCCTGTGTGCTACTAATCACAAGCCTATTTCGTACCCAATATAGTGGAACTACGCGCAAGTAAAAGCGACCCTTGGTGTTTTCCGCGTGGTGGTACTAATCACAAGTAGTTTCATGGTTCTAATGCTATCATCCCTTGGTCGCCCCTTTTAGTCGCCTCTCACGACAGGCAGGGGATACCGTGGGTGTATTATTCGTCAGCCTCCCCCTCCCAAAGGGGGTGTGTGTTTGGTCCGCGAGAGGTATTTTATTTCCCTCAAGTCCACCGGCAAGCCGGTTAGGACCCTCCTATCCGCCACCTGGGACGCGCCACGTGGGAGTATCACCTCTCCACCTGATACGCCTGCGTAGCAGGTTCGTGGATGCATTTACGATAACTAATCAAATTTACTCATCCTCTTCACTTTTGAGTGTTGGCATACACATGTTTGGAATTTGTTACATTTTTACTTGTCATACATGTATTCTACAGGAAGGTGAGGAAAGGAGGTGACAGCCTAGCGGCATTTTCACTGGATTCTCACTAAAGCGTCTGTGGCTCGAATCTCGGCCAATGCACGTAGAAAGTAAATGAAAAGTCACATCCCTCTGGTTCGGATTTCACGTAAAACTGGAGGTCCTATGGCTATCATCACATTATCCACTTAAGTTTTTATAAGTTGCTTTACGTCGCACCGATACGGATAGATCCTATGGCGATGATGGTCTACGAAAGGCCTAGGAGTGGAAATGAAGCAGCCGTGGCCTTAATTAAGGTAAAACCCCAGCATCTGCCTGGTAAGAAAATGAGAAACCACGGAAACCACCTTCAGGGCTGCCAACAGTGGGGTTTGAACCCACTATCTCCCGGATGTAAGCTCACAGCTGCGCGCCCCTGACAGCTCGACCAACTCGCCCGGTACATTGTTAAGTAAAACTACAAGTTTCCTTTTGCATACTTTATATGTCAATTATTGATTATCCAAGTACGTAGAAACCCTATTTTACGCATGGTATTTTAGGGCTGTAGATAACAAAAATTAGATTAATGAATAAAATAATAACTACAGCTTAAAACTGGGAGACTTGTTAATAAAGTGAAAAAATTTAGCTAACGCATTATAAGAGCAACTTTTGAAATAAAGCACTAAAAGGTGAGGTGCTTGATTTTGTATACCACACATATTTAAGTGAATTACTCATTCATATCTATTTCTTTAAAAAGTGGGACACCCAAATTAAAGGTGAACAATTTTTGACATTTCACAGGTACAAGTGTAGGGCTTCTGTATGTTGATTCTGAACCTCTCAATACATGATCTAAATTTTCCATACTATAAAATACAGTTGCTTCATTTTTCAAGAGGATTTTACTCTACATCGCGACACCTCGTAATCTGCAGGCCTTCGGGCTGAGCAGCGGTCGATTGATAGGCCAACGCCCTTCAAGGGCTGTAATGCCATGGGGTTTGGTTTGGTTTGGTTCTTACTCTACATGCGACCTGGCACTGTACTTGTTCAGAAATGCGTTGATATTTAAATGAAAATATAGGTTAAAATATCACTAATGATAACAATTAACTTACAAGACCCGAAAGGTGCATCATTTTGATTCATAAATTTTGTCAGTTACTCCCCACGAACTTTTCCTTTTGTTGAGTTTAGAAGAATGTCTGTATTGGCTGCCAATGTTTATTAAAGGAATAATCATGGAGACAAGTTCTTGTAATTTCAACGTCCTCGAACAAAGAGAAAGGCATACAATAGCAGAAGGTAAGCTTTAGTTAAGACTTTGGTTTTATGAACTGATCAGTTTGTATTACAGAATTTAATAAAAGATTGATAATTTAGGAGTGTCTGTTCAGAAGGTGCTATTTCCACTTCAAACAATTCTGTAGTATTTCGTTCACGTGCATTGCAGTAGTTGAATACGATCGATTGTCATGAGCAATCCAGACCAGAAAGATGTAATTCCTTAATAGTAGAACCATACCCGATCATGGGTACGTTCCATGTCCCTATTATTATACGTTTCCTTGCGTTTATCCACAACTTGATAGGGTGGAAATAGAACGTTTTGAACAGAAAATGCGGTATGTAGTAAGCTTTCTTTCAAGGGCGAAGATTTCTGTATTTTTACGATGAATTGATAAACAAAAGTAAAACGAAATCTTTTCATAGATATTGATATTGATAGGTGTATCTGAAATGCGGGATACATTCCTCTTCATTTGGGAATTTAAGCATTTTCTTTCTATGAACAGTTTATAACTGGAAACAAATACGTGTATTTTTATATATTTCCATAAATATCTCTAAATGATTATTACTAATTTCCAAAGATGTTTAACGCGCTTCAAACTTTCGCGTAGGCATCAGTAAAAGCTATTTCGAAACATCATACCCTGCAAGCGATATCTTTATTTACCTTTTATGTTATACTGGAATCAATTTCCTGTAAATAAATAAATAAATAAATAAATAAATAAATAAATAAATAAATAAATAAATAAATAAATAAATAAATAAATAAAAATAAATTAATAAAATAAATAAATAATTTAAAGAGAGTGAATCGCGATTTTCTCCCTGTTTTGAAATCGAATTACTTGTTTCATTCTTCGGATAGCAAATGTGTTAATTAGCTAGTGAAAAGTGCTTTAGCTGGCATTAAGCAATTTCTTAATCTGTTTTACGATCAGTGGTTATTCTTGAAGAAGGCGACCTGATCTACATGTACAACATTTGGATCTAATGAGAAGGAGGGAGAGGTCAGATTATTTCTAGGTGGCTGATGAAACATTAGAGGTCTTCTACATCAGCTCCAAGACTCTCCTCGGGTATAAAAGATTCGCGAAACCCAATAGACTGTACAGTACACATATTTTGTACAGAACACGACATCAGGAACACATTTACTATGTCTCTGAAGGTACGTGGGTTCAGCAGAAGACGACCAGCATTTCTGGTTCTTTTTCTTACTTGTTTTCCCATATTCTGTGACGTGTTGATCAGGCGTTTTCATATTGTACAATCAACTGAGCTAAGTCGAACATCGATACTCACGATCGATACCGATCACTAGAAAATGTGATTTCAGTGTCACGTGTAAAAGTGTTTGTGCTTCAAGCGCTACATGTGTAGGTTACAGGAAGGAAGTGTTTGCTAGGAATTAATTAACAAATACTAATATTTGTTTTGTGTGTGCTGTGAATTACGCTCAGGGTTGACAATTGAATTTCCGATAATTCAACTTCGTAAATGTGCACCCCTAATTCTAGTGTTCAGCATTTTGTGTAGAAGACAGGGCGATATGCATATTTTAAATCGATGAGGTGTCATTTTGTGAAGGATTGTGTATATTTTTTAAATATTTTATGATATTTAAAGCCATTCACTTTCAGTTTTGACTCAGTTAATTTATAACTGTTGGGTTCATCAGCCTGTCAAAACTAATTTATGAATATAACATTTTATAAACTACCTGAAAAAATATGGTTATAGAATTATATCCGAAAAATAAACAACTGTACACCTCTGTGGTGTAGTAGTTAGTGTTATCAGTTGCCACCACCGGAGCCCCAGGTTCAATTCCCGGTTGTGACACGAAATTTGAAAAGTGGTACGAGTGCTGGTACGGGGTCCACTCAACCTTCGGAGTTCAAATTATTTTAGTGGGGAGGGTTCGATTCCCTCCTCAGCCATTCTCGAAGTGGTTTCTCCGTAGTTTCCTACTTCTCCTCCAGGCAAATGTCGGGATGGTACCTAATTTAAGCCTACGGCCGCTTCCTCTCCTCTTCCTTGCCTATCCCTTCCATTCTTCCCATCCCCCCCCCCATCAGGCTCCTGTTCAGCATAGCAGGTGAGGCAGCCTGGACGAGGTATGGGTTCTCTTTTCCAGTTGTATCCCCTACACCTAGGATCATTCGGTAATTTAACTGAAGTTCAGGTTGTGTATTCTGCAATCAGAATCTGAAATTAACATTCCTGATAACATTTAGATTGAGATCATTTCTATTATTTTTGTCTTGGCTGAGGAGAAGTGTAGTGTGTAGAAGAGCTACACCGAATGGAATGCAGCTGAGATTCGACTCCCGATAGATCAAATAATTCTTATATCTGTTTATTGAATATTATTCTCAGCGATGTACATTTTATCAATTTATATAAAGCAAAGCAAAGTCACCTCCGTACAGTCCATGAAGGCCCTTGGAGGAGTGGAATGTAAAGGCTTCCACCATTGTTAACCTCGGCACGTATCAGTTTATATAGCATTTTAAAATAAATGTGTATGACATTTACCGAGTTCTGTGGTGTGGGGCTGACGTACCTGCGACTTATCCGAAGGCTTCAGAGGATTTTAATTCTGGACTAAAGGTTGGAACGGAGTTCACTCAGCCTCGTGAGATCAACTAAGAAGGGAATGGTGTTATCGCTTTAAGTCGTTCTAAAAGCCTAGATCCATTTCTGGTGAGAATTCAGGGCTGCGATTAGGGAACAACGACACGGCTATTTGGGCGAGCTAGCCATAGCTAGCACTGCATTCATTAAATACTGTAATGAATCCGTGTGTTTGCAATTCTGATTTTCAACGTGAGACTTGGCCCTTCTTCTTTTTATCCTTTTTAATACTCTTCAGGTTTATTACTCCCACACTAAGTGGGGTCGCTGGTGCTGATTGACTTCCTCCATTTGTTCCTGTGTGTTACTAGGTTTTCCTGCAGGTCCAGTTCTGTCAAATCCTCTTTTTCGCAGTTGAACCTTGTTCTTTTCGGTCTTCCCTTTCTCCTCTTAACAGACACAACTATCTCCATTACTCTCCTTCATACGTAAAGTTCGTCCTCCTCTTAACATGGCCAAACCACTTCAGTTTTGCTTCTCTAACTTTTCTGTTCACTTCCCCCAACATCTAAGGTTCCTCAGATAGTCTGATTCCTTACTCTGTCTCTCCTTGTCAATCTATACGAATATCTTAGCATCTTTACCTCTGCGATCCGTATCTTTGGCAGGAATCCTCTTGTAACAGGCCACTTTTCGCTTCATATACGAGTGCTGGTCTCCCACTACCTTGTGAACTTTCCCTTTCAGTTTAGTTGGAATCCTCTTGTCACACAAAACAATTATCCAAGCATTCCAACCAGACTGAATTCTACTTGATATTTAACTTTGGAGATTGTCATTTGCGGTACAGCCAAGGTAGTTAATAAAATTTTCGCCGCTCGTATCCTCACTCTTTTTAAGAATATAGATTGTTCATGATTCACAGGGTACATAAATTATGTTAAACTTTTACTCACCCTTATACCACCAACTTCCAGAGATTTTCTCCAGTCCTTCATCAACACTTCCACTTCAATTTTCCTGTCTGTGAATAAAATCACATCATCGTCCATGGTGTTGTTAGCTGACGATATCTAGCATCCGAAATTTATCTTATGAGCGAGTCGGTCTAAATTTATTTGCTCGAAATGTTACTGGATTCATTCTCTAATACTTGAATAACCTTTGTTCGACGTCTTTAAGCATTTCACGCATATTATAGAATTTCTCTAGTTCATCTTATTTTTCATAAATTGGGTGCAATGAATACCTCCTTTTGTTTAAAATACTTCATTTCAAGTAACTATTTTCATATAGAAGGACGTATTAATCTATAGATAACTCAATTGCTTGCTTGAAGAGCCGAGAACTTGCTCAGATTAGCATTTAGTTAACTATCGAGAACTGTTTCGTAACCGCAGCCACAGTGTTTAAAGTGCACTACGTATTCCGGGATGGGCTGAAAGAAGTGTTTTAGTTTCATGGACCCTGCCTCAGCTTCATCCTGACTTTGACTATGAAAGTGACTGGGGTAAGATCAATGTTAGTAATGTCCGAGTCCATGGTTGATGGTTAGCGTGCTGGCCTTTGGTCACAGGGGTCCCGGGTTCGATTTCCGGCTGGGTCGGGAATTTTAGCCGTAATTGGTTAATTTCGCTGACACGGGGACTGGATGTATGTATCGTCTTCATCATAATTTCATCCTCACCATGACACGCAGGTCTCCTAGGGTGTCAAATCGAAAGACCTGCATCTGCATCTGGTGAGCCGAACTTTTCCTCGGACACTCCCGGCACTAAGAACCATACGCTATTTCATTTCAATGCTAGTAATGCCGTTGTTATGCTATTTGCTTTACGTCGCACCGACACAGATAGGTCTTATGGCGACGATGGGACAGGGAAGGGCTAGGAGTGGGAAGGAAGCGGCCGTGGCCTTAATTAACGTACAGCCCTAGCATTTGCCTGGTGTGAAAATGGGAAACCACGGAAAACCATTTTCAGGGCTGCCGACAGTGGGGTTCGAACCTACTATCTCCCGAATACTGGACACTGGCCGCACTTAAGCGACTGCAGCTATTGAGCTCGGTGCCGTTGTTATGTAGTCAGTCCCAGTTGTTAATGGCGTGAAAGTATTGCTTATAGAGTCCGTTAATGTGTATATTTCAGTTGGCTTGGCAGACTTATATGCAGTAGCTACTTCCGGTTCAGTGAAGAAAGCGACAGGAAACTACCTCACTCCCCATTTCCCTATTACAACTCTTCACTGTGGCCTAGGATGTCTATGATGGTGAGCTATTGGGGATTCAATCAGACTTGGGGCCAAGACTAGACCCACATAAATGCGCAGAAGTACACCTCATAATGGAAAAGGGTGGATCCAAACACAATTTCGTGTATTAACTACGATAGAGTCCTTTCGGACGTGCTTTTACTCAGGGACTTAAGTTTGTAACCCATCACTTATTGTGTTAGGACATGTAAGGGACCACCAACACAAAGTACAGTATACTTTAAATTGTGACACAGTTGCATTCGCTGCTCTTGTTCTTACTAACGAGGTCTTTCTGCTAATCTTCGTAAATATATTTCCTCAGTTTCTTATTATACCAGAAATCAGGAATGCTTCCATTCACGTATTCTCGACTGCTGATGGAATGTTGCATTTAAGTAATATGCAAGTAGATATATAGACAGATAGAACTTACCTTACTCAAGTCTAATCAAATGAGATTAGACAGTGCGAAACGCCCTGTCCCCTTCTTCCAAACAGAGCAGAAGCCATTGAGCAGATATTCTGAGGTGAACTTTCTTTATAATGTCCCTCATCCAGTCAATGGCATGTGGCTTACCCATCCAAGTTTGCTTAACTTCGGAGATCTTATGCGATCCGATGTTTCAGTATGCCTAAGCTGATGTTCATGAAGAGATTAATAGAAACAGATAATTTAAGTACGGTATATTAAACGGTTGGAAACCTCCTAATGTTATCGATATTTTTCTGAAATTTCCCATTAATGTAAATGAGGAGAGTTAGATACACATATTTAGTGATCGTTCCCCTCCTCCTCCTTAAAGAAAAAAATTGAATTCGCATTCTAAAACCTTAAGAGCTTTAATTTTCATATTGATCCATTTTCGTGAAGCACACTTCGACAAGGATAATATTTTATTTACATAAAGCTCACTCTAACCACGATGTTGCTCTATTTTTAGGTTTTCGTCTTCGCTGCTGCTCTCGCCGTAGCTCACGCTGGCGGCCCCGCAGCCTATGGCATCAACACCATTACTGCCGACATTGGTGCTATTGGATCCACTCAGGAAAACACTCTTAAGGGACTTGGAGGGCAGAACACTCTCACCCAGTACTCCAAGGCCGTAGATGGTCCTCTGTCTAGCGTGCGAGTGAGCAACTCTAGAGCCACCAACAATGCTATCGCCCTAGCTGCCGCCCCTGCTATCGCCGCTCCCGGTCTTGCTCTTGGAGGTCTGGGACTTGCTCATGCTGGAATTGCCGCCCCCGCCATCGCTGCTCCCGGACTTGCTCTTGGAGGACTGGGACTAGCTCGTGCTGGAATCGCCGCTCCCGGACTTGCTCTTGGAGGTCTTGGACTGACTCGTGCCGGAATCGTTGGCCCCGGACTTCCTCTTGGAAGTCTGGGACTTGCTCGCGCTGGAATTGCCGCCCCCGGACTTGCTCTTGGAGGTCTTGGACTCACTCGTGCCGGAATCGTTGGGCCCGGACTTTCTCTTGGAGGTGTGGGACTTTCTCACGCTGGAATCGCCGCCCCCGCTATCGCTGCCCCAGCTATCGCTTACTCATCCGCCCCCGCTGTTGCTCACGTAACCTATTCTGGACTTGGTACCAGCTATGCCTGGTAATTACCTTCCGTCTTCTATTAGTCCAGACTGTGATGCTTTGGATATCCCTTGCACCCAATGGTCTTCTTATGGAAGGCTTCGTTCGCTGATTTGTAAATAAAAAAATAATTTATTAAATACTAGAAAGTGAAGTTGTACTTTCAATTACATTTTTGTACTTTCCTTTCCTTATGTGCGAGAGAACAAAATCTTGTTTCTAAATGATAGATTTCTATAGAACTGGCCTTCATTTGACAGATAGTAAAGCAATAAAGTAGGTCTATAAGAAGTAAATAAGCGAATAAATAATGAACGACATAACTATGAAACCTTCTGAGTGACTATCTGCTGAGGTATTATCTGCAACAGGAAGCAAAATTGATGTGCTTTAAAATATATATTACTAGCTTTTTTCGGTGGCTCCGCCTTCGTCAAGTAGGTTTTGTGAACCAAAGTGATTTTGTCCCTTGATTTAAAAGAAAGACAGAAGGGAAGAGAAAGAAAGAAAGAAAGAAAGAAAGAAAGAAAGGAAGAAAGAAAGAAAGAAAGAAAGAATAGGTCAGTAAGTAGAACAGGAAAGTGTACCAATTTCAGTTATTGCAGTGAAGCGGGTTTGAATAAATGTTAGGTAAACCTTGACCGTCAGAGTCAAATGAAACCTTCTGGGAGATAATACTTCCAGTGCTGTCTAATGTTAACTGTACGAAGCTATTTTGATTTGTGTTTGTTTATTTGTCACTCATCGTGAAGTAGTATATTTCTGAAAATATAGAAAGTGGAATGGTATTATTTTAAGTTTATTAATGTAGTATTACCTTGTGTTCTCGTCTCCTCTTTCAAGAAGATAATGATTCTGCCCTACTATTATTTTAAAACAGAGATTTGTTTCACATGAACGAAGACGCGGAAACATATAGCTGATTTTTTGAGGGTTACCTTATACAGTAATGGTTTTGTGGAAGTTTGTTTTTTGTTAGTGGCTTTACGTCGCACAGACACAGATAGGTCTTATGGCGACGAAGGGATAGAAAAGGCCTAAGAGTTGGAAGGAAGCGAGCATGGCCTTAATTAAGGTACAGACTCAGCATGTGCTGGTGTGAAAATGGGAAACCACGGAATACCATCTTCAGGACTGCCGACAGTGGGATTCGAACCCACTATCTCCCGGATGCAAGCTCACAGCCACGCGCCCCTAACCGTACGGCCAACTCGCCCGGTGTGTGGAAGTTTTATTAGGACAGTTTATAATTCTTGTGCAGTGCACATAGATTCAGGGTTCATTGAGGCCGAGTCTCATGAATGCTCTTCCCGTGGCTAGGAAATATAACATTATGCGTACATAAGTCACTTCCATAGTGTCCGGCTCCATGGCTAAATGGTTAGCGTGCTGGCCTTTGGTCACAGGGGTCCCGGGTTCGATTCCCGGCAGGGTCGGGAATTTTAACCTTAATTGGTTAATTTCGCTGGCACGGGGGCTGGGTATATGTGTCGTCTTCATCATCATTTCATCCTCATCACGACGTGCAGGTCACCTACGGGTGTCAAATCAAAAGACCTGCATCTGGCGAGCCGAACATGTCCTCGGACACTCCCGGCACTAAAAGCCATACGCCATTTCATTACTTCCATAGTGTCAAAGCCAAGGATGGGACTGAGACAGTTCAATGTGATCTAGCACGTACCAGAAGATATAGTGCATTGTACACACTAGGTCTTGCCGGCAAGGCCACCAAGATAATCACACTAGGATCCAAAAGTTAAGCATAAGTTACAAGTAAGCAGGGCAACAGGAAATAGACTGTAAATCGCACGACAAATGTACCTACCAACCTTACGTGTTCGCTCTGTATAGGAAAGGAGTGTTCCCTGCTTTGACTAGCGGCGTAACCGCAAGGTAAACAAAGCCAGTGCCTGCGCCCCATATTCCCTCAGTCGTGTTTGCCCTGTTATAGTGTGCGGAGTGTAACCTCGTGGTGAACGTAACAACATAATGGCACAACGACGCCATCTGGACCCCGTTTTGCAGGGTAGAATACTCGGCCGCCTGGAAGCAGGCCAGACACAGACCGAAGTCGCCGTATCCTTGAATGTGCCACAAAGTGTCATTTCCAGGCTTTGGAGACGATTTCAAGACACAGGAGATGTTAGTCGTAGACCAGTACCAGGTCGACCAAGGATAACCACCCCACAGCAGGACCGATATCTGGCCTTAACCGCCCGACGAAATCGGAGTGCACCTGCAAGACAATTGTCGGCGGAGCTTGCAGCCGTCTCAGGGGTTGCCGTTTCCCGGCAAACTGCGTCCCGGAGGCTCAAAACATTATGTCTATTTGCCCGAAGTCCAGCGGTGTGCGTCCCGTTCACTCCAGCACAGAGACGGGTCCGTTTACTGTGGAACCGGCAACATCGAAACTGGACCATGAATGAATGGAGTCTTGTGCTCTTCACAGATGAATCCCGCTTCAGTTTGCAGAACGATTCCCGTCGCACATTAACCTGGGGAGAACCGGGTAGCTGATACAACCACAAGAACATCGTGGAACGGGACTAGTATGGTGGTGGTGGCGTCATGGTGTGGGGCGGTATCATGTTGAATGGCCATACGGACCTGCACATCTTCATGGGTTGGTCCGAGGAACACTGTTAACTCTCGAATCTACAGGAATACAGGAAGGTGGGGGGGATCGAACCCACACCCTTCCGAGTGAACCGAGCACATATTTATCGCCTCGGCCAGGCATTCCCTAAATAATTAATTTATTCAAGCATTTTACCGAAACCTGCAACCTGTTTTTATTTCAAAGCTTGTCAAAATGGGATGTCGTTTCAGAAATGGCTACTATAGGTTCTTTTGTAACTCTTAATTTTGAAAATAAATATACTTCATAGCCACCATACCAGAGAGCTCGTCTCACATGTGTACGTTGTTGAAATCAAAGTCAGAATTTTTAAGGGTTCTTTCATAATTTTCAACTACAGAATGCTTGATGTGGGCTCCTTTACAAGTTTTTCATGCTGTACTCATGAACCGCGCCCCACAGTTTGATAATCATCTTCAAACACTTAATTTCCTTAAACCGGAAATAATCAGAAACTATACAGTTAATTTTATGGGTCTAATGAATGTGTATACTAAGTTTGGAAATGATCCGAGCGTTTATACAAGAGCTATGGAAACATTTACGTGCGTTAATTAACTCATATAGAAAAGGGATTACCATGTGTATTTGAATGCTGTTATGAGGATTAGAATGAGAGAGCAATGTGACAAGTATTGAGAAAAGGAAAGAAATCCGTGGCGCAACAGCTCATTGAAAACTTGACCTGTCAAGGCGAATGCTGCTCAGCCAGATGGCTTGGAGATACTCGAGTGCCATGTGGTCATCGCGACGACAAACTCAGTGTATTGCTTGACTTTCTACACCGGGCACGCTGCATCTCGTATCAGATTGCTACTCAGTTTCGAGACTGTGAGAACCCCGTTCCAAGTCTCAGTCCAGTATTAAATTTCCTGGGCTGGCTGGAAATCGAACTAGGTGCCTTCGAGTAAGAGGCAGGCACGCCATGAGAAAAGATATTAGTTCAAATCTAAGAAGTGTTTGTCTATCATGTCCAACTGGAAGTCCTGATGAATGGCAAGGTGGATCTTAATTCCTAGACATTACATGTTTCAAGTATTCAAGAATGCTCAACACAATGTACGCCTAACTAATATATTTCTTAAATAATTCAATCTTCAATCTTCTGCTGATGATTATTGAATAATAATAATAATAATAATAATAATAATAATAATAATAATAATAATAATAATAATAATAATAATATCCAGATCATCCAAGATATAAGGAGAACAGGGGTCTTGCCAAAGGGATGGACCTCAGCCGTGATCCATCCACTGCACAAGAAGGGAAGTAAGACCAACCTCAACAACTACAGAGGCATCTCCCTGTTGCTTTAACTAACAAGATCATCTCTACAGCCCTGATAACTAGAGTCACCGAACAGCTGGACTCCCAACTAGGTGAATACCAGGTTGGTTTCCGTGTCAGTAGGTCCTGCGCAGAGTAGATACCTCAAGACCATCCCCACATATAAGAGCCGAGGAGGACATTCCTGGTTAGCCATTATGGTGGGTTTCCAAAAGGCATACGACTAAACAAACGGACAGACAGACAGACAGACAGACAGACAGACAGACAGACAGACAGACAGACAGACAGACAGACAGACAGACAGACAGACAGACCCTTTTCTCTACTCTGCGGGAACTTGGTTTAGATGAGAAGACCCCCATACTGGTTCAAGCTACCTTGACGAACACCACCTCAAAATCAAGTTCAGGGGTGAGCTCTCTGAGAGTTTTCCCATCTAAACAGGAGTCATACAGGGAGATGGCCTCTCTTGCATCCTTTTCAACTGTGTACTAGAAAACATCATCACGGAATGGACTATCACATTGTTATCAGAAGCAGGACTGAAGCTTGGGTACAAGAAAGGCAACCTCGGTGTACCCTGTCTAGCCTTTGCTGATGATCTCACCGTACTGGCCAACAGCATGGAGGAGGCTACTCACCATCTACAGAGCCTCCACAATATTGCAGCAAAAGCCGGCTTGTGGGTTAACATAAAGAAGACTGAGTTTATCACTAATATGAAACAAGCTCCTTCTACAATCCCACCAGGAAACATCACAATAAGTAAAGTTCCTGCAATCAAATACTTAGGAGAATGGATATCAGCAAGCGAGAGCATAACTTTGGCCATAGACATCAGGTGCACACAGTTAGAGAGGGCCTATCATTCCTGTAAAAGCATCTACACCTACAAGTACATCTCCAAGAACCTAGAGATGAAGCTCTGCAACTCAATAGTAAGACCCTCTGTACTGTACCCCTCTGAGTGCCTCTTGATGAATCGAAATGGCCCACTCGGGAAACTAGAACTTAAAGAGGAGGATACTAGGACCCATAAGAGGGGAGGATGACACCTACAGGATCGGGAACAACAACAAGCGCTAATAACAACAGGAAAACATATTCACGTGTATAATGAAAAGGCACCTGACCTTCTACGGGCACATGACCCGCCTGTAACCCTACAGGCTCACCACCAGAATCCTCACAGTGACCAGTAGGGGAAAGGCTTCCAAGACCAAGTGGATCACCTGAGTAAAATCAGACCCAGGGGAACTGCAGATCCCATTAGAGACAACAAAGAACCGATCTCAGTACCGACAGGACATCCTACAGGGAGTCTTCCCACTGTCCCTCACAAGAAAAAAAGAGTACAGGGACCACCAGACCTAAGTGAACGGATGGAAGGAAGCAGGCACACAGCCAGAAACTGAAAGCGTATTGGGCCAAGAAAAAGCAGAAGACTACAGCTAAGAGTTTAGACGAGCCAAAACGAACCGGAAAAAAAGAAGAATGGCTTCAGCTAGTACTGTATGCTAGCATTTTGGTTTTACGTCATTGAGGATGCTGGCTTTACAGTTTTCACATTCTATTCTACCTCCTATATCAGGAACGGGCTTTGAATTTTAAGTAATTTTTGTCGGTGAGCACCAAATGTGTCAACAGAGATCGTACATATACCGACATGCCCCGTTCGTTAGGGGTCCCTCATTCTCTTATTTAAAAATATACAGAAACCAAACATATTTTCAGTACTCGACATACACGTTTAGTAATTCATAACACTCACACACAACCACAAAGCTAGAAGAGCATCCTTTCGACGGATATTTTATTTTTTGCTATCTGCTTTTACATCCACCGAGACAGACATGTCTTATGACGACGATGGGATAGGAAAGGGCTAGGAGCAGTAGGGAAGCTACCGTGGCGTTAATTAAGGTACATCCCCAGTATTTTTCTGGTCTGTGAATTGGGATCCACGGAAAGCCATTTTCAGGGCTGCTGGCAATGGGGTTCGAATGCAAGATAAGAGTTATGTTACCAAAACTAACTCCATTGGTTATCCAAGGATCTGGAAATCTTGAATTCATACTGCAAGATGTGGGGAATCTGTCCAAACTCATGTATGTTTTTGTTCCGAATAAATAGGGACTCAACAGTCTGTGACAGGGCAGCCGAGGAAAAATGCTGTGGAACACCTGGTGAAGAACTGCCCAGTGAAGAAGAATCACGGATCGTACCAAGACCTCATTGATGCGACGCTATCAGCTCTAAACAGCCTGTAGTCGCTAGATGTCCATTTATGATGTATGGGTATTTAAATACCATATTTAGTTGTTTATTTAAAAGCTGTTACAATCTTTGGCTTGGGAAGATTTGGGAGTACAGTAAGGAGATAGCTGAAGTCTAAATATTACGGGAGAATGGTGCCAGGTTTGGAACTCAGCACCAGTTAATCACCATTGGATGAATAAATAAATCGCCATTAGATTTACAGAAAGTACTTGGGAAACACTATTCAGTAATTTAAGACTCGCAACAACACCATGAAGAAACTAAATGGCCCTCTTGGGGAGCCGATACGTCTACTCTACGTACCACAACCCTGTTGTCCCAGTGTGACAACGTAGTGATCATACTAAGAAGATCGATGTTCACCTTAATGAATGTATAAAAATTATTACAGGTGCCCTGAAATCTACTCCTGTTCCCCGTCTGCATACCATCAACAATATCCCGCCACCACAACATTCCGCAATGTTTCCTGTCCTACATTATTCGAGAACTGGAAAATATCCCAAGAAAACAGCACGATTTGTTCTGGTTGATTTCATATAAACGAGTAGTGTTATGAAAATGTTACAATCTATGGCATGGGAAGATTTGAGAGTAAAGAGATAAATTAAGTCTAAACATTACGGGAGAATAGTCCCAGGTTTGGAACTCAGCACCAGTTAACCACCAAGAGGTCACGGATCTGACCAGTCAACTACAGGGGTTGAATCTAAAGTGGAATGTGTAGACAAAACTGAACCGACTGAGGATAGGCCTCACCAGATTCAATGCTCCCATGCATAAATAGGGACTCAACAGTCTGTGATAGGGGAGCCGAGGAAAAAGGCTGTTAAACATCTGGTGAAAAACTGCCCAGTGAGGAAGAATCATGAATCGTACCAAGACCTCATTGATGCGACATTATCAGCTCTAAACTGCCTGTAGTCACCGGATGTCCATTTATGATGTCTGAGTATTTAAATACCATATTTAGTTGTTTATTTAAAATCTATTGTTCGACCATTGGAAAAAATAAATACATTAATAAATGAATAAATAAATAAATGGAAATTTAATTAATGAAAGAACTTACAATTACGTTGGAAAGCTTCGTTTAGTTTTACCAATTGTCGACTTCAGTATCCGGTTACAAGAAACCCGGTTAAACAAAGACTGCTCTTAAACGTTTTAGTTTGGTGCTAACACTAACATTTGTGGAATTGTGCTTTGGTGTATCCTACGTCAAACAGTCACGACGCATTGGTGATAATGCTTCTGTAAAAACGTTTTGTGTTCCAAAATACAGGCCTAATGCAAATCGAACATTGCAAAGTATACTGGCACTTCTAAATTATTATTTCTAGCACTGGCTTGAGGAGGTTCACAAGGATTTGGAAGAAGTAGGAATCCAAACGGGAGATATACAGGAAATAAGAACCTTTAAAAAAATTGCTGGAATGGTGGTGTACACCTAGGGAGACGTCTCGCATTTTAGGGTATTTTGTGAATGACCCGCGTTGTCCCGCAATTGTTTCGTTTTCTGTCTGAACGAATCTTCGTGTTACTGTCATTGGTTGGTCACAATTCGTAACTCTCCTGCCATCTAGCTTCAACTAAACATAGCGTAACCGTTGAATGTGCAAAGAAGTGCTTATAGTATCTTTGGTGAAGCGTTCCGGATGTACCTTGTTGCACGAAGCGCATCAACATACACGCGTTGTATTAACTGGAGCTTTTCTTTAAGTTTTTGTGGTTTTTGAAATGGATTTGGCGTCAGATGAGGATGACTGCATTCTACTTCATAAAAAAGCCATCATTAAAACCAGAGAAGGCAAAAGGGAAAATAAGTGCATATGTGAATTATACAATGCAAAGTGGAAAACCAACACGCCACACTTATATCCTGATCGAAGTAACGTCCACAAGATGTTTTGTAACTTTGCAAGAAAACGTTCAGTATATCTCATGGATAGAAGTTCTACAACCCACAGTCTGGAAAATAAATTGTACATTTAAGATGGGCGAAATGTGTTTTTCTATGTTATTGCTTCAGTAAGAGTCCTCTAGGTTAATAAAGAGGGGAACAGTCAACATAATGCTCTTGAAAATCTTAAAATTTGTTATTTTAAAAGTACTGCTGAGGATGTAGGTGTTCCCCCAAAATTGTTGAATATTCCCCCTTTTTTTACTGTCTTGTCCCCCATTCCTTCCTTCCTTCAGCAATTGGTCACCCTAGGTGCACCATAGAAACTCGTCAAGTCACGCAACATATCGGTTGAAGAGCGACAAAGGAGGAGTCAAATACGAACATTTGGAAGGAGTTCAAAGAAAAGAGGGAGAGAAAAAATGATCTAGTGGATTGTGCAAACGTGATCCATAGAGGACCACAACGAATGAAAAAATAAACTTAAATGAACAGAAAGTATTTTAAACCATGAACTACTACTTTCATAGATAGAATGGCGCAAGAATGAAACAATATTATTGTGCAACTTGCGTTGATTGTTGACTACCAACCGCGATGAGAAATATGAAACCTAAGTGACTTAATCTATAATTTTTCATATCAAAATGTTTTTTTTTTGCTAGGGGCTTTACGTCGCACCGACACAGATAGGTCTTATGGCGACGATGGGATAGGAAAGGCCGAGGAGTTGGAAGGAAACGGCCGTGGCCTTAATTAAGGTACACTCCAGCATTTGCCTGGTGTGAAAATGGGAAACCACGGAAAACCATCTTCAGGGCTGCCGATAGTAGGATTCGAACCTACTATCTCCCGGATGCAAGCTCACAGCCGCGCGCCTCTACGCGCACGGCCAACTCGCCTGGTATCAAAATGTAGAAAAGTCACTTTATAATGCTAGTTTTCCTATGGGGAAGTGTGTGGGAGAGAAGGCGTGAATTGTATTAATTTTGTTTTCAATACCGCCTTCACATCCAGCAACGCAATTATCGGGGACTTCAAAATCGGAGAGTATATTATTATTATTATTATTATTATTATTATTATTATTATTATTATTATTAAGTGAAGGATACCCGCTTCGCTGTGTTTTTTGTACATCCGTGCGGTTTTCTCTATATAATATAGAAGACGTGCATTAAAAGACCACTCTTTTTCTGTTTCTTCTTTTACTTTTTTTATTTTTTCGGGGGTACATAGGTATCTTACATTCTAAGTTATTTCATAAAAATACATTCCTATACACTAAATTTGATGCCTTGTGTTTTGGTGCATGCACAAACAAATTTTCTGCTTGTGTGACACGAGAGAAAGCAACGTAGAGCTGACCATGTGTGGAAAGGAATCCTTCAAATTAAATTCCACAATATTGGAACGTTGGACCCTGAGCATTACTGATAGTCATTTTATAAGCTAATCTCACTGGAAATTGTTATCGTTTGAAACAAAATGACAAATCATTTGAGATCAATGGAATTTTTGGTATGAAAACCGATTTTCCTTTTCTTTGCCGGTTAGGATTACTGCCTCAATGATACTGTTAAGAAGCTGTTTCACTAAGTATCTGCTTTATATTCAAGAATTATAGAAAATATTCACAGATGTACTCAAGCAGCAAGCTGTTATGGTTCTGAGATCACCATACTCCTGTCAGATGAATAAATGATGGTATATGAAACCAAGTACACATCACAGCCTTCTAGAGTACATTCCCACTCATTTCAATACATTCAATGACGATGTCAGCCACTTTCAAACCCACATCTCCCACACCACCACAGCTACAGACACGCAACCCTTATAGTGCACGACGGGAGTCTCGAGTCTACTACCACACACAAACACCATTGGTCGGTGATGATAGTTGTGTCTGCAAAGTGAACTATGCAAACACATACGTCTATTTGTGTATATTCTCGGTCCATTTAAAACCTCACGTCTCCCACACCACCACAGCTACCGACACGCAACCACTACAGTGTACGATGAGAGACTCGGGCCTACCACCATACTTAAACACCAGTAGTCTGCGGTGGGTATTTTTGGATGTGAGGTGAAATATACGGACACACGCGTCTATTTGTATACATAGATAGTCAATTTCAACCCTCACATATCCCACACCACCACATCTACCGACGCACAACCACTATAGTGCACAATGGGAGACTCGAGGCTACTAGCGCACACAAACACCAGTGGTCTGCGGTGGGTAGTTTTGGCTCCAATATGAAGTATACGGACACATATGTCTATTTTTACATATAGTCGGCCACTTTGAACGTCATCATTTCCCACATCACGGCAGCTACCGACACGCAACCACCGTAGTGCACGACGGGAGACTTGAGGCTACTACCACACATAAACATTAGGGGTCTGCGATGGGTAGTTTTGGCTGCAAGGTGAAATATACGGACACACACGTCTATTTTATATACAGGGTGAAGCGTAATTCGCGCACTCGGGCGTCGCAGCGCGACTCCTCACATGCCAGCAATAAAAAAATGTCTCTTACAAAATTTCGTCTTGCGAGTATATCCGGCAGAAAAACGACGTTGAAGAGTAGCAATCTGGCAACACTGTAACCACATGTATGGTAACTACCTCTGTCAACAGCAGTTAGTCGTACTGTACAGTTGGTGCAGTGGATAGAGTTTTGGGTTACCATGCAGGAGGTCGAGTGGTCGATCCTGGGTTCAGGCGTGTGTTTTTTCTTTCGTAAATGTAGTACAGCCGCCTCTGTGGTGTAGTGGTTAGCGTGATTAGCTGCCACCCCCGGAGGCCCGGGTTCGATTCCCGGCTCTGCCACGAAATTTGAAAAGTGGTACGAGGGCTGGAACGGGGTCCACTCAGCCTCGGGAGGTCAACTGAGTAGAGGTGGGTTCGATTCCCACCTCAGCCATCCTGGAAGTGGTTTTCCGTGGTTTCCCACTTCTCCTCCAGGCGAATGCCGGGATGGTACCTAACTTAAGGCCACGGCCGCTTCCTTCCCCCTTCCTTGCCTATCCCTTCCAATCTTCCCATCCCTCCACAAGGCCCCTGTTCAGTATAGCAGGTGAGGCCGCCTGGGCGAGGTACTGGTCATACTCCCCAGTTGTATCCTCCGACCAAGCGTCTGAAGCTCCAGGACACTGCACTTGAGGCGGTAGAGGTGGGATCCCTCGCTAAGTCCGAGGGAAAAACCGAACCTGGAGGGTAAACAGATGATGATGATGATGAAATGTAGTACAGGTGGTATGGTATCTGGCATCTTAATCGTCAACAGCGATTGCAGTGGGTCCTCTAGAAACCATTTGCACTTACATACTACGATCCTAGAAATGGACGAACAATCGTTTTCATTAGTCAGCTTTGAAAGGCGCCCTTTCCACGTCGTGAGGGTGAATTTATTCGCACCACTTCATCTACTAGATGTGAAACCTGTTTGTTTCAGCTGTCTATTTCTTATTAGTCTAACCAGGTATTTGTTGTTTAAGCGTTACAAAATGTTGTAAATGTAGGATACATGTCACCTCAGAAACGGTGTCTTACTGTATTACAGTAGGTAATGTCAGATGGAAATTAGCAAATAAAAAATGCACCTCAACCCAGGATCGAACCATCGACCTCCTGCATGCCAACCCAAAACTCTACCCACTGCACCAACTGTACAGCACGACGAGAACGTGCTGACAGCGGTAGTTACCCTACATATGGTTACAGTGTTGCCAGATTGCTACTCTTCAACGTCCGTTTTCTACCGGATATACTCGCAAGACGAAATTTTGTAAGATACATTTTTTATTGCTGGCATGTAAGGAGTCGCGCTGCGACGCCCGAGTGCGCGAATTACGCTTCACCCTGTATATTGTACCAGGAAATTATTAGATAATAAGGCACGACTAAATAACTCAGAGAGTAATGGTATCTTAATCACAAGGCACATTGGCTGTAGACTTGGAGCTGGGTACAGAGAGAGGTCCTAACTGCAATGAGTTCGAAATTCTTTACAATTTATTCATATAAGGTTCGCCTTGTAAGTGTGCTGGTTACAGTGAAGTTGTTTCCATAGATCCTCCTTGATGGACAGCGACCCAGGCATGGAAACACGATCCCTCGTGCGCAGCAGGCAAACTTTGGGACAACAATCCCTTGTAGACAGCAACCAAACCATTGAACCACGATCCCTTGTAAGCAGCAACCAAACCATGGAACCACGATCTCTCGTAGACAGCAATGGGTTGTCGTTGATTTTTGAAGGTCCCGGCGCGGGGTAACCACTCGCTGATTATGTTTCGCGTGTGTCCACATTTAATTGCCCCCGAGTGTCGGAATGATTCACATAAACCACAGTACTTTGTGAATTGTAATCGTTGCATCGGCCCTAACTTAGAATCTAAACGTAAAATTAGAAAAAAAAGTTGCAGTTGGGAAACTTGTGGTGGCTTTCCACAGGAAAAAAGTAAAGTTTGACATCTGTCACTTGCGCAGTCATTCTACCAAATTAAAATTTGCACTGTTCATTGGAACTCATCACAACACAGTTTATTCCTATTCACGTCGAGAAATAGAACGTGTGATGGTATAACAGTACTCATAGAATGATAATGCTACAGAAACTTAATGTTTGTAGCGACCTAATAGAAGCACAGTTCACTTGGAAATTTTACCTGCATTTTACATGAATGTCTATGAGTGCACTTGTGTCTATGTAAAGTAAATTTGTAGAAAAATCACTAGCATTCCTAACTACTGCATTTTATGCGAAACATTTATTATTATTATTATTATTATTATTATTATTATTATTATTATTATTATTATTATTATTATTATTGTGAAAGACTGTTCGAAGAAAAACAACATCTCACTTTTACTACCGCATTTGATATAATGTCTAAATGGAGGGTAGTTGTGTGATAGGATAATGTGTAAATGACGAAGGAGTCTCTGAATATTCTGTTATTCACATCATAGTGTTAATTACAAGTCGGGTCCACTTGGAAAAATCACTATTATGGCTTCTAGCACACGCGTAAATATTAATTATACAAGTCTTAGAATCTCCTTATTCAATATTTATAAGTTCCTCAACGAGGTTCAACTTATTGAACGTTTATATGTACCGTACCGCCGGAATTATTCTATGTTCCACAATTCTCGCGTCACTTAGGCATAATCTCGCCCTGCAAGCCGACTCAGTACCATGCGGCGAACCAACATCGTCGTGTTGCCGGTGTGAACTGAAGTGACAGGACGAAGACTTACGGCCTTTTATACAGATTTATCTCTGATGTTTTATAAAATCTTGAATATCTCTGTAATCCCTAGATACAGGTTTCTATATTAATAAAGCACATTTTCTTCCAGAGGCCTGCTGCAGGTCTTTCATGTTTGACTCCATGTAGGCGACCTGCTTGTCTGTGATGATGGGGCCCAAGATAATATGAATTCGAATGCTGAAGTGACACAAGAACCCAGCTCCCGAGCCAGAATAATTAACCATTTAAGTTTAAAGACCCCGATCCGGCTGGTAATCGAACCAGAGACACCTTGGAACAAAGTCCAGCATGCTAACCATTTAGCCATGGACACAGATATTTGTATAGTGATATGCTTCCACCACAATTTAAATAGCCATCTCCGTACATGCCATGAAGGCCCTGGAGGCGAGGAAGATAAAAGCTTCAATGATCTGTAACATCGGCACTATTATAAGTTGTGTTGTCCCCTTCAAATCTGACCTACAAATGAACACTTTATTTCATGTGGAAATGGGATGTTATCATTCTTTCATTAAGGGTGATATATTAAAAAAGTTTATACCAACACAGTCGTATCTTCTTATAGAGAACCGGTTTGGACAGGCAGGGAGCACAGTATTGATTTTTCTATCGACCGACCAGCTGAGTCATGTGACCTACTGGGAAACTATCAAGCCCGCTCTAATTAGCAGCGCGTGTGGAATATTCTGGAGACAGTAATATCTAGAATTATGTGAACCTATCAGGTGAAAGTACGATGTCCAATTACGAGACGACAAAGAGACACACCCACACGGTGTAAATGCTTAAATACCTGTGTTTTAGGAATACACGCTCTCTTATCTCTTATCTTCTGGTAGTCGTCGAGTGAGGCAGATTTTCGAGAACTAAGTTACGAACTGTTCTTCGATAAATTCCACGTGGTTGTGTGTAAGAACTCAGTCTAAAGTTTTTGTGTTAGCTTCAGCTCCTATTCAGGCAAGAGAGAAGAGGACCTCTACGCGTTCGACAATCTTTGCCAAGATGTTTCACCCATCGTCCGAAGGAGCAATCTACAGTATTATGGATATCAACTTTACTGTCAACATGAAGAATTAAGATGTAGGCATTATCTAACATGGGGGAGATGGCGACTGGAAGCAGATTGCCATGCAAGCAGATCACCATGTGAGCATATTCAGTCATCGACGGAGAGATCCACTTTCATCAGAAATTTAAGTACCATTTTATAATGATTTTTCTGTTCATCTTTGTAGAAATAATACTTACCTATTCATTAATGGTAGTATTTCTATTAGATTAGAAAATTTTTACAATATTTCCATCCTTCTTTCCTATGGGTAATGGTAGTGTTGTTACGTTGTGAGCGTATGATTTGTTGGACTCTATTAGTGTAGTTAGACAGCGTGTGTCTTCTAATATGATTCTGAATGTCCCTCCGACAGCTTGGAGTGCTATTTAAAATCATAGACCTCACCGATAAAAGATTATTGTTTTCGCATCTTTGAACTCGCGTGGGACAAAATTACGTCACATTATTAACATGTTGAATTTCAGAGTAAATTTCATCTCACTTATTTTCATTGGATTTTATGCGAGTTAGTGTCATCAGATTCAGTGTCGAATTCAAATTGTTGTGAAACTGATATCCAGCAATAATAATAATAATAATAATAATAATAATAATAATAATAATAATAATAATAATAATAATAATCCCGTGGGGATTTTTGCCTGTTCCCCTATCGGGCGCGTCCCAGGTGGCGGATCGGGGGGCTCGCCGGACTTGTCCGAAGGGCTTGAGGGAAATGAAATACCTCTCGCGGACCAAAAACAGGCACAGCCAGAAAACATCTTGAAGCAACCTCTGAGGCTCAATACCTTAACTGTAACTAAGAGATTGACAAAGAGCAATCTCCCCATTATCTACAACTTACTAGCATGATGGCAACGTCAGTTAATGATACTACTACCCCAGGCCCTAGTATTCATACTAGGTTTTCTCGGTCATCGGATTCTGGGGGACCGAGAACATCATGCGGGAATGTATCGGAGCTTCCCAAATCTCTTCGCCCAAAGGAAAAACATTTTATTGGCACTTTAAACATCAACACGCTTCGCAAAATTGGAAAGTTGAAGCACTTAACAGACACATTAGACCAACTCAACATCCAAATTCTGGCACTCTAAGAAACTAGGTACAGTGACGAAAATCTTTTTGAATCAGGAAACTATAGAATTTATAAAGGTAAACCAGCTACCCTCCTCCCTAACAAAATATTACAATTTGGCACTGGTTTTGCAGTGAGAAAAAATATCACAAATTCGGTATTATACTTTACATCACCTTCTGAAAGAATTTCGCTAATGACAATCAAATCAGGAAACAAAGCTTATACACTAATCAATGCACGTGCACCTACAAACAATTACAATCAAAAAAGACCCACGGAAGGTAGATGACTTCTGGGAATTACTAGAAGAAACTACAGCCAAAATTCCAAAACATCATGTCAAAATTATGATGGGGGACTTCAATGCACAAATTGGCAAAGAGAAGAAATTTAGAACCACTGTAGGACTTTACCCTGCTCACCAAAGAACCAATAAAAATGGAGAACGTTTAATTGGCTTCTGCGAGAATTTCGATCTAAAATTGATGTCAACCCATTTCCTGGCACTTCCACAAAAGAAAATGACATGGAGATCCCCGAACATGCATTTAGGAGAATTTCAACTAGACCATGTGTCTATTTCCAAGAAAAACCAAAAAGAAATTATGAACGTTAAAGTCAAAAAGGGAATTATTGACTCCGACCACTACCTATCTCTTGTTAAAGTAAAGTTTCAACCCAACAGGAAGAAAACCAAAACAATCAGAAACCCAAGAATCGACCCTGAATTTCTGAGACAGAACTCAGACAATTTCCTTGCGAATATCTCCAACGATGCTCCTTCAAACTGGCTAGAACTCAAGGACACACTCTTGAAAGCTTCACAAAACATCAGCAACCCCCCAAGGAAACGCAAACACAGGTGGTGGAATGACACCTGTGACAAGGCCATAGAAGTCAGAATTAGGTCCTGGCTAAACTGGAGTTCCCATAAAACTGATCAAAATCGTGATGAATTCTTCTAAACACAAAAACAAACCTCAAAAATCATCAGATCTGAAAAAACGAAAATATGATCAAAACAGACTGGCAGAAATAGAAGAAGAATTCAAGAAAAAAAATACACGGAACTTCTACAGAACATTCAGAGAAGAATTATCCAATTACCAGGCACCTAGTCTCTGTTTCAAACGTACAGATGGGACTTTGGAAACAAGTAATAAGGGAAATTGTGAACTCCTAGCAAAGCATTTCATGGACCTTTTAAACTGTGAATCTCCGAAAGAACAATTCACCTATGAAAAACCAACACCTAACCCAGATTCAGAACCCCCCACATTACAAGAAGTCAAACAAATAATCAGAGATTTAAAAGACAACAAATTACCAGGAGAAGATGGAATAATCGCTGAAATGTTGAAAATTGGTGGTGACAAACTGGCCCAGAGTATTCAAAAAATCTTTCAGGACATCTGGTATTCTGAAGAAATTCCGGAGGATTGGAAATGTGCATTGATTCACCCACTTCACAAGAAAGGAGACAAATCAGATATGAATAACTACAGACGAATTCCTCTCCTCTCACTCGTATATAAAATCTTCTCTAAAGCTCTACTTAATAGATTAGAGAAACAAACAGACCACCTGATCGGAGATTATCAGGCTGGATTCCGAAAAGGGATATCCTGCGCAAAACAAATCCTAAAGCTAAAATCCATACTACAGATTCGCAAAACCAAACAAACAGTAATCACTTTTGTTGACTTCAAAAAAGCGTATGATTCCATAGATCGGCAGACCCTGTTCAACATACTAGAGAAATTTCAAGTCGACAGGAAAACGAGGGAATTGATTAAACAAACTCTGACCAACACAACATCAAAAGTTAAGTTCTTGGGAGAAATTTCTGAACCGTTCGAAATCAGAACTGGTGTCCGACGGGGAGATGGACTATCCCCACTACTATTCAATTTAGTTTTGGAAAAAGTGATTCGTGAATGGAGAAAAGAAACTAAAGGCATAAAAATTGGCAGACTTCTTAAAAACAAAATTCACCTTGACTGCTTAGCTTTCGCAGATGACCTTGCGATCCTTTCGAACAACAGACAAGAAGCAATCCAATCCATAGAAAAATTGAATGAAATCGCCGCAAAAACCGGACTTCAAATTTCATTTGAAAAGACGCAGTTTATGGAAGGAACTAAATCAAGATTCGACAATCAACCATTAATCACCAATTATGGAATAATTTCCCAAGTAGACAAATTCAAGCATCTAGGTGAAATTATTCAGCCAGCAGGGTTAAATCAGGAAGCTAACAAAGAAAGAACTGCTAAACTGCAAAGGGCTTACAAAATCACATGGAACAGATACAACAAAAGATGTATATCAAAAAATGCAAAATTATGACACTACAATACAGTCATCAAACCAGAGGCACTTTATGCATCTGAAACACCGATCATTGGCGGCAGGTCACAAATGAAAAGCATTGAGAAACAAGAGAGGAAAATTCTCAGAAAAATCCTAGGACCAAAGTTCGAAAATGGAATTTGGATGAAAAAGAAACCACACGAAATTTTTCACTTCACAGAAAAAAATCACAGATACCATCAGAAAGAGACGACTAAAATTCTACGGACACCTACACAGAATGGATAACAACAGGCTGACAAAGAAAATTCTAAATCTAGCTCTAGCCCTGAAAATCTGCAACAATTGGTTAGCAGAAATTCATGAAGATCTACAAGAAATGGGTATTGAGGACGAAACCATTCAAGATAGACTGAAATTTAGAAGCTTAGTAAACAAACATAAATTTGCAGAGAAACCAACAAGAAAATATACAGGCTGGACAGAAACACGCAGAAAGGAACACAGTGAAAAAATGAAGAGATATTGGGAAGAAAAGAAGAAGAAACATTGTGCAAAATAAGTTCAAATGCGCTCCACAGCTGGGCACAACGAATCAAAATAATAATAATAATAATAATAATAATAATAATAATAATAATAATAATAATAATAATAATAATAATAAATTATTATTATTATTATAATTATTATTATTATTATTATTATTATTATTATTATTATTATTATTATTATTATTATTATTATTATTATTATTATTATAAAATCGTAGATTGGGTTAAACTAAAAGTTAATGGTCATGGCTTATAAATGTTACTTGTTCTTATTGTGTAATCTTTGATGTGTGCTCTATTAAGTGGAATATGAGCCTGGAATACGGCAGAATCCTGAGGGATTAATTATATAGTTTATTTGGGAAGTATGTGTCTAGTGAACCATGTCTTCTGAAAATTTTGGAGCACGTGTTAAATGATGTAAGTAAGGTTGAAAAGTAATAATAATTTTATCGTGACTCATGAACCGCAGGTTCGATGGTGTTAATGTTTAACCTATATTTATGTGTGGGTTAGTTGTCGACAATTCTTCTGAATATTGAACCGCTGATATTCTTGATGATGAACGTTGTGAGAACTCTGTTATTTCTGAATAAGTGATTGCCCACATTAAATCACATTTCTGTGAGGGTCGTGAGTGATATTTACGCGATACCGTCATCTTAGAATTCCATGAATAAGATAATAAAAATCATAATTTAATAGTCAAATTCCAGAATCCGGTTGTAATATATGTAAATAATAATCGTGTATCATCTGTGTGATTGTGGAGTGAGTGTAATAGTTAATTACATTTTTCTGTGATTTATTGAAATGTGGTTCTGACCTGGCCGCGTGTTCACCATGTTGAGCCCAGGTTATTTTCAGCGTTGTTTGTGATGATTTATTTTGAGATGGTTAAAACCTTTAGTAAGTTTTATTTAAAAATTTACGTAAAAGTAACGTTAAGGTACCAGCCAAAAATGAATAAGTGCGTAATATTTAAATCGTATGGGCAAGGTACCCAACATTTGTAAATATCGCTAATTTCATTTTTTGAGGCGTGAATTGATTAATGTCACATATTATTCAGAGCAGTTTAGAAGGAGTTTGGGGAAATAACAATTCTTGTGAATGTATTTAATGGTGATAAAGTCTTGAATAGACATGCTTCAGTAAATTATTATTTCAAAAGCATAGTTCAGTGGAACTTACGCTAGATAAACGTAATAATCTTAATGGGACTTATCCACGAGAAGGACGACAATGTAATAATATTTCTGGTAGTAGTCTATTTGTGAAAGTTAATGACGCCACAATTAATTGATTGCTTCATAGAATGTTTTTTTTTTTTGCTAGTTGCTTTACGTCGCACCGACACAGACAGGTCTTATGGCGACGATGGGACAGGGAAGGGCTAGGAGGGGGAAGGCAGTGGCCGTGGCCTTAATTAACGTACAGCCCAAGCATTTGCCTGGTGTGAAAATGGGAAACCATGGAAAACCATTTTCAGGGCTGCCGACAGTGGGATTCGAACCTACTGTCTCGCGAATACTGGATACTGACCGCACTTAAGCGACTGCAGCTATCGAGCTCGGTTCCTTAAAATTTAAAACTCTCTTTGTGTGAATGTAGACGCTCTGACGATAGAATACAATACTATTCGACAGCTTAGGACAGTCTAGGATAGCCTAGGATGGCATAGGAAAATTTACGAGCCATGGAAAGCGTATTGCTATTTAATTTTTTGTATTTTGTTAATAATCCAACTATTATTAAGAGGAGGTTCTAGCAGCATAATTTTATTTCTTTATTCAAGCCATATGTGGGCTAATGGATATTTATTGTATATTTCAGTTAAATTCAAGTTTCGATATGAGTGGAGAACGAAGATATAAGAAATCGGACAACTTGTGGGGAAGAATTTTGAACAAAATCCATCAAGATTTATTTGTTTTGTTAAATTTATGTTTCTTGAGTGCTAGTTTTAATAAATATCAAACCTGTTGTTTTAAATGTTTTTTATTGTCGTCAGTCCTTGTATCTTACCTGCCCTTTAAAACAAGCAAGGCCCGACACGACTGGGACTTTCGCTCTCCGGCTGAGCCGACTGGGAATAAAGGGGCAGTATAGAGTGTGAGGTCTTTTCACAGCCGCCTTTGCAATTTAGGCCATGTGCCTCCTGGGGAAAGGAATTCTCGTTCCTAAAATTTCCGAGTTCTCGAAGAGAAATCAAATTTACGTTTTTGCGGCTGAACTGAGCGTACCTTTAGCACCTCGGCTAGGAACACCTCCATAAATTAAATATACAGTCAAAATTACTCGAGCTTTAATGGTTACGACACCATTTTCTAGAAACCAAATCTCTATACACATCGCAAATTATTGGCTAATAGAAATATTTATACTATTTAGATTACTATTGCCAATTAATTTTTGTCATGATGATCATAAAACTTGATGTTGTTAGGGTTTACATAAATACTGTAAATAAAGGAAATGGTAAAAATTTGAATAACATAAATAAATAAATAAATAAATAAATAAATAAATAAATAAATAAATAAATAAATAAATAAATACACCATCAAATTAAAAGCAAGTACTAAATGGGCAGAAGAAACAAGAAAAGACATGGAGGAAGCTGGCATCAGTCCAAAATAAATCTTTAATACAGGTATGTTTCGAGCTCAAACTGATACATTCCAGGGGTTCCAGGCAAATCAAAATGAAAAGTACAAGATCATATGGTCAGAGGAGAGTACCCACAGCAAAATGACGAAGAAGTTCAGGGAGAAAAAAAAATACTAACCAGCGAGTCAGTTGTTTACCGTGGACCAATAATCGAAAATAGAAGAATAAATAAATAAATAAATAAATAAATAAATAAATAAATAAATAAATAAATAAATAAATAAATAAATAAATAAATAAATAAATAACCCGGAGGTCCGGGTTCGATTCCGACTCTGCCACGAAAAGTGGTACGAGGGCCGGAAACGGGTCCACTCAGCCTCGGTGGGGGATGGCAACTGAGTAGGGGTGGGTTCGATTCCCACCTCAGCCATCTTCGAAGTGTTTTCCGTGGTTTCCCACTTCTCATCCAGGCAAATGTCAGGATGGGACCTAACTTAAGGCCACGGCCGTTTCCTTCCCTCTTCCTTGTCTATCTCCCCCCACCCGCCAACAAGGCCACTGTTAGGCATAGCAGGTGAGGCCTCCTGGGCGAGGTACCGGTCCTCCTTCCCAGTGTCATCCCTCGACCCAAAGCCTCACGCTCCAGGACACTGTCCTTGAGGCGGTAGAAGTAGGATCCCTCACTGAGCCCGAGGGAAAAACCAACCCTGGAAGGTAAACAGATTAAGAAAGAAAGAAAGAAAGAAAGAAAGAAAGAAAGTATAAATGAATTAATTAATTAAATAAATAAATAAATCTTCTTCCACTTCTTTCTTCTGGCCTTTATCCCAATTTATTTGAGTAGATACTTGATATGGATGCCGGCCCAGTGGTGTAGGGGTAGCGTGCCTGCCTCTTACTTGGAGGCCCCGGGTTCGATTTCCAGCCAGGTCAGGGATTGTTACCTGGATCTGCGGTCTGGTTCGAGGTCCACTCAGCCTACGTGATTAGAATTGAGGAGTTGTCTGAGATACCGGCCCCGGTCTAGGAAGCCAAAAATAACGGCCGAGAGGATTCGTCGCGCTGACATCACGACACCTCGTAATTTGCAAGCATTCGGGCTGGGCAGCGGTCGCTTGGTAGGCCAAGGCCCTTCAGGCATGTAGTGCCATGGGGAAAACTTGATATGGATCTGGCCTAGTTTTATAACATCGAGGACCGTCCGAGTTGGCCGTGCATTTAGGGACGCGCAGCTGTGAGCTTGCATCCGGGAGATAGTGGGTTCGAATCACACTGTCGGCAGCCCTGAAGATAGTCTTCTGTGGTTTTCCATTTTCACACCAGGCAAATGCTGGGGCTGTACCTTAATTAAGGCCATGGCCGCTTCCTTCCCATTCCTAAGCCTTTCCTATCCCATCGTTGTCATATGACCTATCTGTGTCGGTGCGGCGTAAATCAAATAGCAAATATATATATAAATATAACATCGAGGAATGTAGGAATTCAATATTGTGTGTTTCTGTGGTTGTTTATAGTGTCGTGTGTTGTGTTTAGATGAATAGAAGTGTGTTAAGACAAACCCAAAGACCCAGTCACCGAGCTAGGGAAATTACCACACACAGTTAAAATAATCGGCCCGTCTGGGAATCGAGTCCCGGACCGTCTGAATGGAAGGGCAGAATGCTGAACACCAGGTCTAATAAATACCATAGCTGCGCTGAGTGGCTCAGACGGTCGAGGCGCTGTCCTTCTGACCCTAACTTGGCAGGTTCCATCCTGGGTCAGTCCGGTGGTATTTAAATGTGCTCATATACGTCAGCCTCGTGTCGGTAAATTTACTGGCACGTTAAAGAACTCCTGCGGGACTAAATTCTGACACCTTTGCGTCTCCAAAAACCGTAAAAGTAGTTAGTGGGACGTAAAGCAAATAACATTAATTAGTTAATTAATTAATCAATAAATACATAAATAAATGGATAAATATATACGATAATGATTTCTTACATGGGTAAAAATTCAGGTAGTGTCTCCGTTGGCACGCCGGGGAAATGTTCTTTAATCGGCATTAAGTCATTTCTTAATGTTTTACGGTCAGCTGGTTATTCTTGAAGAAGGTGACCCGACCTAGCTGTACGACATCTGGATCTATTGAGGAGGAGGGAGAAGCCTGATTTTCTGCATGTGGCTGATGAAACATTAGAGGTCCTCTGCATCAGCTGCAACGCTCTCGTTAGGTATAAAAGATTCGCGAAACCCGGTGGACGGTACAGTACACATCTTTTGTGCAGAAATACGACATCAAGAACACACGATGTCTCTGAAGGTACGTGGGTCCACCGGAAAACGACCAGCATTTCTGTTTTTTCTTCATTCTTTTCCCACCCCACACTTTGCGACAAGTGGTTCGCACGTTCGGTATATTTACGTCAACGCTCGAGACTCACCGTCGATACTAATCTCTGGAAGATACGGATTTAGTGCTGAAAGTGTATGTGCTCGAAGTATTTTAATGTAAATTACAGTATAAGGACTCTTGAAAAAGGCCGTAATAATGCTGACTAAGAATTGTGAGCGGCAGGTTTTGTTCAGGATGGCCATTTAGATGACCGAGACTTCAACTGCGATAGCTCACTTCCCTAGTTCAGGTACTATTCGAAAACTAGCATCAACTTCGCGAACATTGCTCTTCACCTCCTCCTTCTTCACAATAATAATAATAATAATAATAATAATAATAATAATAATAATAATAATAATAATAATAATAATAATAATAATAATAATAATAATGGTACTTACGATTCTCTGAGAAGCCGAAGTGCCAGAATTTTGTCACAAAGGATTTTCCCTTACGAGCCAATAAATCTACCGTCTCGTGGCCGGCGTATTTAACACCCTGAAATACCAACGGACTGGGTCGGGATCGAGCCCGTCAATTTGGTGTCAGAACGCGCGCGCTCTGTCGTCCGAGCCCGGCAGAAATTCTTCTTCTTTTCTGTGGGAGAATGCAATTATTTCAGTCCCTCACACACGAGAGAGAATTTAGAGAACTGGCATTATTTATATTCTTATAATCTTATTAATAAAATATAGTTGTACAATTGTTTATCATTTGTAGAGTTACCACGGAATAAAACGTGTATAAGCATTGCATATTTTTCTTACTGATAAACGTGTATTACTATACTGCACGTATACACTCGTTCCAAGCCTTAGGGATCTCTTTCTGCAGTTCACTGGCGCATTTCTTCACGTTCACCTTCTTCTTCTTATTCTGCGTTAGTTTTCGGACTTCGTTGTAAAACGCTGCGTCCAGTCACTGGTTTAATCACCACCTTTATGATCGCTTTTGCTTGTTATCTAGGAGCAAAACCTTTCGAGAAGGCGCGTGGTAGCACGAATAGAATATAATGTTCGAATAAACAAGAACAGAACAGTTAATACACATATTTCAGCGGTATATTTCTCTCACTAGTAATAATTACGTCACTAATAATAATTACGTCACTAGTAATAATTACGTCACTAATAATATTAACCATATTTCGCGCTCGTGCCCGTAGTGCTGTGCGAACTTGAAGTTCGCAAGATATAGAGTCACTTCTAGTATCTCTCATTAAGTCATTTCTGTGTTAATGACAGTTCCAGCGTACTCCTTCGCAAATAGATATTTATTTTTAATATTTCCGTCATGTAGGAGAACTGAGCCACTCCGCCTCTTAAAGTGTTTTATTTTACGAACATTTCCAGCCTCCTTAACCTCTAACTGTTCCACCGTATGTCTTCTTTGTTAAAAATGTCGTGGAGGTCATCAACGTTATTTCTTTTAATGTGTGGTTAACAGATAAGTCAGATATTTGAACACGATTAGATTGTTGCAGACAGTAGGCTACATACCATTACCATAAACTGATCACTCGTTTCTTTTTTGTCACTCACTGCTATACACCGCTTATACAAGGGTGCTGGTCTGTATAAGCAATTTTGTGATTTTTTTTTTTTTTTTGCTATGGGCTTTACGTCGCACCGACACAGAAAGGTCTAATGGCGACGATGGGATAGGAAAGGCCTAGGAGTTGGAAGGAAGCGGCCGTGGCCTTAATTAAGGTACAGCCCCAGCATTTGCCTGGTGTGAAAATGGGAAACCACGGAAAACCATTTTCAGGGCTGCCGATAGTGGGATTCGAACCTAGTATCTCCCGGATGCAAGCTCACAGCCGCGCGCCTCTACGCACACGGCCAACTCGCCCGGTAATTTTGTGAATAACTACAACAGAAGTATACATAGGAGGCTTATACGCGGTTTATTAGTAACAAATTACACATAAACGATGTATAAACCTGGTACAAAAATTATACAGCGTATATTCTGTAATAATAATTGCGCCTAGAAAAATCACTGCGTGAAATAATTCAGCTTCGAACTCTGGCCAGAAAGGTTCTGTCATCTGAGGCTCAATATTATGTGAAATCTTCTTCTTCAAGATATATGTACACTTTCATCTTTGCGCCTGAAAAGACCGCTCTCATCACATAGCTGTCCTTTCGCAGATACAAACCTACACCCAAGTAAGGTATCGTTAGTGTCACTGATCGATCACATCGCATAGCGATACATTAGGTACCGGAGGAATTGGTAGTCACCACGTCACCAGCAGTTCATAAATCCAAATATATTTTTCTAATCTTTGCGAATTATATTGTTACAGAGAGCCTGTACATGCTTCTAATTCTCAGTGATCCATTTTATTCATTAACGGTTGAATAATGTGCTCCTTAGCAAATCTATTTCCCTATTATTCTGCCCCCGTCCAGGTAGAATATCACCCACGGTAACACCTACCTGTCATAAGAGGTAACTAAAAGGGGCTCCAGGGGCTTTTAAGTTGGGAGCGTGGGTTGGTGACAACGGGGCCCTCATATAAGTCTCGGTATTACTTCCACTTACTTGTGGCAGACTCATCAGTTTCATCTATCCTATCCGACCTCACTTTGTCAACTCTCGTTCTCTTCCGACCCCGACGGTATTAGAGTACTCGAGGCCTAGGGAGTCTTTCATTTTCACGCCCTTCATGCACTTGTCTTTCTTGGGCCGATACCTCCATTTTTCAAAGTGTTGGATCCCTTCCATTTTTTTCTCTCTGATTAATTTTAAATAGAGGATGGTTGCTCAGTTGTACTTCCCCTTAAAACAACAGTCATCACCACCGCTACTACTGTTATTCTGCACAGAGAGAGAGAGAGAGAGAGAGAGAGAGAGAGAGAGAGAGAGAGAGAGAGAGAACCGTCTGGTCTTCAGAGAGAAATATAAACCTTTTTCTTATACTGCTTTCCCACGCCTTGTGGGGTCGCGGGTGCGAACTTTGTCGGACATGTGAATTTGGCCATGTTTTAGGGCAGGATGCCCTTCCTGATGCCAATCCTATGTGGAGGGATATAATCACTATTACATGTTTTTGTTGTGTTTGGTAGTGTGGTGTGTTGTCTGAATATGAATATGAAGAGAAGAGTGTTGGGACAAACACAAACAGCCAGTCTCCGAGCCAGAAAAATTAATCACACGCGATTAAAATCCCAGACCCAGCAGGAAATCGAACTCTGAATCCTCTGACTCGAAGGCCTCAATGCTGACCATTCAGCCAAGGAGTCAGACCGGCGAGAAATACAAAATTATTGGCGATGAAGCATTATCTGATATCTAGAAGAATGAGGTTCAAATTCCATGAAAAAGTTTGTGACGAATTCCGACTTGAAAAAAATATACTTTTAACCAACATCAGTGTTGCAGTCGATTAGTTGTTATCCCTCTCTTTCGAAGAGTAGTGAATTTGGCATTTGAGTGGCATTTGAGGGTATTTAAACCTAATCATACCCTATCGTTGGGTTCCAGTGTGTTAAAGATCACCTCTGAGGGGACATTAAACACATAGAATATTATTACTAATAATAATAATAATAATAATAATAATAATAATAATAATAATAATAATAATAATAATAATAATAATAATCACTGTCATCATCATCATACGTGAAATTTGTCTGTTAATTGGCGTTAGTGCCTTTACTAGCATGCGCTTTTGTTTTAAATTGAGGCTAGAATTAGGAAGAAGTAACAGCGAAGTGGTGTAGGATTCAATGACATTTTTCTCGAGTTGTAGTCGGAAACTACGGAGAAACACTTCCAGGATGGCTGGCAGTGAGATTTTAACCCTTGTATTTACTCATTAGAGTACCTCAAGTTGGGTGCAACCCGTTCCAGTCCTACAGATTAACACTGTGATTATGAATTAATGGCGTATGGCCTCCGGAGAGGCCTGGTGCAGGTCTTTTTCTAGTAGACAGCCTATTAGGCGATCTGCATGTCTGTGAAGATGAAGATGAGAGCCCTGTCTCCTAGGATGATTTCTAATGTTGAATACGCCACACACACCCAGCCCCCGAGCCATTGGAATTAACTAATTAAGGTTAAAATCCCCGACCAGGCCGGGAATCAAAACCGGGACCCTTTGAACCGAAGGCCAGTACGCTGACCATTCAGCCAACGAGTCGGACAACACTGAGATGGTACCATACTACAATGTGAGGCGAATTAAGTAGCTGTCTCTTGTAAGTGACTATGGAGCCGGTCAAGAAATCCGTTTAAACAATACAGCTGAGGGTGCCTTCACACTGACTACTGTTTACCGGCCTTCCGGTCATCTGCCCGAGCTGTGGTTGTTTAAAAAAGCCAAAGCCCTTCTTGAGCTGTTTTTTCTCTCTTTTTAAATTCTAGATTATTCTGTTTACGTTGTAATCATATGGCAGCAAGAATTTCACACTGAACCCATGAATGTGCACTACAAGCTAGTCTTCACAGATTTGAATAATACAATATCGCATTTTCTTAAAAATCTTTACCGGACCAATCACTGATATGTTAGTCATGCTTCTTGATGTTTCATTTGATCATAAATGAATTTCATGTTATCTATCTCTGAAACTGAAAGTGAATTAGTAACGGCGTATTATTCTAGACGTGAAATGACAGATGTAGTATTCTATTATAGTCTTGCAAATTGAAGTAACATGCGAAATTGCATCTTCTATGTAAAAGAGATGCTTTAGCCATTAAGGTGTAACCCGAAGATTATTCTACAATTTTGTAGAAACTGGGAACCCATCACCATGAACGGCCGATTGCGGATAACAGCGCTCAGATACTGAAGAACTGGTACTGCGACGAGGACTGGAAGGGATTAGTCGTCCACCTGTCTGGGCCGTCTTTCATGTTCAACTAATGCCATGCAGCTAATGCAAACACTTTGACAAAAAATAACCCCATTGCATTGGAATTTCGCCAATAGATAATATAGAAATGTGAAGAAAACATACGTTGCACAGAGATTATTTTTGTTACAGATGAGGTAGGCGTCATGAGAGATGTAGCTGTGAATTTCTACAATAAACATGTATAATCTGTGCTCATTCCTCCTAGAGTTGAAGAAGTAGGGCACCTGACAAATTTTCAAATAATTTACGAGCAGGAATGCTTGATGATAGATTAACTGGAAAACATGCCTTAACAGCAAAAACAGAAGATGTATATAGGATGCATCACCGGCTAATTTTCTTTTAAAAATTCCGAGAATGCAAAGCGCGAATGCTTTAAGTCGGCCTGCAAATTTACCTGATTTTAATCCTTTGTATTTTTGTCAGTAGGGACATTTAAAGGTCTTTGTGCTTGAAACCACCAAGAAATGATTTATACAGAGCGTGATTGCTTGAGATGTGAGAGGAAGGATGTAATACAAGAATGGATATCGCACCGGACACGTCCTATGGCGCAGATGAACAAGTGAACTATTTGTATAAAGATATTTTGGGACTCTTAAATTATTTAACATATTTCTTGTGCTCAACACCATCTAATTTCCGAATATTTCTTCACACTTCGTAAGAGAAATATGAAATGGGCATGGTTACTGACATAGCATTAACATTTTGCCTTTGCATAGCAGTATCTAATTTTTATGGAATTGTAGCTCCTGCGCCTGTTATGAACTCGTAATGAAAACTAGTGACATATTGAGTCTTCAACATTGATGGCCTGGTCGATGTCTTAACTAAGCCGAAGAGTGATAGGCAGTTACTTTCGGCTCCTCTGCTAGTCAACATCACACACTGACCTATTCATGTATCGATCATGTATAGCGTTGCTTCATCTTGATACCTCACGGAATCCAATTTCATTCCTTGTATTTGTGGTTCAGCATATCACTGACACAAATTTTCGACAATCGCATCCTACTCTAGGTCAGACTAGAAGTTTTTCTTTAGCTCCAAAATAATACCACGATGGTACTTAACACCATACTACAGTGATTACTTTCATATTCTTCCCACAATTAACCAGAAAATATAAGGTTAATCTTTAAAAATGACGTTCTGGTATCATTTATAATTCTCTAAAAGATTTTTATAAAGAGAAAAGTAAATAAATAAGTACACGGTATAATTAATAATAATAAGAAGAAAATAATAAGGAGAAGATCATTTGCCATGTGCAGGCATTTTAAATTTGCGCCGTGTAGGCTGCTTGCGTGTAAGTTTATCTGTTCCACTTTTCTGTACCATTGGTACTGAATGTGTTTCTACATATCAACACAGACGGAGTGCTGTAAAACGTATTTTATGTAAACATTTTGAAACATATGACATATGGCATATGAATTAGTTCAAAAATAGTTCACCCCTGAGGAAACATAGTTTCTTAAACATTCTGAGTTTCAAATTTACTACTCCGTGCATTTAAGGGAAAATCACCAATGCATATAGCAGTACAGGTTATCAGACAACACATACTCTCTACACGGGGCTGATGATCTTGAAGTCTCAACTTTCTAACAAAAGAACAATATCATCTTATAGTATGGCAGTTCGACCAAGTCATGCCCATGCAAAAAATCTCATTTGGTAAGTTACTGTTTCGTGTTTTTTTTAGCATTTTAGAATCATATATAAGTAAGACACAATCATTATATTCATTAAATAGCCTTTTCCTTGATATATCGTTATGGAACAATTTCTGGGATCACCGTCGGGAAGTACTAAATAATAACATCTCACTAGTGCAGCAATTAGTTCTAAACCGGTATCAATCAAGTTGTTAATTGGTTCATCATTGTTAATGAAGATGAGTGTTTCTCTTGAGCGTGGTGTGCATGTATGGAAGTAGAGTCGTCATGAACTCATAAACATGAGCCGGTAGCAGTTTACAGATTCTTGGGCAATTTCTCTTAGAGTCATTCAGTTTGCTTTAAACAATTTATATTTATTATTAAAATGTTCATATTAATGTAAGTCACAGAAATTTAATGACCAATGCAGCCACTGTTATTGGCTCGATTGTGAGCCACGATAACTTCAGTTGGCTAACCAACGTATGAATTATGTCCAAGTTCTGACATACAAATTCCACACAAATGTTGAGACTGTATATTGTTTTAAATACTGCGGTACCTTTGTGAATCTTGGCCTTAATTAAATGCAGATATAAAGAAATATAAAGAAAAGAACCATACGGACACCACAGGAACCCTGATATTAAGGCAGGTTTTCTTGATATCTTTACCTGGTATAAAAGATTCTGGGAACAACTTAGCTGCCATGAATACTTCAGTGAGTTTTAATATTCAGATTATTTTTGGAATCCTTATTTTTTTTAAACCAGACTAGGATCAATCGCGTTATTTTTATGTCCCGTGCAGGACTCACAGTATGCATTTCCCCCAGGTTTTCCCATTTTAACTTGTCACTAGTACTGACATTGCGGTTTGTTTGAAATAATTCAGGGTGATTGTTCATTTTAGACCTAATTTTATACTTACAATTAAACTAAAACTGAAACTGAGAAGTTTAGGCACCTCGATAAAGCAATAAATATACTAGTTTGATGATAATCTTCATCTGTGTACAAGTTCTGAGAATTTAGCCACCATGTATATTTCAATGAATTAAAATGTTGTCATTTGTGCAATTCTCATATTTTAAAAATTATATATGCTTAATATGCTACGGTAACAAAAAGAGCATTTTGTATTCCTGTACGTCAAGAATTGTTCTTTATACTTTTCCAGTTCATCATAAATTGTCTTCTACGAATAACATTTTTTCGACACTGATGATGGGCCGATGGTGGCGTTCAAAATCTCTTGTCTCCTGAATCTGAATCGTCATAAACTTAGACTGAATTGATCATTATTAATATGAAAATTAGATTCTTAAATAATATTTGCTTCATTTTTATCTACTTTCAAGGAATCAATGCGAGCGTCACCTGTTTCTTTCAGCAATAAATCAAGTGGAATAAACAGCAGTGTACACGTTAAAAATATTAAATATGGTATATCAGATCACGAGATTTGTGACTAATGTGGGCGTGATGCTTATTTTATTTCACAGGATGGATGAGATTTCTAAAATTCTATCGTGCCTAAAGCTATAAACTCTTTGGATATTACGGTTTTCAAGACCTCACAAGGTGTTACAGATAAGAACTGCAATGCGACCAAGCGCGGTTGACAGGTGTTCAATTGAACAATTAACAGGTGAAGAGTTACCAATTCAGGTTGAGAATTTTTTGACAATATCGTGTATTGTATTCTCTAAATACGATATCCTGAAGGTACTCGTTTTTCTTCCTAACACAGGATCGAACTCAATGTGCAGGCTATGTTATAAAACAAGTTTCTGTATTTTAAGTTTGAATATCTACATGTGCTCAGGGGGTTGCCTACCCGGTACGGTAACGGCGTTTTCGGAAGCACACGGGCCCGATTCCCCGCCAGACGTCGAAATTTTAGAAAATAAATCTCTACTTCTGGAGAGGTGCGTTTATCCCAGGAACTCATTCATCCTATAACAACAATTGTATTAGGCTAATTCGTGGGAGTGGGGGGAGGCGTTGAGTAACAGGGGTAACCACTCCGCCCATGGTGATGTCTAGCCCAGGCGCTAAATCCGTGCTCGGATCACTCAGAAGGACATGAGATGGATTCCCCCTCAGGAAGTTGAAAAGTTTAGAAATTAAACTTCCTTTTCTGGAGAGACAGATAGCCTTGAGTATAACTCAGCAGCCTACATCAAAAGGAAGTATTAGGGTAATTCCTGAGGACAAAGGCGTTTGAGCATACAGCTAACCTTTCTAATAGTGTCGGGGTCACAGATAGCGGAAATCTTTACCTTCCACTCCTCCAAGGACCTACACGGCCTGGGCAAAGATAACTTTCACTTTATATTTTTCGTACTGGTAAACTAGTCGTTATGTTTACATATTCCAAGCTATAAGTGCATTCAGATACTGCTAACGTGCCCAAAACATAAATTCAAAAGGGTATTCTAAATTGACGATGGTATTTTCTTTAAGAAACCCTTAACCACCAACATGCTGTTCAATTAAATAGTGTACAAATATTTTTCTTTCTGAATTTTTCCTGCGTTAACTGTTTCTTAATGTTTAGTCATTGTCGTCAAATAGTATGTATGTTGGGTATTCAGCCCGAAGGCTGGTTTGATCCTCCATAGTTCCGCCAACAGCTGTCATAGATAGCCTAGGCATCACTGAAAAGGCATACTAGGGAAATGAGGAGTGAGGTAGTTCCCCGTTGCTTTCCTCACTGAGCTAGAAGTTGGTATTACATATCAGTCTGCCAAGCCCACTGAAATTCACGCTCCAACCGACCATATGAGTGATATTTTCACATCGTTCATAACAGGGACTGGCTGAATAAGGATAGGTATTACTAGCATCGCTCATACCTCGGTCACCTGCGTATTCTCAAAGCCAAGGATGATACTGAGACAGGTCAATGAAAGTAACAAATTTATTCTAGCCCATAGCAGAAGACATAGTGCACTGTAAACACTACATCTCGCCAGCAAAGGCATCGTCAAATCGTAGGCACATTCATTTCCTGTAGAAATTCCATCGTCTGAAAAGAAAGAAATCCTTTCACCACAATCGCTAGTGATTTCGAGAATTTCGCAATTCGTTTACAAACAATTTCATTTGTTCATCAATATTAGTGTCCTGTGGTGTTCGTTACTAGAAATAATTGAGAATATGGTATGTGTTAAAATCCATCTTGTACGTACTTTGCTTTAAATGTGTCCTGAGATGTTCTTTACCAGAAATCATTTAGAATAGGATATGTGTTAATATTCATTAACGAGAATGTTGCTTCACAAATGTAAGAATAACCAAAGGGTTTAACATTTAACTACATGGCATTTTAAGAATCTCTTTTAAAGACAATTTTTTATGAATACTGTCAAGAAGTGGTTCCTGACTATGAAGTAGCAATGCTCAATTATATGTTCGAAATACCCCATAACTTCATTTTTATCTATATCAAGTACACTCGACTGCTGTAGCAATATAGCATGAAGTACACTTCGAGAAAGATAACAGTTTATAAAAAGCTCACTCTAACCACGATGTTGCTCTATTTTTAGGTTTTCGTCTTCGCTGCTGCCCTCGCCGTAGCTCACGCCGGCGGCCCCGCAGCCTATGGCATCAACACCATTACTGCCGACATTGGTGCTATTGGAGCCACTCAAGAAAACACTCTTAAGGGACTTGGAGGACAGAACACTCTCACCCAGTACTCCAAGGCCGTAGATGGTCCTCTGTCCAGCGTGCGAGTGAGCAACTCTAGAGCCACCAACAATGCTATCGCCCTAGCTGCCGCCCCTGCTATCGCCGCTCCCGGTCTTGCTCTTGGAGGTCTGGGACTTGCTCATGCTGGAATTGGCGCCCCTGCCATCGCTGCCCCCGGACTTGCTCTTGGAGGTCTCGGACTAGCTCGTGCTGGAATCGCCGCTCCCGGACTTGCTCTTGGAGGTCTTGGACTAGCCCGTGCCGGAATCGTTAGCCCCGGACTTTCTCTTGGAGGTATTGGACTCGCCCGTGCCGGAATCGCTGCCCCTGGTCTAGCTCTTGGAGGTGTGGGACTGTCTCATGCGGGAATCGCCGCTCCCGGACTTGCTCTTGGAGGTCTTGGACTCGCTCGCGCTAGCCTTGCCGCCCCTACCATAGCCGCTCACGGGCTTGCCGCCCCAGCCATCGCTTACTCCGCCGCCCCTGCTGTTGCTCATGTAACCTACTCTGGACTTGGTACCAGCTATGCCTGGTAATTAATTTCTTGAAGCAATGGTCTGTGTCATCCAGTCCAGACTGCCATGCTCTGGACATTCTCTGCATTAAACAGGCTGTATGTTGTTAGCGTGTATGCTAATTTGTACATAAACAATTTTATTTATTAAATGGCAAAACGTTCAGTTATGAGACTGTTAACTCTGATGTTTCAGTTAACTATAAAAACATGTCATATACCTAAGCCCTTTCCTTTATACTACGTAACAGAAAACTCCCTCTGTGTATTCAACTTTCAACCTTTAAATTTAAACCTATCTTTAAAATACGTGCTTATCTTTCCTTCGTGGTATAAAATGAGAGTACCTAAGAGATGGCTTTCTGCGTGTGAAGAGTTTTCACATCGAAAGCTAGCCGAATCTTCAATTGTTTCCCCACCGGCTGTCACTGTTCAGTTGTAATTCGAAAATGTGCAGCGAGGTAGTTTTACGTGTATTTCCTCAACGAATCACATGGTGCCATTACATATACCAGGTCCACGAAAACAAATCAATAAGCCACACATTCACACCAATCGCCACCGATATAGACTGCATGCGGAGTTAAGTTACTAGCGTTGCTCACACCTCAGTCACTTTCATACTGTCCAAGCCAAGCATGATACAGGAACACTCTCGACACATAACACTAACCAGATAAATAAATGAAACCCTCGCCCAATTTTACATTCGGCTCTCTTCTTTGTTCAAACCGTTCTCTAAACGCAAATGTATGGATGCATTCGGAATGCTTTTTTTAAAAAAAAGCTGTATTCACTATGAATATCCCTGACGCTACCTTCTAATGATAGCCGGCCTGAGTTGTCGCAGATCGTAGAGCGCTGGCCTGAGCTCAATTTAATAGATTACTTACTTATCATGGCTTTTAGTGCCAGGAGTATCCAAGGACATCTTCGGCTCACCTGTTGCAGTATTTCTATTTGACGACCTGAATGACCTGCGCGTCTGGCTATGGAATGATGATGATGATGATGATAATGAGGTATAGAGAATGTGTAACCCGGTGTCGCCAAGTAGCCTACTCTTTCCGAATAACACCAAGGGATCTGCTCAAAGCTTTACATCCCAATCCGACGGACAAATCACCATCAGCAGCTCCATATGCCCTCACTCTGTATGAACACCGCGGAAAGTATTGGAATTGAATCCATGCTTTGGCACGCAATCTAGTGATTATAAATTTTATGCCACCACTTCTCCTACCCTGCTGGCCAACATTCTGATGGTGAATATTTTTCGAACAACGGGTCTCGAACCGGCTAACCACGGTGTCAGACCATACTGACTTCACGCCTTAACAATCATGGCCACCAGGCGGGCAATTTGATAGGTTCATTCCTGGCTCGGTCTAGTGGTATTTGAAGAGGAGCTCAAATGCATTAGCCTCGTGTCGGTAGATTTATTACCACGTAAAAGAACTCCTACGGAACAAAATTTCGGTACTTCGGTGTCTCATTTTTTACCAAGTTGCTTTACGTTGCACCGACACAGATAGGTATTATGGTGACAATGGGATAGGAAAGGGCTAAGAGTGGGAAGGAAGCGACCGTGACCTTAATTAAGGCGCAGTCTGGTGTGAAAATGGGAAACTACGGAAAACCACCTTCAGGGCTGCCGACAGTGCTGGTTCGAGCCCAGTATCTCCCGATTGCAAGCTGCCATGTACATTACTCAAACCACACGGCCAACTCGCTTGGTTTGGTGTCTCTGAAAACAGTAAAAATAGAAATTGTGACGTGACATAAGAAACCACTATTATTATTATTATTATTATTATTATTATTATTATTATTAGTAGTAGTAGTAGTAGTAGTAGTAGTAGTAGTAGTAGTAGTAGTAGTAGTAGTAGTAGCATCCCTAACCCTAGCCCGGGGGACCCCTCAAATTGTACAGGTATTTTCTCTTTGGGATGCTAAGTGTCTAAGAATTGCAGTTTGGATGCACCTGTTGATTTCAAAGGAGAATGGGATAAACTTTTCCTTATTTAATGTCTTTTAATTTCTTCTAGTCATCGAGAGAGGACTTGAAGAGATGTACAGCTAAGTTTGAAGTCAACAGAGTACTAATCAGCAATATCAGATTGGAAGAAGGTACCGGCCTTTTAATCGATAACACAAGGTCTACAGTTAATATTAGATAGGGTTGTTTTTCGCCTACAGAGACTGTAAGGACTCAACATAAGTGTTAATAAAACTGAATTTATGACCTATATTTGACGTGAAACTGTATCTGTAGAATATTCCAACAAGTGCAGATACCTGGGAAATATAATAATTGAAGACCTTGATTCGGATGCAAAGATAAAATCTCGTACGGCGATAGTCCTTTAAAATTTAGATAGAATGAGATCTCTTCTGTGCACGGATATTTTAAGCTTTAAGATACTACAAAGAAAGTTCAACTTTTATGTTCGCACAGTGCCATAGGATGGGAGAGAGATATGGCCTTTAAACCATAAAACGTGTGCATAGAAGAATGCTCCATCAACCCTGTCATATAGAGGTAGCGTCCCTCATTCTTAACCTGAGGCCCCGTGTTTGATTCCAGGTGAACAGGGTTCACTCAGCCTCGTGTGGACAGCTGAGGAGCTGACTGATGTGAGAGGTAGTGGACCTACAGCATACAAATATTACGGTTGAAGATATCGTCACAATGTCCTCGTCTTACTACAATATTTTTCAGGTCATAAAGTTTGGCAGCAGTCGCCTTGGTGCGTAATAATAATAATAATAATAATAATAAATTAGTCAAGTATCCATTTGAGTCCGACCTTTTTCTACTTTATTGGACCAAACTTTTCCCTTTCCTTCCTTCTTTCTTTCTTTCTTTCTTAATCTGTTTAGCCTCCAGGGTTGGTTTTTCCCTCGGGCTCAAGGGCAGTGTCCTGGAGTGTGAGACATTGGGTCGGGGATACAACTGGGTAGAATGACCGGTACCTCGCCCAGGCGGCCTCACCTGTTATGCTGAACAGGGGCCTTATGGGGGGATGGGAAGCTTGGAAGGGATAGACAGGGACGAGGGAAGGAAGCGGCCGTGGCCTTAAGTTAGGTACCATCCCGGCATTTGCCTGGAGGAGATGTGGGAAACCACGGAAAACCCCTTCCTGGATGGCTGAGGTGGGAATCGAACCCAACTCTACTCACTTGACCTCCCGAGGCTGAGTAGACCCCGTTCCAGCCCTCGTACCACTTTTCAAATTTCGTGGCAGAGCCGGGAATCGAACCCGGGCCTCCGGGGGTGGCAGCTAATCACACTAACCACTACACCACAGAGACGGACCCTTTCCTTATTACTACTGAATTTCCTTTTAACGAGACCTGCTCTCTACCGACACCACCGGGCGAGTTGGCCGTGCGCGTAGAGGCGCGCGGCTGTGAGCTTGCATCCGGGAGATAGTAGGTTTGAATCCCACTATCGGCAGCCCTGAAAATGGTTTTCCGTGGTTTCCCATTTTCACACCAGGCAAATGCTGGGGCTGTACCTTAATTAAGGCCACGGCCGCTTCCTTCCAACTCCTAGGCCTTTCCTATCCCATCGTCGCCATAAGACCTATCTGTGTCGGTGCGACGTAAAGCCCATAGCTCTACCGACACCGAGCGAGTGTTTCGTGTTCATGTCACCTGTTTTTCTTTAGCTGATACTGATACCCTCATCTTTCTACGACGTTACGAATCCTGATAAGCTGGTTTTGTCCACGCCCAGGTAATTTTAAAAGAAAGACAGGTATACAGTTTTATTTATCACTTCTATTCATAGTGTAAATTAATTTAATCTATAACTGCCTCTGTGGATCAGTGGTAGAATAGCGGCCTCCGGATCCCAAGATAGCGGATTCAAACCCGGCAGCGGTAGTTGGACTTTTGAAGGGCGGAATAAAGTACATTCGACACTCCATGTCGTACCATGTCGAAATGTGAAAGATCTCTGGTGACACATTTGGTGTTTACCCGAAAAAATTCATTAAGTCTCCGCCACAGACGCCCAAGAGAGATCCGGTTTACTCTGTCTGCCATCTACTAGGCCTAGAGTAAAACAGAACGTCGAAATTGACGAGCAGCCAGCCAGATGGCGTCAAATTATAAAAATGTCTGCACACGGTAGGTAAGGCCATAGATTATTATTACTATTACTATTATTATTATTATTATTATTATTATTATTATTATTAATATTATTAAATTTATAACTGAATTAAAATACCCACTCTCATATTCATGAACGTTTTTGAAGGCATTTTGAGAAACAATTGTTTCTACAATTTGTGCAGATAATTATATTGCAATTAGACCTCCTTGGTATTTAAAATGATTTTAGTATAACATAAGTATCCTTATTGTCGGATCAAGTATTGTTCTTGTTTCCTTTTTCATCTGAAGTATAACACTAAATTCTCATGACAAACCATGGACATTTCTGACACTACTGACATTGGTTGTAGAGAAACTGTTCTGTATCGCAGAGCTTGAGTGAGAAAAAGAAACTGGGGAGGAAGTTAGGGGGTTGATTGCCGCTAAAGTACATGTCCCCTCAAGTCATAAAATGTACGAATTAGCTCACTTACATGTACTTGTACTGAGTGAAAATAATGGGCACGGGAAATATGATTTTTTTTGTTAATAATGGTCTTGTTATATATCCCTAAATCAATTCGTGCTCTACGAAAATATGAGGGTGCTGATTAGCAGCTAGTATATCCCACTTGTCAATGCAGTCCCACCCGCATATTTCCCCCTGAATAGCTCAGGAATATCTGATTAGTCAGTGTGCATGTGCGTTAATGGTATGTCCGTGGTGCAGATAAAAACTAGTGTGAAATAGTATATTATTATTGAGTCTATTTTTTTAATGCAATGAAATTAACTGGCGTATGGCTTTTAGTGGCGAGAATGTCAGAGGTCATGTTCGGCTCGCCAGGTGCAGGTCTTTGATTTGACGCCCGTAGGCCACCTGCGCATCATGATGAGAATGAACTGATGATGAAGACGACACATACACCCAGCCCTCGAGCAAGAGAATTTAACCAATGATGGTTAAAATTCCAGACCCTGCCAGGAATCGAACCCAGGACCCCTGTGACCAAACGCCAGAACGCTAACCATTTAGCCATGGAGACGGACTTTTTCAAAATAATTTTGTAGAATAGAATATAATAGTCCCATTACCTAGTTCCGGATCGCCTGGAAATGAGGACAGAGTAATAATTTATTGCAATTCATATTATTTTGATACATGCCTGCTTTTCTTGTTACAATTCAATTTATCTACTACTAACTTAAAAAATACACTTACACCTAATTACTATATACAACCGGTCCCTAAATTGTAATTTTTCAAAAAAAAAAATATATTTGTCCTAGAAATTAACAGTGTCTCATAGTCTAGGACAACATTTATCTTACCCTTATTACTTGAATACATCAGAGCAAGTATTTGTTTTGTTATGATTCCGAACAGATTTCTCCTTAGCTTACCGGATTAACTGAATGACTGTACGAATAAATGAATGGATGCATGCACGAATGCGCTGATCATGCATGCATCAATGAATAAACACTCCTCTCTCCCCCAGTCACGGTAATCCTGTAGTTATTTTTTTTTTTTTTTTGCAAGTTGCTTTACGTCGCACCGACACAGATATGTCTTGTGGCGACGATGGGACAGGAAAGGGCTAGGAGTGGGAAGGAAGCGGCCGTACCCTTAATTAAGGTACAACCCCAGCATTTGCCTGGTGTGAAAATGGGGAAACCACGGAAAACCATTTTCAGGGCTGGGGGGTTCGAACCCACTATCTCCCGAATACTGGATACTGACCGCACTTAAGCGACTGCAGCTATCGAGCTCGGTAATCCTGTAGTTTAGTGTTATGTACTGCAGTACAAGGTGACATTATTTGGTTCAAATGTACCTAGTAACTTTATTCGTTATCTTGTAGATAATTCAATGATAAATTCATTTGTGTCTATTTCTTTTAACTAAGGTCAGCAGCACTATACACATGTGCATAGTAGGTGTAGAGTGGAATTGCACACCAACAACAATCATGATAATCCAAACATCACCATGATGAAGGCAAGGGGAGGCTATGATACAGTCTTAGTAAAAATCAACCAAAAAAAGAAACCTCGTGACACATTCAGCCTATTGAAGATGTTGACTTGTCAAAGTTATTTCTGCTCAGTCAAGTGACCTGCAGATATTAGAGTGTCACGTGGTCAATATTGTGCCCGTCGTAGTCAGTCTGCGAACACGAGACACCCCAGGGGTGCTCAGTTCGGTGGCTGTAGGCTTATAAAATAAATGAATGTGGCAGGATTATCATAGGGTTCATCAAATAAGCACGTTCCAAGTATAGAACAAATGTGACACTTTTATTTAATTAAATGCAGTATTGGCCATCCTGAAATCTATGATTATGATTATGATCGTTACGTTATGGAATTTTATATGGCTCTTGATGTAACAAACCTAGGCACAATCAAATGGGATGGTACACGACAGTTATTTCCCTGACATTCTAACAGAGTATTTACATTGTGAAAAAATTTTTTTCTCGTCTTTAAAGTTATTAAATTATTGGTTTAAAGTTGAATTAAAATTTTCATTCAGAAAAATGAGGTCTGAGCCAAGCCTTCATCGACAATCTGGAAAAAATGCAGTAATTGTAAGAACGAGTATAATAAAGAAATATCCAAGCTTCAAAAGTTAACACTCATAGCAAAATAAAATTTACAATCGTTGTCTTAACAATAAAATGAAAAGTTGAATTTGCCTTGGTTTTCTCTAAGTTAATCCGAGACGTCGGATATACCTGTTCACGTCGTCTCACATCTCTTTCCGTGAGAATTATACTGAACGTTAAGTATTTGACCAATAATTAAACAAAATAAAATGGGGAGAATACCATCCATGTGGAAATCCTGTCCACTATCAATCGATAATATCAGTGTCACATATTTCAGAACAGAACACATAAAAAAATAATCCTCTAAATATTAACAAATTACTACTTCTACAGCTAACTACGGAAATTGTCAAGAAGACTGTAAGTACCAAGAAGAAAATATCTACACTATGTACATGTCGACGAGTGTCGATCAACCGTATTACTCTCCTGTTAACGAATTTATTGAGTTACAGCAAGATTGAGTTATCACATGAGAGCGAAAAATTGCATCAACGAATGAGCTGATATAGTCACGAATCAGATATTATTTAGATATTTCGTCGAAGGCCTGTTCTTCAGACCTAAGGCCTTCTCGAACATTCATCTGTACCTTGAGCTTGAAATGACTGGATGACCTGAGAAAAAGTGGGATATTCCCACGAATTAAAAAGTGCATCAATTAACATGGACTTTCATTTTCTTCCTCTGAAGACCTCTGAAGACACTAACATTAGACTACACTGCATTTATCGCGAATAATCCATTAACATGTGAAAAGCTCAGTTTCACGAAGATTTGTGTCATGCACAATTATTCCATATACTCTACACGTACAGTGTACCACAATGACGACCCTAACTTGTCGCATCTTAATCTCAAATATGTGTAGTCATGAAATATCAGGACCTACCAACGTCCTACAAATACATAATATCCACTTAAAAGTGTCTCGATGATTAATTACTCCAACTAATTATCACATGCTCCCAATGCACATGTTCACATTAAATTCGTACATAGAATTCGGACTCAATATCCCGATGACACGTTGTCTCAGACACGAGGTACAAGTAGAAGTCCCAATACAAGGAAAATATAGAAAATATGGACGAAATATCCTACCATTAAATCTATCAGACATAAATTAATTCATATTCGTGACGAAATTTACTCAATAAGTAAAGATGGTGTCGATAACACATGGATAACTATCAGAACCCTCACTGTCAAATTCATGGCCACATGGTCATTAAGTAATCACATGTGTCAGTTTTACGACGTATTCGAGCAAATAAACAACCATAAAATGTGTCAAAATAGCTTACTAAGAAGAAAGAAAGAATAGAACAAAACTACATAGAACAGATATAAATGAGACGTAATCGACTTAACTTATAGAGAAATCTTCATGTCTGGAAGTCTGGGTTCTCAATCAGCCATGCCAGGATGAAAGAATCTGCATCCCGACGCCGCCAACGATGGTCAAAGGTTTAGAACTTCATGGTGAAGCACTGGTAATCCATGATGCGAAGTTCCGTCCTCTTCTTGAAATATTCACGTCCACGTCTTCCGCGTCCACTCGTAAGAAAGCTGAAACTTACACAAAATGCTTTAGAGTAGGCTCCAAACACACACGTAACTGTATTTTGGAAATGACACGTACTTAAGGGATTAATATCTGCACATTCGACGTCTGATCACAGCACTGTTCTAAATTGTATCCAATTTTCAGACGTGTAGAGCACAGGAGTGAAGCCAGTATTCACGACGTTCCACGCTGAGCGACTGAAGGTGATAGTCCAGGAACACGCCAGTGTGTGTGTGAGAATGAGTATTCGTATCACATGACTTAAATATCATGTCTGGTGTACATGCACGGAAGTAAAGTCAATTTAGACACTAAATTCTTCTACTGTACGAATCTACAACTTCATCACCATTTCAGCCACAAGGTCGTGTAAATTATTTCAAAATTTCAGTTTTTTAATTTATATCCCCTAAATGTGCTATTCTTTTATCCAGTTTATTTTGATTTAATCCTTGAGCCTTCCGTAATTATGCACGTCGCCACCAAAGATATTACAAATATTTCATTCATATCGTTCCTCGCAATTACAGGTGACACGCGCTGGCCTCCTTCTCTCACTCGCCAACCTTCATTTTTTTTTTTTATTCCGTTAGCCAGCCGGCCGCTCTCTGTACAAAAAACTCGTTCTCGCCCTTGTCCAAGGTCGCGCGCACCCCATCTCGCCGACAAGCGAACACAAGCCGCACCAACACCTGTTCACTCATTTGTGGCCTCACGGTCACAATATGACGACATACTCAATCGTATTGCTTGGCTTTTTCGATCGGATCGGTTGTTTCTAATAATCGGTTATTCTTCAGTTATACCCAAGGAACTGGCAGAACCCCGCTCCAGCCCTCAGACCAGGATGAAAATGCCTGAACGACCAAGAATGGAACCTGAGGTCTCAGGGTACGAGGCAGGCACACCATCCCTACAACGCGAAGCTGGTTTGCATCACCGGATGATTCGCAAGATTGCGTAGAAACTCAAGTAGCCCATAGCCCACGAAAGGGTCGAAATAAAACAACTTTCGAAAAGCAATGTGTAGTCTAGGACGAAACCCTGCGTCAGGACAAGCCTAGGAATATCAGAAACGACATGGTGCGTAATATATTTCATTTACTTTTCTGAAATATTCTCTATTCACAAATAGAGCCCGGATGTTTGAGCAGTTACAATTTAGAATGCAAACTTACTGAAGCGTAGCCCGGACAAAAGTGATGTTAGGAGATTTGCATAAATATTACGGGCCAGGCCTAACAGAACCCCCAGTTGTTATGTTACTCTCACTACATTATAGAAGAACGGGCTAAACAACACCTCCTACTAGACTCTTTTCTTTACAGTTTGCTTTACGTTGCACCGACAGAGGTAGGTCTTATGGCGACGATGGGGTAGGAAAGGGCTAGGAGTTGGAAATAAGCAGCCGTGGCCTTAATTAAGGTACAGAAATAGCATTTAACTGGCGTGAAAATTGTAAACCACGTAAAGCATCCTTAGGGCTGCCGACAGTGGGGTTCAAACCCACATACATACATACATACATACATACATACATACATACATACATACATACATACATACATTCTTATAGACCGTTATGCCTTTCAGCGTTCAGTGAATTTACTAAACGTCGCTACAATACTCCATTTAAAACTGGTACTGTGGCCTCATTTAGTTCCACACCTCTAAACGTTAAATCACTATAAAGTGAGTCTAACCATCGTCGTCTTGGTCTCCCTCTACTTCTCTTACTCTTACAGAGTCTATTACTCTCCTAGGGAAACTATCCTCCTCCATTCGCCTCCCATGAGCCCACCGCTGAAGCCGGCTTAGGAGTACAGCTTCATACATCGAGTTCGTTTCTAATTTAGCCTTTATATCCTCATTCCGATTATCCTCCTGTCATTGTACACATCTGTTTGTACCAGCAATCATTCTCGCTGCTTTCATGTCTGTTACATCTAATGAATAAGATATCCTGAGTACACCCAGCTTTCACTCCCATAAAACAAAGTTGGTAAATAAAGATAGTTTCGTCCGGGAGCTGACTACCTTCTTACAGAATACTGTTGATCGCAACTGCGAGCTCACTGCAATAGCTTTATTGCACCTTGATTCAATCTCACTATATTACCATCACGAGAGAACACACATCTTAAATACTTGAAATTATCTACTTGTTCCAACTTTGTATCACCAATCTGGCATTGAATTATGTTGAATATCTTACCTACTGACATCAGTTTAGTCTTCGAAAGGCTAATTTTCATACCATGCTTATTGCACCTATATTCAAGTACCAAGATATTAGACTGCAGTCTTTCGGCACAATCTCCCATTACGACCAAGTCGTCATCACGAGCCAGACTTCTTACTACATTTCCACCTCACTGAATCCCTCCCTGCCACTTTATACCTTTCAGAAAATGATCCATGTAAACTATAAACAACAAAGGTGAAATATTACAGCCTTGTCTAACCCCTGTAAGTACCCTGAACCAAGAACTCATTCTACCATCAATTCTCACTGCAGCCCAATTGTCAACATAAATGCCTTTGATTGATTTTGATAATCTACCCTTAATCCCATAGTCCACCAGTATGGTGAACATATTTTCCCTCGGTACCCTATCATATGATTTCTCTAGATCTACGAAACAAAAACACAGCTGCCTATTCCTTTCGTAGCATTTTTCAATTACCTGGCGCATACTAAATCTCTGATCCTGGTAGCCCCTTAGTAGTCTGAAATCGCACTGGTTTTCATCCAACTTCCTCTCAACGACTGATCGCACCCTCCCTTCCAAGATGCCAGTGAATACCTCGCCTGGTATAATAATCAATGAGATACCTCGATAGTTGTTGCAATCTTTCCTGTTCCCTTGCTTATGGATAGGTGCAATTACTGCCTTTGTCCAATCTGAAGGTACCTTACCAATACTCCATGCTAATATTATTACTCAGTAAAGCCATTTCATCCCTGACTTCCCACTATACTTCACTACTTCAGGTCTAATTTCATCTATTCCGGCTGCGTTATGATAAAGGAGTTTATTTACCATCCTTTCCACTTCCTCAAGCGTAATGTCCATTTTCCTCCTCCCCATAAGCTCGGTTGTTCGTGACACCACCAGAAAGATTTACTTTTACGTTGAGAATATTTTCAAAATATTCCCTCTCCCTGTCCTATGATTCCCTGGGATCAATTATGAGTTGAATTGCCCAAAACACTGTTCATTTCCTTTTTCCCTCCCTTCCTAAGATGCTTCATTATTGTCCATAAAGGTTTCCCCGCTGCTTGACCTAGCCTTTCCAGGTTATTACCAAAATCTTCCAACGACTTCTTTCTGGATTCAACAACTATTTGTTTCGCTCTGTTTCTTTCGTCTGCGTACAATTCCCCGTCTGCATCAGCCCTTGCTTGGAGCCGTTTCTGATAAGGCTTCGTTTTACCTTTACAAGCTGCACTCACGTCATCATTCCACCAAGATGTTCGTTTTTCCCATCTTTACACACGGTTATTCCTACTACAGCATCCCTGTATGCCACCCATTCTCTTTCTGTATCCCTAACCTGCTTACTGTCCACTGTTCGTAACTTCTCACTAATCATAACCATGTACTTCTGCACTAATTTCCATGTCCTGGAGATGTTCTACCCTTATTCGTTTGCAGACAGATTTCACTTTCTCTATCCTAGGCCTAGAGATACTTAGTTCACTACAGATCAGATAGTGGTCTGTATCATAGAAAAATCCCCGAAAACCCCGTACATTCCTAACAGATTTCCTGAATTCGAAGTCGGTTAAGATATAGTCTATTATGGATCTGGTACCTCTAGCCTCCCATGTGAAGCGGTGAATAGCGTTATGCTTGAATGTATTCGTAATTGCTAAGCCCATACTAGCACAGAGGTCAAGCAAATGCTTCCCATTCCTATTAGCTTCCATATCTTTCACACATTTACCAATCACCCTTTCTTATCCTCTCGCATTGTCCATTAGCACTATCCTATCCTTGCTGTTGACTCTGACTATGACGTCACTCAATGCTTCATAAAACTTGTCAATTTCATCCTCATTTGCGCCCTCACATGGTGAATACACTGAGAAAATTCTCGTTCTAATTCCTCCAACTGCCAAATCCAGCCACATCATTCGCTCATTTATGTACCTACAGAAACTGTGTTGCTTGCAATAGCATTCCTGATGAACAGCCCCACCCCACACTCTGCCCTTCCCTTTTTAACACCCGTCAAGTACACTTTATAATCTCCTCTCTCTTCCTCGTTATCTACCCTTACCCGAATATCACTTACTCCTAGAACATCCAGATGCATCCTCTTTGCTGACTCAGCCAGTTCTACTTCCTTTCTTCCATAAGCCCCATTAATATTGATAGCTCCCCATCGAATTCCATTTCGTTCGCCAAGTTGTTTCCAAGGAGCCCCTCGCCTGCCAAATGGGAGTAGGACTCCGTTACTCCCATAGGTCCGAGGCTTGCTTAAAATGTTCTGAGCTCGGTAAATTCATGAAGCAGGATGCTACTCTACTTACACATAGTCCAAGTGAGGATCTCTCCACTAACGGGTTAGGGACCAACGGTGGGTGTACAGTCCTAGCCGCCTGAGCACAAGGAGGGCCATGACTCAGAATATGCCCGAGATGCCCACTCCCGTTCTGTAGCAACTGGTATCCCGACTCTCGGGTCCACTTGCTAGGCCATTCAGCGTTGCCCATGGCTCACGAACGTGACTACAGTAACCCACACAACGAACGATCGAACCCACTATCTAACATAATACAATAGCGTATAGAAGAGAAAGTGTGATCATTTCTCGCCTGTTTCAGTGGTTCTGCGCAGATTGATGCTAGCTGCGCTATACCGTCACAGTATTGCGCTCTGCAATGGAGATGCTACGAAAAAGAAGTTATTTTTGCGATTTTTTTTTTTTGTACAAACAAGGGGAATTTCTTATGCGACACCCTAAATAATTTCCTTACCATTGTAAACACATTCAAAGATGTTAAACTCAGCTCTAGACTCAGAAAAAATGAAAATAGAGCATACATAGTATTACCTCGACAACAATCAGGGCCGGGCCGACAAGCGCAAGCAGTTTTAACATAATGGGAAACCATTTTCTTTCAAAACGATGATCTAGAGTTTTAATGGGTTTAAAATATTCCTTTAAGTATAAATTAGCTTTAAAGACCAAAACCAGCGAAAGTGTTGTGGAAAATTTCCGAGATATTCACTGAAATTGTACTTGTTATTGTTACATTTAAGAAAAAAGTATTTTTCCGTGTAATTTACTTCCTGAAATGAAAAAAGTATTCGTTACTCTAGCCTACAGTAATTGATATACGTCAGAAGCAGACATAAGAAAAACATGACCCAACAGCCTCGAAGGGCCATGATCTACCAGGCGACCGCTGCTCAGCCCGAAGGCCTGCAGATGATGAGGTGACGTGTGGTTAGCATGACGAATCCTCTCGGCCGTTTTTCTTGACTTTCTAGACCGGAACCGCCATCTCACCGTCAGAAAGCTCCTCAATTGTAACCACGTAGGCTAAGTGGACCTCGAACCAGCCCTCAGATCCAGTGAGAATCGCTGGCATGACCGGGAATAGAACACTGGGCCTCCGGGTAAGAGGCAGGCACGCTATCCCGACACCGTGCGGCCGGCTTTCAGAAACAAACACGAGGTAAAAATGTTAACAGAATTAACTTTTCTGTTGTATTACAGCAGAACCAGTAACTTCACCAGTTCTGGATGAGGTACTTTCTTACCTCCCGTGTCGGTAACGTTACCGGGAAATGAAATAACTCCCGCTGGATAAAATTCCGGCACCTTGGTGTCTCTGAAAACCGTAATAGTACTTAGTGGGATACAGCAGCAGCCGACGCGAAATCGGGAGTTTGTGTATTCGTGTCCCACCGGCGTCCGGTTGGCCATTTTTATTCTGTACTTAGTATCTCTTCAATATGTAATACATGTACTGAACACGACCTAATTCGTTGGAAGTTCATTTCGAGTACAGTGTGGTCGTGAAAATTAAATATTCCAGATATTAGGCCCTCGAAAGGCAGGCAAAATCTGGAAGAAAAGGAAGTATTGTGTACGCAGATTAATGAAATGACGGATGAATTGAGAAAAGAATGTCTGAAGTTTGCCTGGTACAGCCATCGCCTGAGTAACAATAGATTGGCTTAAAGGTTCTGCAGTTACACTAAAAAATGCAAGAGCATCGCAACCAAATGAAAGAGGCCTAAACAATGAGCAGATGCTGGTCGGAAACACATTCAGAAAGATGGTTAACACACACAAGGAGTTACAAAACCCCGAGAAACAGCAGCAGAACATAACAGACTGACAGTGGGAAGCCAGAAATCAAAACATGAATAAGTTTTGGGAGCGGATGAGACAGGAAATTGCCGGACTGAGTGGCTCAGACGCTGGCCTTCTTAGCTCAAGTTCGCAGATTCAATCCTGGCTCAGTACGGTGATATTTGAAGGTGCTCAAATACTCAGTCTCGTGTCCGTAGATTTACTGGCATGTAAAAGAACTACTGGGGGTGGGGTGAAATTCCAACATCTCCAAAAACTACAAAAGTGGGACATAAAACCAAACTATTATTATTATTATTATTATTATTATTATTATTATTATTATTATTATTATTATTATTATTATTATTATTATAGGAAAGAGAAATGCATAAGCTGAACGTGATCCGAAGATGGCCCAAACAGATTTAATAATATTCGAAAGCTGTGCTCTGTTTCAATTATTGTAATGGTCTACTTCAGTTTCTGAGCACCTTTTTGAATCTTTTTTTTTTTTTTTTTTTTTTTTTTGTTATTTGCTTTACGTCGCACCGACACAGATAGGTCTTATGGCGACGATGGGACGGGGAAGGGCTAGGAGTGGAAAGGAAGCGGCCGTGGCCTTAATTAAGGTACAGCCCCAGCATTTGCCTGGTGTGAAAATGGGAAACCACGGAAAACTATCTTCAAGACTGCCGACAGTGGGGTTCGAACCCACGATCTCCCGAATACTGGATACTGGCCGCAATTAAGCGACTGCAGCTATCGAGCTCGGTCCTTTTTGAATCACCCACTATACATGATTCATATGAGCTCCCTGTGTCCTACATTGATAAACCGAATAATAAAGCTGCTCGTGGTGGTTTTAGTTCTGTCTGGAAGAACTTAGGTGGTCCAAGAGCCAGAAGAGGTTAGCAGTGCAAACGTAGCCTCAGGTCTGGGCGTCTTATTGACTTAACTCACAATTAGTCAGTCTGGCATTCTTATAACATGATTGCTGGCAGAGATTGCTCCATATCTTTGCTTTCTTTTCTTCAGTATTCGCTTTAGACCTGGGCATCAAGGAGCCGTACGTGATACTTTCACCTCTAAGATCTGTACGTTTTAACTCACAATCTGTCTGTTTGGCTTCACATTATAGCGGTGACCTTGCCTGTTCGTGGTACGGCTGGCTGAGGTGCGTGTGACCTGGATTACGTTGGAATCCCACTCATGTCGAAAAATGTCACTTGTAGGATGCTAAAGAATAGAGGAGGTGGTCCATAATCCCAATAATAGTCCAGCTCCATGGCTAAATGGTTAGAATGCTGGCCATTGGCGCAAGGATTACCGGCTTCGATTCCCGGCCGGGTCGGAGAATTTGACCTCAATTGGTCAATTCCTCAGACTCGGGGCTGGGCATTTGTGCCATCATCAGCATCAGAATTCATCTTTGTTAGGGTCCCATCCTTTCAGACGCGTAGGTAGTCGATTGGGCGCCAATTCAAAAGACCTGCATCAGGTCTCTCCGGAGGCCAAACGACATTTGTTTACGGTTTTCGGAGACACCGAGGTGCAGGAATTTAGTCCTGCAGAAGTTATTTTACCTGCCAATAAATCTGCCGTCACGAGGCTGACGTATTTGAGCACCTTCAAATACCACCGGACTGAGTGAGGATCGAACCTGCCAAGCTGAATTCAGAAAAACAGGGTCTCAATTGCCTGAGCCACTCAGCCCAGAATTGTTATTATTGTTCCGGAGTATCTGTGGAACGCAGAGAGGTGAAAGAAGGTGCTGGGTGGAATGGGTCTAACTACAATATCAAGAATTGAATTAAAACTTTAAAGGTTAGGCCCCTTAAGACAACAAACAAGCAATACTTTAAAAGGTAATATTTCTTTTAGAATATCAAACTTAATAAGTTTCTTCACTGAGTGAACATAATAGCATGACAGGTACAATTAGCAATCTTGAAACAACACTTCGATAATCCAAGATTAGTGCATATTTACAGATTTGGGGCTTCAAGCCCTTAGTTTACCAATTCTGAGATACCGGGTCCAGTTTGCAAGGTTCCGAAATCTCATTGTTCAGACAAGGACTGAAATGTTCCAATTTAAGAGCATTTGCTCCGAAAATTTACAATATTTAGCCTTCCAGAGGCACCTCTCACTATAACAAAAACTTAGAAAAGAACTTACATGCTCTCAATTACATCAAAATTTTACAAACTCTGGCCTCTCAAGGTCCGATTTATAATGGAAATAGTTTTACACAGGGGTATCTATTACCCAACCTACTGGGCCTTTGTGGAAAAGAACAGGTTAAATGACTGGCCCGAACACAAACTGAATGGAGGCGTACACTTGCGCTCCTAGATAATGAAATATTAAAAACCTAACAGGGCTCTCGGCCCGATGAAACAGGGGCTAGTCCCAAGCTACTGAGGTGACTAGCATGGAAATAAATTTAATACATTACAGGAAAGAAAACAGTTACGAAATCGTAGTCATCTCAAACCAAGATAAAGGGGAGCTCGAGAGGGTAACTCACTCTCTATCCCCGATTTACAGTTAAAGACTTCATGAAATTTTACATTAGCCGAAAGAAAATTTACATTTTAGAAAAGTTTTGTTACATAGTTAAAAATTCGGACCTAACCCTCGGATAAGTCTGCGGAGGTAGCTATAGAAAGGAGAATTTAGGTGGCCATTACCTGGCTGATGTACTGCCTGCCGAAGATGAGGCGTCCCGCCTCCTGCCTTAACACACACACTCAGAAAAACTACGATCAAATGGGACAAGGTAACTTGAAAAGCCGCAACTTTTATATCCTCAGGGAAGGTTCGAAGGGATTCTGGACTAATCCGGACACATCCTCTCATATTTATTGGCTGAACCCAAAAATTACACTCAAAACCGACCAAGAAGCCTATGATAGGCTGAATATTAATTACAGAAAATTTTTATTGGCCAGATTCGAAACTGGCGGAATGAGACAGGAGTGTTGCAAAACTAGAATTACATTTTTAAAAAGCAAATGAAAGTTAAGAAAACCTATAAACACAAAATTTATTTCAATAACAACTTCCTTTACCTTGCACCAGAGTGCATCGCTATAGTTTTTTGGTAGGGACATCTGTGGAAAAACGTCCAAACTTCTTGATGTACAGCAAAAACAAAACCAAGAGAAATCCAATCAGTTTAGGAAACTTCACAATAATATAATTACTTAATATTTCAGTAGTGACATCTTCTGATTAAAGTCTCAATTTGATGTAGTAGCACTTTCACATTTTGGTCGATAGAGTTCATTAATGCGCTTATTTTGAACGTGCGGAGTTGAGATGTACCTCGCGGTACAATTATTATTATTATTATTATTATTATTATTATTATTATTATTATTATTATTATTATTACGGAGTTATCCGTGGTAGTTAGAGGTGAAATAAGGTGCGGGCGGGAATAGGTCTCAACTTACGAAATTAAAGTTAATTTAAAACATTAACAAAGGTTATATTTTCTTTTCGAAATCAACAACTGACAACAAATAACAAAGATGTAACAGGTACCAAGTAGCAAGTTAACAATTTAAGAATTTACAGAGCCCCAAGATTAATTTATGAGCTCTCAGCTCACCACCACAATAGTTACAGGGCAGAAAACCCCTAAGTACAAGGAGCACTTGCTCCTAATTACAATGTTAAGATGAAAAGAGCAGACCCGCTCTCAATTTTACCAGCCTGTCAAAGGCTAAAACAACCTTTATTCCTAACTGCCCTTAAGGCACACATACCGTGAAACAGGGGTATCTTGTACCCAACCTACAGGGCCTTCACATGAAGAAAACAAACACTGGGTTATTTAAATGGCCCAAAAAACAAATTGACTGGAGGCGTAGCTTGCACTCCTACATGAAACTTCTTAAAACCTAGGTGGCACTCGGCCAGTTATACAGGGGCTAATCCCATACTAGGGAGGTGACTAGTTGGCAAATAAGTTTAAGAATGAAGAGAAAAATGGTTACGAAAACATAGTCACCTCAAATTCAAAATGAAGGGGAGTTCGAGAGGGTTAAGCACTCTCTATCCCAACTTGCGGCTAATTTACATGAATGCAGTAAAGTTTACATTAAAAAGGATTCGAACCTTTCCCCGCGGGTTAAAACTGCTGAGCTAGCAAGACATAAAGATGTTAGCAGGCCATTACCTTGTAGATGAACCGCTGCTTGGAGAAAGAGGCGCTTCCCGCCCCCTGCTATATATGTTCACACACTGTGAAAGATGTTACTGAAGTGGCCCTGAGACCAAAATATCAGCAGTTTTTATACCCTCGTGGAAAATTCGAGACCTTTCAAGAATAAAAAAGACACACCCCTTCAACTTTATTGGTAGACAAGGAATTACACATGGAAACCTGAGGAAGAAAGCTATGATTGGAGGAAAATTAATTACAGAAATTACCCATTGGTCAAATTCAAAAGAGAAAGAGAAGGGTTATACTGCCAACCCAAACAATGACTGAAAGAAATTTAACAAAGAACAAACTTATGAATACCAAATTTCTTCAAAAAAAAAAAGAAGTTCCTTCACTTCGCACTAGGGTGCACAATTGTAGTTCTTAAGTAGTGCTATCTAGAAGAGAATGTTCACACTTCTTACTACAGAGCAAACAAATACCAATCGAAACAGACATAGTTCAGAACACTTCAAAATTTACAGTAGAGACATCTTCCGAGAAACTTTTGATTTCATACAGATTGTTAAAGTTCAGGCTTCCTCCTGTAGAGGGATTTCAACTGGCGCAATATTTGAATTCGCGGCGTGGAGGTGTACCGCACGGTACAATTATTATTATTAGTTATCTCAATAATGAAATAGTGTACCTTAGGCCTAAGTTCTGTTCCAGAAACACCACAGTAAGAGTGTAAGGCACTAATGATGTTGAGTTGTTCTCCGGATGGATATATCCAGCCTGATGAATCCTTCAGTATTCTTCCCCTTAAACAGAATTTACACCGGGACGAATTTCTCATTGTTTCCTGTTCTAAATTACACTTAAGTTCATCTAATAATGAAGTTCGAACCAAGCAACCAACCAACCAACCAACCAACCAACCAACCAACCAACCAACCAACCAACCAACCAACCAACCAACAAATCAATCAATCAATCAATCAATCAATCAATCAATCAATCAATCAATCAATCAATCAATCAATCAATCACAGGGAATTCTTACAAAACAATATACGATGATGAGTAGATAGACAGTTTGTGAGCTCAACGTGATGGGTTTTAATGCCGGCTCAACCCACTTGTATTTGACGGTGCTCACATACGTCAACGTCGTGTCACTACATTCACTGGCACGTAAAAGAACTCCTGCGGGACAAAATTGTGGTGCCTCGGCGCCTCCGAAAACCGTAAATGGAGTTAGTGGGACACAGAATCAGTAATATTATTATTTAATGTTAATAATATGTTCCAAGCGTACATTGAGTAAGCTGGTGCATTCGTGCATTAAGAAAAATGCTATTTGTTCGGGGCGTCGACCCTTGTGGATCTTCTGCCCCTACTGGCACCATATGATATGAACCTGTGTCTAAAGTGGAATGGCGGAAGTGTAGAGTGTTGAATGAAATGAAATGTCGTATGGCTTTTAGTGCCGGGATATCCCGGGACGGGTTCGGCTGACCAGGTGCAGGTCTTTCTATTTGACTCCCCTAGGCGACCTGCGCGTCGTGATGAGGATGAAATGATGATGAAGACAACACATAGACCCAGCCCCCGTGCCATTGGAATTAACCAATTAAGGTTAAAATCCTCGACCCGGCTGGGAATCGAACCCGGGGCCCTCTGAACCGAAGGCCAGGACGCTGACCGTTCAGCCAACGAGTCGGACGGTGTAGAGTGTTGTATGTGAGGAAAGGAACATTAAGGACGTCACAAACACCCAGTCCCCAAACCAGGGATATTAATTATTAAATTAAAAAACCCTGACCCAGCTGGGATTCAAACCCGGATCCGCCGGATGACAGTCACACGCGTTGCCCCCTACACCGCGTGGCCGGACCAGCTTTGCTTTAATTAAGTCACGGTCACTACCTTCCCGAACCTTGCTTCTTCATTTCCCAGCGTGGCCTAAGTTTTGTGCAACGATAAAAAGTAGGAACAAAATGAAACTTTTCTTTTGATAGGCCAAGAATCCTGATTTTATTTTATTCCGAATGTTTCTTCGTTATGGAAAATATAAATAAATGCCCCTGCCTCCCTGGGGATGTGGATTGGGAGGCGTCCAGACGACAATAAATTCCAAGGACGTAGCCCATGTACCTCCACCTCATGTTTTCCATTCAAGTGAGCGCTCTGTCATATCAGCTACGCCTGTGGATATTAAATGACAACGAACGATTTCTCTCGCCACGCCTGCAGATTCGTGAGAAGGGTGACTTGCGTGTACGACACTTGAACTGTTGGTTAGAAGGTAGAAGCCAGTTGTTCCAGGCTGACGAAACTGGTGCAGTCTCCTACGTCATAGGATCAGGTTGTGGTAGACAGTTAAGTGCTTTGTGAACCAGCACGAAAGCACAGTACTCGCCTCCTACCAAGAAAAAAAAAAATCCACAACTTGTTTTCAGTCATTCGATCGGGTCAGGAATGGAATGAATGAAGCCCCCATCCAGCGCCGAGGATAAGAATTGTGCCGGGTGCCGAAGCCTGTCGCACTCCTCTGGGGCAATGATAAATAAATGACAAATGAAATGTTAATGCAGAGTGTTGCCGGAATGAAAGATAACAGGAAACACTGGAGTACCCCAAGGAAAACCTGTCTCGCTTCCGCTTTGTCCTGCACAAATCTCACATAGAGTGACCGGGATTTGAACCACGGTCTCCAGCGGTGAGTGGCCGGCCGCCTGCGCCACAGAGGGCTCTCCTGCCAAGAAATAAATCGCAAATAACTGTCAAGAGGAAGTAAATTCATAAGCGAAGGGCTCTCTGCCAGAACTCTGCAATTTAAACATTTCAGCGCCTTCAGAACGTTGCTTCGTGTCAGGCTACTTCATGACGGCCATAACGAGCAGGTAGACTGCAACAACAACAACACATAATAATAATAATAATAATAATAATAATAATAATAATAATAATAATAACCGGGTCCACTCAGCCTCGGGAGGTCAAATGGGTAGAGGTGGGTTCGATTCCCACCTGAGCCATCCTGGAAGTGGTTTTCCGTGGTTTCCCACTTCTCCTCCAGGCAAATGCCGGGATGGTATCTAACTTAAGGCCACGGCCGCTTCCTTCCCTCTTCCTTGTCTATCCCTTCCAGTACTCCCATGCACCCAGTAAGGCCCCTGTTCAGCATAGCAGGTGAGGCCGCCTGGGCGAGGTACTGGTTATTCTCCCCAGTTGTATTCCCCAACCCAGAGTCTGAAGCTCCAGGACAGTGCCCTTGAGGCGGTAGAGGTGGGATCCCTCGCTGAGTCTGAGGGAAAAACCAACCCCGGAGGGTAAAAAGATTAATAATAATAATAATAATAATAATAATAATAATAATAATAATAATAATAATAATAATAATAGCCGCATTTGTGGTGTAGTGGTTAGTGTGATTAGCTGCCACCCCCGGAGGCCCGGGTTCGATTCCCGGTTCTGCCACGGAATTTGAAAAGTGGTACGAGGGCTGGAACGGGGTCCACTCAGGCTCGGGAGGTCAACTGTCGATTCCCACCTCAGCCATCCAGGAAGTGGTTTTCCGTGGTTTCCCACTTCTCCTCCAGGCAAATACCGGAATGGTACCTAACTTAAGGCCACGGCCACTTCCTTCCCTGTTTCTTGTCTATCCCTTCCAATCTTCCCATCCCCCCGCAAGGCCCCTGTTCAGCATAGCAGATGAGGCCGCCTGGGCGAGGTACTGGTCATCCTCCCCAGTTGTACTCTCCGATCCAGAGTCTGAAGCTCCAGGACACTGCCCTTGAGGCGATAGAGGTGAGATCCCTCGCTGAGTCCGAGGGAAAAACCAACCCTGGAGGGTAAACAGATTAAGGAAGAATGTATGCATATTTCGAATTAATGATTAGCAAAAATTACAAATATTAGCAAATATAGGACTTGACATTCTCTCCACAGTTCCTTGTCATATTCGATCGGAAAATAAATTATTATATTTCACTCATTCTTACCCAGAAAAAATAATTATAATTGCCAGACCGAGTACCTCAGATGGTAGAGCGCTGGCCTTCTGAACTGAGGTTCGCGGGTTTGATCCCTGCTCTGTCTGGTTGTATTTGAAATTGCACAAATGCACCATGCGGGACAAAAATTTCGCACCTCTAAAAACCGTAAACGTGGGACGTAAAGCCAGCAAAGTTATGTATTATTATTTTAAATATTTCTTAAATTCGTAACATCCATGAACATCGTGAATGTAATGTCAGTGAACATGTCCTTTGGCGTCGCATTCCCATAAAAATAATTCTTTAAATATATTTCAGACTAGCCGCTGTACCCGTGCTTCGCTACAGAATTCCACATTGTATGCAGAATTCTAGATGAGGTATTGTACTCGTTGTGAATAAGATTTTATTAAATTGCATAATCTATACGTATATAATAAAGAGAGAGTGCGAATTTTGTGAGTTTGTGTATATCTGGAGGGTAATCTCAGATACATTTCAGGGGGGGAGGGGTGGGCAAGCCCCTTGACACAAAGAACAAAACTTGATAAGCCCTACGGGCCCGAAAACCATGTTTTAAGGCCCTAAAACCAACCGTTACGGAGATATTGGCACCACACTACCCCTGCTCTAGGAATCGGATAAAGTAATGAACTGCCGTAACCATGGCAACGTCAGCTGCAGGATTCTACAGCAGCGAGATTATGCATGTACGTATGGGCATAGCTGCCAACCAAAATTGGTACACATAAGACTTACTATCTGGAAAAAAATATACTGTTGTGCAATGGTGCGTCACACAAAGAATTTTTTGTTAAATTTGTTAATAAACACTGTTAATAAACAATCTTTATGAACATTTTTGGATGTTAATAAAAAAATAGTGTGTTCATTAGTTTTCGAGCCCGTTGATTAACCAAATTTGTTTCATTTTTATGAATCAAACTTTTCATTAACTTTTCTTATTTTCGTTAACATTTCGGTTCGCACATGCGCAAGGAGGCAATTAGAGCACACGAATTCGTAACGCGGAATACGATGATTACTTATTTCTTTTAAAAATTGACTATCAAATCGCAAGATGTTTTCATTAATATTGTTTATTAACTTTGTTTCGTTATCACTGTTTATTAATTTTGGTACGGACTAACCATAAGACACTCATAGGACTCCTTTAGGCAAGGATGGAAAGGGTTTGAATATAAAAATAATTGAAAACGACCGATATTAATGTTGAATCCTCAGTTTTTGGGGTCGCTGAGGTGAATAGTCACACTCCAGATATAATTTGTCCAAGATCAGCACCATTGGCATGGCGGTAAGAAGGGGCGGAAAAGATTATGTCCAAAATGATCCAGATTACGGATGAAACTATGTATGTTCCAGCATAGACCTCAACCAAACTTGGTACACATAAGTACGTCTTACTGTCTAAAAAAAAAAGACTGTGGGGGCAAGACACCCCTAGCATCCAGATATTAATGTCAAACCCATAGTTTTCAAGGTCCCCGAGAGGAACTGTGACAATCTGGATGCCGTTTAAGTCATAGATCACCCCCAGTCGTAATGTCCAATATGACCAATATTATGGATGTATGCGTGTATGCTCAAGCATACGTTCTTCATCAAGTCGTAGCAGTTGTACGACCGAACTTACCGTGCTCTATCCTGTTGGTTTGGTGCCCTTTGATGTTCATATGGAAATAATGACTTATATTTGTTTTAACGCATAAAGCATGCATACTTCACCGGGGAAGTTACGGTTAAATGGTACTTGATACCAACGATACTACATCAAACATTATATGCAAAGAAGCTTAATAAGTCAGAAATAAATTCACCCTTCATGCGGGTGTGGGGAGAAAGTAAGCGTGGAAGTGGGGAGGCGGATTTCCACATGCGAGAGTACTCGCACGGGTACGCTAGTCTGTACTAATATTATAAAGAGGAAAAATTTGTATGTTTGTAACGGATAGACTCAAAAACTACAGAACCTATTTTAAAAATGTTTTCACCTATAGAAATCTAAATTGCCAGTGTGTAATATGGGCTGTATTTTATTCTCAAAACAATTCGAGGTCGAGGTGAGGGGCAGGGGCGAGATATAAAAATAATAGGCTAATATAGGCAAAATATCGAATTTGTCGTATAAGGACGAGACATAGCTCAATTTAATCCTCTTGACGCAAAGAACAAAACCATGTTTTAAGTCCCTAAAACCAACCGTTACGGAGATATTGGCACCACACTACCCCTGCTCTAGGAATCGTATAAAAGAAATGAACTGCCGTAACCATGGCAACGTCAGCTCCAGGATTCTAGAGCAGCGAGATTATGCATGTACGTTTGGGCATAGCTCCCAACCAAAATTGGTACACGTAAGACTTACTATCTGGAAAAAATATACTGTTGAGTAAGGCACTCACAGGACTCCTTTGGGCGGGGATGGAAAGGGGATGAAGTATAAAAATCTTACTATATACTGTATAAAAATAGATGTGTGTGTGTGTGTGTGTGTGTGTGTGTGTGTGTGTGTGTGTGTGTGTGTGTGTGTGTGTGTGTGTGTGTGTGTAAATGGCACATCTCCTCCTAAACCACTGGAGCAATTTGAAAAACTTGGTACACGTATTACTTACTATCGGGAGACGAGCACTGAGGGGGTAAGCCATCCCTAGCGCCCTTAAGGGAGGGGGGTAAGGGGGGTTAATTATAAAAATAATCGAGAATAATGTCGATTTCATCGTTTTCGGGGACGCTGAGTTGAAAAGTAATACTCCAGAATTTTTTAAAGTCCAAGTTCAGCCCTCTTTTAGGTGGGGAGTGATGGAGGGGGTGAGATATAGAAATAATTAAAAACTTTCGAATCCATAGATTTCAGGGTCTGTGAGATGAATAGTAATAGGCCTACTCCGGATATTTTACAAGTCCAAGTGAAGGGCGAAGGGGTGAGATATAAAAATAATCGAAAAACTATAGGCCTATATAAAAATCTTATCTTATTATTCTTACTATATATAAAAATGGATGTATGTGTGTGCGTGAGTGTGTGTGTGGGTGTGTAAATGACACATCTCCCCCTAAACCACTGGAGCAATTTCACCAAACTTGGTACACTTATCAGTTAGTATCAGGAGAAAAACCGCGTGGGGGTAAGACATCCCTAGCACCCTTATGGGCAGGGAGCGAGGGGGATAGTATAAAATAATCTAGAATAGTATCAAATCCATAGTTTTCGTGGTCGCTGAAATGAATAGTGACACTCCGAATTTTTTAAAGTTCATGTTCAGCCCCTTTTGGGGTGAGGGTGAGGGGGGAGTGAGATATAAAAATAATCGAAAAGAGTGTCGAATCTACAGTTTTCGGGGTCACTGAGATGAATGGTGACAATCCAGATTTTTAATCTCTTAGGGGTGGGAGGCGAGAGGGTTACAGTCTCACTGACAGTTGAAATCATGTACAGCGTATCTATAGTGCGACGGCTAAATATATATAGTTATCACTTATTAATTTTTGACAGGAGTTGATGTTTAGTATGAAGGGTATCGATCGTCAATATGTCGACTTTGTACCGCCCTTCCCTTGTTGATTATGTTTGCCCTAATTTTCATGGGCATTTATCTGTCTTGCCTAGAAACTGGAACAGGATTCAGTGTAGGCTAGGTGCATGTTGCATTTCAAGGAGCGGAAAGGTCACGAGGCCAACGTAATAAGACTGATCACGAAGTGAGTACTTCATAGTGGACAAGTTGTAACGTCACCTGTGCGCTATATTTTGCCCATGATGGTGACATATTGGCACCTACTTGATAAAGCGTAAAACGAGAACTAGATATTTTAAGCCATGCATACAGGCTATGAGTAAATCTGTATAAAATAGAAAATACATTTTATCGTGCTTTAGTAAAACCCTAGACCACTTTCTCTTACAGGTGCGAGAAAATAAATCGAGATCGTTATCAAATGGCTTACGGGAGTGTCGTGATACGAGATTAGCAGGGCTACAGTCAGAGAAAAATAAAAATAAATTTATGGATCAAATAAATTAAGAACAATGCTTATATGATGATAGCTCGACTTGCAAAATAACAGGAACTTGTTCACTGGAATGCAAATAATTAATGTATAGAAGTTCAGTTATATGCTATGTAGAATAAGCCTTGCTAATATCCATGCGATGAAGTAGCCGTATAGATGGAAAAACTAGCAGAACAAACCAATCGTTGACGGGTCGATTGTTGTCAGTGTCACTCATTTCTATATATACGTGAAAGCTGTCATCTCTACGTCAATAAAAGTAAAAGACCATTTTTTCCGTAAAACGAACAGAGTTACGAAGAAAATATTTACGAAAATGTTTTGTATAGGACTAACCATTCGCCCATTATTTTGGTTGTTAGGGGATAAAGTGCGTGCAAGTTCATTGCATATCTACATTTAAATAGTGGAACAGCTGTGGATATTTACGAAAATATATGTTATAAGCTTACCAAAATCGAGGTCAGTAGTTTTTGAGTGGAAAGACACAAAGGCAAACAGAGCGAAGTTCAATTTTAAATGAAAAACAAAAATTGAAATATCGATGACGTCAAACTGAAATTTCTGCACACGATATCTGAGACCATACGATTATGATTATGATGACTAATACATACATCTGGCTGTCTGCTCGTCAATTTCGATGTTCTGTTTTACTCCAGCCCTACTAGATGGCAGAGCGAGTAAACCGAAACTCTCTTCCAGTCAATCAATCAATCAATCAATCAATCAATCAATCAATCAATCAATCAATCAATCAATCAATCAATCAATCAATCAATCACTCAATCAATCAATCAATCAATCAATCAATCAATCAACCACTTCTGTTCTGCATTTAGGGCAGTCACCCAGATGGCAGATTCCCTATCTGTTGTTTTCCTAGCTTTTTCTTAAATGATTGCAAAGAAAATGGAAATTTATTGAACATCTCCCTTGGTAAGTTATTCCAATCTCTAACTCCCCTTCCTATAAATGAATATAATAAATAAATGAACATTTTTGTAACGCTACTCTTTTGTCGGAAATCACCCAGAACAAATCGAGCTGCTTTTCTTCGGATTGTTTCTAGTTCTTGAATCAAGTAATCCTTGTTAGGGTACTATACACTGGAACCATACTCTAGTTGGGGTCTTACCAGAGACTTATATGCCCTCTCCTTTACTTACCACAATCCCTAAATACCCTCATAACTAGAGACGAGAATTATAGGCACAAAAACAGTTAAAATAATCAGGCATATAGGCTCTTAAATTAGCCAAAATAGGCATGTAAATAGGCACTAAGGTGTAAAATAGGCACGAAACTTTTTTCGTGGCTTTACGTCGCACCGACACAGATAGGTCTCATGGCGATGATGGGATAGGAAAGGCCTAGGAGTTGTAAGGAAGCGGCCGTGGCCTTAATTAAGGTACAGCCCCAGCAATTGCCTGGTGTGATAATGGGAAAATACGGAAAACCATCTTCAGGACTGCCGAAAGTGGGATTAGAACCCACTATCTCCCGGATGCAAGCTCACAGCCGCGCGCCCTAACCGCACGGCCAACTCCCCCGGTATGAAAAATAAGTACTTATAATTTAATAACACACTCAATTACTATAAAAGGAATTTACAACAAGCAACGTTTCAATGCTATCCGGTAAGTTCTTGTTCTCCTGTTGGGCAGAAGGTTTTGTACTGAGAGAAAGATCTCTGAACATCACAGGAAGTGATTGGACAAAACTTCAATGAAGCCACTTCATCTGGTTTTAGTTCTACTGCTTCATCTACCTCACCTCGTAGCACTCTGGTTACTTTCACTGTCGTTTTCCGTCATGGATTCTGCTGCAGGACTCTTATGGAACATTTTGCTGACAGCGGCTACTTCCCAGAGGTTCGGACAAAACTTTTCCTGACTTCCACAACCCTAATTGACTCCACCAGGGGAAAGCCACTGGTCTCCAACTCGGTGATTGCTCCCGGCAGCTTGTTGAAGTTTGAAGATGCTCCAGTTTATGCAGGGGGATATTAGCTTCCATCATTGCAGTGCACAGTCTATAGAAAATTGTTGTTGGTCGCTGTTCACAGTGGACTAGTAGAAAACCTGCGTTGACACAGCTTTCTCTACTCGTGCCAAATGCATCGCAGTAGTTCTATGTTGATCTATATGGTACCTTCACATTTATTCTGAAAAATAATTAACTTGACTTGAATTACAATGTTCTTATATCTTAAATTTATAGAGCTGGGCTAATTGGCAATAATGCTTAGTATAAAAATAATAATGGCGCATGGCCTCCAGAGAGGCCTGTTGTGGGTCTTTTACTCGTAGAAGGCCTATTAGGCGACCTGCATGTTTGTGAAGTGAGGGCCCTACCTAGGATGATTTCTAATGCTGAAAACGCCACACACACACCCAGCCCCAGAGCCATTGGAATTAACCTATTAAGGTTAAAATCCTCGACCCGGCCGGGAATCTAACCCGGGACCCGCTGAACCGAAGGCCAGTACGCTGACCATTCAGCCAATGAGTCGGACAGTATAAACATGCATTTGTTTCATAAAAAAAGAGAAATACTATTAGAGGTGACGTTTGTAGAAGAACAAAACTTTAATGTAGTAACAAGAGATTTGGTAATTTGCATGGAAATATATCCTCAAAAATGTTCAGTTATAATCTGGCAGTTTCCTGTCGAGTTCACCGGGTGAAAAATAATAAAAATGACGTGGAACGATACCTGAGTATCGTAGAGGAGAGATCCTTTGTATATGATTGCCAGAGACTCACCAAGCTGCCCCTAGCAGTATTCGTACTTATATAGAAGAAGTAAAACGGAGGCACTATAAATCTCAAATTTGTGAACATGTTGCTATTCGCCACCTTTTGTCAGCTGTTATGAAGACTAACTTCTGTTGCCTGCAGTAGATCCTGCATCATGTGTGCCCACAAGGCTGCCACCCTCGCTGAAAATTAGAAAACCGCGTTATTTGAAACTGTCGTGGCATGCGCCCATAAACTTACTTTGTGTCACAATTTAGCAAGACTCTAGATGGGACGTTAGAGGTTACGCACCCCAGACACTCTTTACTTGCCCCTCCAGCACAACGGTTACTAACCGGACCTCACCACTCCAGACCAACGGTCTTTTCACTGGCCTGGTCTTGTAAAGATAGTCTTTGCAGACTTGTAAAACACGCTGTGGCATAGTCCAAGCCGTGCCATCTTGTACGTCTAGCCTCTGTGGCATCGTCCTGGCTGCACCACATTGGATCTTCAACCTATGTTTCGCGAAGGCTTAGCGGAAGCGTAATAGAGTTCACTAGAGCTTACACATAGCGCTGGTGAAAGTTAGTCACGATTTTTAAAAATTACAGTTTAGTTGTAGTCCGCTTCTGTGGTGTAGTAGTTAGCGTGATTAGCCGCCACCCACGGAGGGTTCAATTCCCGGCTCTGCCACGAAATTTGAAAAGTGGCACAAGGGCTGGAAATGAGTCCACTCAGCCTTGGGAGGTCAACTGAGTAGAGGTGGGTTCAATTCCCACCTCAGCCATCCTCGAAGTGCTTTTCCGTGGTTTCCCACTTCTCCTCCAGGAAAATGCCGGGTTGGTACCTAACTTAAAGACGCGGCCACTTCCTTCCCTCTTCTTTGCCTGTCCCTTCCAATCTTTCTATGCCTACACAAGGCCCCTGTTCAGCATAGAAGGTGAGGCTGTCTGGGCGAGGTACTAGTCCTCCTCCCTATTTGTATCCCCGACCCAAAATCTTACGCTCCAGGACACTGCCCTTGAAACGGTAGAGGTGGGATCCTTCCCTGCAGGGTAAACAGATTAAGAAAGAAAGAAAATATTTCAGTTGTAAATCTCTATTTTCACGGGAATTGTATCAGAGTTCAAAATAACGATTTTTAATTTTCATCCACTCTGTGACATGAGACCACCGGCGTTCTACCTCCTCGTTCAGTAATTAAATGATTATTTACATTTTAGCAATATACATTATTGAAAGTTCACGACTAATACAACATTGCAACAAAACAACTTTCCACAATACGTAAATTAATAGGCCTATAAACTTACCTCCTTACAGTAAGCTTGGCAGAAGACTACTCTTCCACCCGTAGTGAAATTGGGATTCCCTGTGATCGACCGCTTCAGCCAGTAGGACTTCGACTACTTTTCTTTGCAATTACAATTTATTTTTATGGCACGCCGACACAGATACGTCTTATGGGGACGATGGGATGGGAAAGACCTAGAAGTGGGAAGGGAGCGACCGTGGCCTTAAATAAAGTACAGCCCCAGCATTTGTCTGGTTTTAAAATGGGAAACCACTGAAACCCATCTTCAGGGCTGCCGACAGTGGGGCTCGAACCCACTATCTCCCGGATGCAAGTTCACAGCTGCGCGCCCCTAAGCACACAGCCATCTCGCCCGTCGGTGCGACGTAAAGCAACTAGAAAAAAAACTTCTCCCACGAAGGGATCTGATTGGTTAACTTCAGCAGTTGATAAAAGGATAATGACGCGAGATATCGAATTATTTGTTACAAATTATTCATCATGGTGAATAACACTCAAACGTTCATATACCCAGTTCACACTGTTTCCAAAAAGTTGTCTCCGCACAGGCCATGAAGGCCCTTGGAGGGGTGGAAGGTAAAGGCTTCCGTAACCTCGGCACTTGATGGGGTAGAGTGGTTAGCTCTACGCCCGGCCGCCTTTTCCCCCAGGAATTAATCTGGTACTCATTTTTGGTGTAGGCTGAGTGAACCTCAGAGAAGTGAGGTCACTGCAATCTAATGTGAAGATTCCGGAAGTGGAAATCTCTTATCTTAAATTGTACGAATTCCTGACGGGCATACGAACCCACGTCCTTCCGGGAGAAACGAGCACGCCTTTACCGCCTCGCCCAGGCAGTCCCTCGCGTTGTTTCCGACCACCTTGAAAAGAAAAAAAAAGCTCTCTCGTCCTGACTTAGGATATCCTTACGGTGAAGGTAGCTCTCAGTTCTTTTGGTGAGAGACTGACCTTTTAGTCTCTATCTTCACATTAAATTACAGTGACCCCGGAGTTGCGATCAACGTTAATCTCTCAGAGGAAACTGTTTTTACAGAAACGATCAACAACAGCGTACATATACATGATAAAATGCATACAATCTGACCCACAAATCATTCATTGTACATGTTATGCTTTTGAACGTTCACTCTGCAAGACTCTGTGAATTAACTAAGCACCTCCACAATCGTCTACCTGCAACTACAGTAGCTCTGTGGTCTATACCTCTTTTCATTACATCACTAAAAACCGAGTCTAAGTATCGTGTGGTGCAACAGATCTGGTTATCAAGTTCCATTCTTCTCGTAGCTTATAATGCTTCTTTCTAAAGTCGGTTTAGAAACAGGTGGAGACTTGGTCACGCTCTGATTCTCTTACCCTCCATTATTATCCTAGGTAACCTAACCTCCTCCATTTACTTCACATGATTCTATCATCGATGTCGATTTAGTTTATACGTAAAAATTCATTCATCGAGTTTATTCCTAACTTCCACTTTATCTTCTTATTCCGAGTACCTTCCTGCTGTTATTCCCAACTGTTTTTATCACAACTATCCTCAATATTTCATACCTGTTACATCCGTCTATCGAGTAAAATATCCTGAGCCCAGTCATCTTTCACTCCCGTTCCGCAAGGTCGGTCTAAAGCACACCGATGTTAAGATACTTTCGCCTGAGAGAATACAATTGATCGCAACTGCGAGGTCACTGCATTAGCTTTGTTACGCCCTAATAAATCTTTCTCTACAACCATCCTGGGAGAACACACATTCTAAGTACTTGAAATGATCTACCTGTTCCAGTTTTGTATTCCCTACCCGACATTCAATTCTCTTAGGTTTCTTCCCTACTGGCGTCACTTTAGTCTTGGAAATACTAATTTTCTTATCATACTCGCTGCAACCCTTTTCAAGATTAAATATATTATTGCGGCTTCCAGCACGGTATCGTGATAGTTCCGCTCAGTGAAATATCCGCTCACACGTTGCCCCGAAAGTTCTACGCAGCAAAATATGAGCTCAGTGAAATATCCGCTTACACGTTGCTCCGAAAGTTCCATGTAGCAAAATATCATCTCAGAGAAATATCCGCCTACACGTTGTCCCAACAGTTCCACTCAACAAAATAGCAGCTCAGAGGAGCTCAGAGGAATATCCGCTCACACTTTGCCCCAACAGTTCCACTCAGCATGATATCAGCCCAGAGATATATCCGCTCACACGTTGTCCCAACAGTTCCACTCAGCAAAATATCAGCTGAGAGAAATATCCGCTCACACGTTGTCCCAACAGTTCCACTCAGCAAAATTTCAGCTGAGAGAAATATCCGCTCACACGTTGCTCCGAAAGTTCCATGCAGCAAAATATCAGCCCAGAGAAATATCCGCTCACACGTTGCTCCGACAGTTACATGCAGCAAAATATCAGCTCAAAGAAATATCCGCTCACACGTTGCTCCGAAAGTTCCACTCAGCAAAATATGAGCTCAGTGAAATATCCGCTCACACGTTGTTCCGAAAGTTCCATGCAGCAAAATATCATCTCAGAGAAATATCCGCCTACGCTTTGCCCCAACAGTTCCACTCAGAAAAATATGAGCTCAGTGAAATATCCGCTCACACGTTGCTCCGAAAGTTCCATGCAGCAAAATATCATCTCAGAGAAATATCCGCTCACACGTTGCTCCGAAAGTTCCACGCAGCAAAATATCAGCTCAGAGAAATATCCGCTCACACGTTGTTCCGACAGTTACATGCAGCAAAATATCAGCTCAGAGAAATATCCGCTCACACGTTGCTCCGAAAGTTTCACGCAGCAAAATATGAGCTCAGAGAAATATCCGCTCACTGGTTGTCCGGCATACACTCCCGTCGTTTAGCTGACTTTGACTACTCCCTTATGAAATTAAGTGCTTCTGACCCGGTCGATTGACTCGAAAATAGGCTGCGTATTTTCATTTATTATTTTTATTTATTCTAATTCCCATCACACTCTTACTGTTTCAAATATTTCGGCTTGTTCAAAATGAGTTTATAAATACTTCGTCATTATTTAAATAATAATGTTATTGGCTTAACCTCCCACTAACGACTTTTACTGTTTTAGGAGATGCCGAGTTGCCAGAATTTAGTCCCGCAATTCTTTAATGTGCCAGTAAATCTACCGACATGAGGCTGACGTATAGTAGCTTTAACAAATACCACGGACTGAGCCAGGATCGAACCTGCGAAGTTGTGGTCAGAAGGTCAGAGCCTCAACCGTCTGCGCCACTCATCCCGGCTTGTCATTATTTTCTTACTAGGGAGAGTTTTCTCAAAGTCAGTTACATTTTATTTACACCATTTACAGTAAGGTACATTCAGACCAAAGATCAGGTTATACGTGGTGGGATGTTTCATCGAGTTTTTCGCATTTTTGTAAGAATGAGATCGCTCTGAGGCACGCTCTAACGTTGTCTGCATCTTCATACCTCTTTGCTATGTTCTCGATTCTTTCATCCAACCTTCGGTATGCAGTTTTTCTTCTGTTTCCATCAAAATTTAACTGAGATCTAGTGTACGCGAAATTTTCCAGAATTGTAAGTCATACGCAGATGCGCTGCAGGATCAGAATATGGAAAAGCCCGCAGGCAGCATTGCATTTGAGCGGATATTCACAACATTCCATTTGAGTGGAAATTTTGCTGAGCCCACTTTTCATAGAACCTCCAGCACAGTCTGTCATTCAGACCAAGCCGCTGGCCAAAGCCAAACTGCTTACTATATTTCCATCCAACTGAATACCATTTTATAACTTTCAGAAAGTGATCCATGAAGACAGAGTAGAGTGGACGTGCTTGTTAACGCGCTACGGCTGTGAAGCCGAGCTCTGCATTCGGGAGGCGAGCGAGTTCTCACCTCACCGTCATCTGTCCTGAGAACGGTTTTATGTGGTTTCCCATTTTTCACTTCCAGCAAAATGCTGGGACAGTTCCTATTCATAGGCCACAGCCGAAACCTTCCATCTCCTTATCAAATTTCTTTCAGTATCTTCGTTAGGTACTCAACCGAGGTTGTGTCAGGGAAGGCCATCCGTTCGTGAAAACATGCCATATAATTTCATATTACCCCATTCCCGACCCCGCATCATAAAATGGGACTAAGGGTCGACATATAGTAGGCCTAAGTCATCCATGAAATCTACAGTGTGAGCAAAATAAAACTGTCCGGGAAAATATTTGTAAGACTGACTCGGAATTGACCCTTGTTGATCAGGAAAACTGCCCATCACAGGAAATTCTAGAAACCGTCATTTCGATACATCAGTCGGTTGCTGACATATGTTTGCACGTACGCATCTCCCGAGTACGTCTTTATATTATTACGTATTTGTAAGTGAGAGGAGCAGACGTATTTAGTGACCAGTTGAATGCAACACAAAATGATACGATAATACAGCGCGTGTTCATTGTCGAGTGTTATGCGAAGCACGATTCGTGGAAAAACTGTGCGGAACTGTTTGAGCAAAAGTTTAAAACTGGAAGTTTTTGGCAAAATCTTCAGCAATGTCTGCAATGCAAAACTTAGTGGCAATATGGCGTGAAACGGGAACTGTAGCGAATAAAAACCGCAACTATCCGAAAAGAGTTCAAACACCAGATAACAATGCTCGAGTGAAGGACAGCTTGAAACGAAGTCCGACGAAATATCAACGCTGTTTATCTGTGCAAGTGGGAATTAAGAGATCGTCGTGTCGAAACATTGTCAACGCTGTTTATCTGTGCAAGTGGGAATTAAGAGATCGTCGTGTCGAAACATTGTAAACGCTGTTTATCTGTGCAAGTGGGAATTAAGAGATCGTCGTGTCGAAATATTGTCAACGCTGTTTATCTGTGCAAGTGGGAATTAAGAGATCGTCGTGTCGAAACATTGTCAAAAAGGAGCTGAATCTATATCCTTACAAATGGTCCATGCGTTAAAGCTGGGCCTCTCAGGGTGCATGCGCGTGGTGCATGCACTGTGCACGGTGCAAAAGACGACTTGGCTTGGTTGACCAGAGTGCAGACCCCCCACTCCTCGATTTGGAGCAATAGCGCTTACTCTCTCTTTCCGCACGCCTCTCTCGCTCGCTCCGCCTGTCTCCCTCTGCCCCACTTGCGCCGTAGCGCTCCAAATCCGGGCTGAGTTGAGCCGAGTATAGCCAAGTAGAGCCGAGGTTAGCCGAGTAGCCAAGAGACGAAGCGTTGATCCGAGCCATACCGAGCGGCACCGAGCGACACCGATGCACAGTGCACGGAGCTCTTGCGCCTCGCTCTGCACGCGTGAGATTTTGGGCGTTTGAGAGGCCCTGCGTTAAAGCGTCCAGACGAACCTTCGTGTGTTGAGTTCTGACGGTGGTTTATGAATGGAGTCAGAGCTTTTGGATCCTCAGTTTTTAATTTCTTCAGATGAGGCCCTTTCCAGTCTCTTTTTTGATGTTCAGTAACCAGGCTCAATCCTGCGTCTGTCCTATTGTAAATATTTTCCGGGCCCATTTTATTTTTCCCACCCGGTATAAGCAATAACACTACAATACTATATCAAATGTTATGTATTTAACATCCCTTCAATTTATAGATTTAAGGAGACATAGGAGTGTCAAGATTTTGTACCGAAGGGATTCTTTATCGTGCAAGAATCCAATGACACAAGTTATCGCATTTAAACACTCTCAAATGTTACCGAACTGAGTGGACTCGAACGGAACTTCAACTAACCGACTCCGCCACTGACATCCGTAAGTTTACAACGTAATAACATATTGGCCAGGGCTATAATCAAAAGCGACTTAAAAGAAAAATAATTGTGATTTTATGCAACACGTTTCTTTTTCAGGGGAGGAGAAACTCTCTCATTCTCTGATATTCATCACATTCTTCTGGAATCAATTATTATCAATGAGCAGTGATCTGTTTTATCCTCTTAAATGACAGGTATTGCAACATCCAGAGTAATAGGTCGTAAATACTGTACTGAATATAAGCTACATTCCATATGGGCTACTTGCTGAACCGGCTTAGTGGGTGAACAGCTTAGCTACTTGCCTTCGATGTTATGCGGTGCTAGTTCGACTCCAGTATTCGTTAAGCATTTTTACCAGACATTGAACAGTGAGGAAAACCAGGAGGTCACGGAGCTGTCAGCTTACATTCGGGAGATAGCGGGTTCGAACTCCAATGTTTTGAACCAATGAAGATGGTTTTCTGCGGTTTCCTATTTTATTTTATTTAAGGCTATGAACCTTTCCTTACCACTCCTAACCATTTTATATCCCATCGTTGCTATAAGACCTTTCTGTTTTCGTTTGTGACGTGAAGAATATTGCAAAAACTAAAAGAACCAGGAGGGAACATAGAGGTAATCAACTTACACACGGGAACTCTACACCGGAAATGTTCTTCTCAAGACAAGACGAACGAACTTCAGAATCAGGGTCCGCACAGTTACGTAACTGTGTCAAGTAACAACTTAATTTTACCTTCGAAGAGCATTTTTTACAATCTGTTTCTCTCAAAGAGAGTAGTCTCAATATCAATTTCAATCAGTATTAATCTGCATTTAGGGCAGTCGCCCAGGTGGCAGATTCCCTATCTGTTGTTTTCCTAGCCTTTCCTTAAATGATTGCACAGAAATTGGAAATGTATTGAACATCTCCCTTGGTAAGTTATTCCAATCCCTAACTCCCCTTCCTATAAACGAATACTTGCCCCAATCCGTCCTCTTGAATTCCAACTTTATCTTCATATTGTGATCTTTCCTACTCTTAAAGACACCACTCAAACTTATTCGTTTACTGATGTCCTCCCACGCCATCTCTCCACTGACAGCTCGGAACATACCACATAGTCGAGCAGCTCGTCTCCTTTCTCCCAAGTCTTCCCAGCCCAAACTTTGCAACATTTTTTGTAACGCTACTCTTTTGTCGGAAATTGACCACACCAAATCGAGCTGCTTTTCTTTGGATTTTGTAGTTATCATTAAAATAAAATGTCTATAATTATTTGTTAAATGTCGATGTGAGTGGTTTTCTGACTTATGAGTCCAATATGCTGGAATCTATTCTCGTTCAATCCGTTGGTATATGAGAATACTCAAATACTCCCACCTAGTCTCGGTAGATTTATTGATTCGCAAAGGAACTCCTGCAGAATAAAATTTTGGTACCTCGGCGTCTACAAAGATCCAATAAAATTAGTTAGTAGAACAGAAAACAAATAACATTCTTAAAATACTAAAACTATCCCACATTCAAATTTATCCTGCTTTCACTAAACATTAGTATGGAATAATTTTTAAAACAGAAAATTTCCCTTCTTCCCTATGATGTACCAAAGGGAGATATCAGTGATAAGGTATCACGTATGTTGTCCTTAGGAGCAGGATATGAGGGCAGAGAAATGAGCATATCCAGAGAAAATCCCTCAGGTATCGACTTAGACTGACTTGTAGACGATTAGCTATGTCCAGAACATAGAAGACACTTTTAAAATAATTGAAACTATCAGGAATAGAACTTTGCTGTTCCCATTTGGAAGTTAATAACCGTTGATCTATTTCAGGTTTTTTTTAAAGTTCATTGTGATTATATGACCACAAGGGAATGAATGTAATAAATAATTTTGAGAATTCAACATACATTGACCGGGAATCGACCCGCAGCTATCTTGGCCGACAACTGACTCCACTCCCCACTCCCGTCTCCGAAATAATTGTAAATCGCATTTGAAGTACAGCGATATTTCATTTTAAACGCCAAATTGTGGCCTATGTATTTGGTTGCTTATATATTTTTGAAATACAGATATACTGTAAAACCTTTGACAACCAAAATGAAGAGACGATGCACGATTTTGGCCAACCAAAATTTCGGCATTTAATTCTTTATAAAATAATTGATTTTCTCAACTTTCTTTTCACAGCGATCATTTTCTTACGGCAATATCTTGCCATAGTTTTATTACTAGGACATCGGATGACCTAACTCGCAGGTGTCTAATGTACGGCTCTGGGCCGAATGCAGCCCGCAATATTATTTAAAATGACCCGCTGGAAAATGTTTAGCTTCGATTAAGTTTTACCCTAATTTAATTTTTGTTTAATGGGTTGCAAGAACCAAATATAAACAAATAAATAAATAAATAAATTAAATAAATAAATAAATAAAAAATAAATAAATAAATAAATAAATAAATAAATAAATAAATAAATAAATAAATAAATATGATGATGGTATGGAATTGCAAGCCGATCTGAACAACTGTTACAAATGGTGTGTTGCAAACAGGCTTTTCTTCTCAATATTACAAGTGTTTTGTGATCCCATTTTCTCGTAATACGAATGTGACTATGCATAACTACAGTATAATGGTGAGATCTTGCAGAGGTGTAATTTAGTAAACGATCTGGGTGTTATGCTTGATTCAAAACTTTCATTCAACAGTCATATTCATAAAATTACAAATGATGGATTTAAACAATTAAGGTTTATTATTAGAAATACCCGGGTAACTTAGGGATGAACATACTTTTAAAAGGTGATTCAGTCATCTGTTAGAAGTAAACTTGAATATGCATCTATAGTGTGGGCTCCTCAGTACATGTGTACAATTAACGAAATAGAAAAAGTACAAAACAAATTTTTGCGATATTTATATTTTAAAAAGTATAACCGATCATCATATCATCAAAGAGTTTCTTACAGAACTCTATTAAATGATATTAATGCTTAATGCAGTTCAGTACACGTGGAATATTAGCTCAATAGATATTTCTTCACAAGGCAGTTAATGGAATATTAGATAACCCACGGTTTCTTAAAAGAATCAACTTCATTACCAAGAGGGTAACTCTACGTTTGAGACTTACATTAAAATGAATAATTTATTGACGGAAATTAATTCAGCACTGAAATATGACATATGTAATGCCACTATTATTTTTCCAATGTATATGTGTTTGTGTATTTACTATTCTTATGAATATTTTTCTTTTTTTTATTCTGCTAATTTGTTTTCTCTCCTTTAACTTTGATATGATATATGGTTGTATGTTTTATTGAAAATATGTTTAAATTATTTTTAATTTAGTCATGGCAATCTTGGTTTTTTTAATTGTATACATTATTTTGGACATATAGGTACCATTTATATATTGAATGTATTTTGTACCATCCATTGTAATTGGGGTTATACCCTGTTATGGATGTATTAATAAATAAAATAAAATAAATAAATAAATAAATAAATAAATAAATAAATAAATAAATAAATAAATAAATAAATAAATAAATAAATAAATAAATAAAATAAGTAAATAGCATAATACCTCTTCTTAGAGCGGTATTAGTAATTAATTAGTCTAAATACTAAACAACGCTCTGTTCAAATAAATGAATAAAATAATCTATGTCGTCTTCCAGTCTACCATCAGTGGTAGTACGTTCGCTCGTAGAAAGACGAGACTCTGCAATAACCAGCACTTAGTTCACTCTAAACTATTTCAGTACTCCTGATGCTTTCATGGCGCATATTTGTAAACATGATATAGGCTTATTTTGCTTATGCCCTGTGAAGAAAATAAGGCGAAATTCTTTATGTTTCGCAGAGAATTTTATCCGCGTCTTCAGAAGAAAATCTCGACTGTTCACAAAGAAGAATTCTTAGCGAAACGGAAAGATTTTTTACATTATTGTCTTGACAAGGCATTAGCCCCAAAAGCCTTTATCATGTCCACTTTAGTACGCGATAACATATACAATTGCGACCAGCCTGTTTCCCTCGAAAAGTTAAACATATCCAAATGAATTAAGGACAGCTTAGAGACGAGAGTTGTATCAAACCAAAACATTTCACCAGATTTTGATCATGTACGCGAGAAGTGATGCCAGACTTCCCGCACAACATCTACGTACCTTGGCACAACATAATTATTTTACCCTCCATGCCAATGTAAATTATTTAAATTGTAAGCTCATGCAACGTATGTCAATTCTTGCAGTTTGTTCAGGTAATGTAAAATTTTGTACCACATTCCGTTATATGAACTTTTGATAGTAAATTATTTATATTATATCCATTTAAATAAAATATAATTCTAGTTTGCCGGCCCCGTGGTTTGCCTGCCTCTTACCCGGAGGCCCGGTTTCGATTCACGGCCAGGACAGGAATTTTTACCTGGACCTGAGGGCTGGTTCGAGGTCCACTCAGCCTACGTGGTTAAAATTGAGGAGCTATCTGACGGTGAGATAGCGGCTCCGGTCTCGAAAACCAAGAATAACGGCCGAGAGGAATCGTCGTGCTGACCAAACGACACCTCACAATCTGCAGGCCTTCGGGCTGAGCAGCGGTCGCTTGGTAGGCCAAGGCCCTTCAAGGGCTGTAGTGACATGGGGTTTGGGTTTGGTATAATTCTAGATTTATATCCCAAATTAAAATTTTCTTATCTCGATCGGTGGAACTCTCTACTATCTTGAGTAGGTTAAATGGCAGGAACACCAGTTTGAATTTGTAGAAAAGTCCTTATTTCTAGGTAATTTCTCATACCTTAATTACATTAAGGAAAAGTCTACTTACCTCTGAAGCATTAAATTCATCGTTGGCGGTGATAATACAGCTCCGTGCTCGAGACGTACAGAGTTTGAGGCGTACAGCGAAATTTCCACGTGCATGAGGCGTACGGATGGATAATTTTGGTAACAACTTCTCTGGGTCGAAGTCAGCTAATTGGGAAATTCCAACTCCTCTCAGTGTAAAGGGGATATTCAGACTCATTCCGCGAAATGATTAAGACGCGAATAGGACAACCATCCTTGGTGTTAAACGGATATCGATACAGGACACATAGGAAAAGGGAAGGACTTATTTCTAGGCTCGGTGTACAACAGAAGAAGTTCCACTGTTCTGGAGCGTTAAAAACCACTGGAGATCAACATGTCATCGAAGGAAGCTACAGGGAACATACTTGTGTTCGGAATGTTGCTGATATCGAAATAAGGAAAAAATGGATGTATGCAGAAAGCGTGCGAAGGGGGACGTATCAGTTCCTGTTCATCAGGTGTTTCTGCAGGAGTTTCAGGTTTTTATTTATATACAGTCCGTCTGTCTGTTAGGTCATCAGCCCAGAGGCTGGTTGGATCCTCAAATAGCACCACAAAAAAAAAATAGCACCACCAAAGGTTATGCGGTTATAAGGAAACCGCAAAAACCAATGGCAGCACCAAAATGAGGCGTACTAGGCAAGACGAGGAGTGAGGTAGTTTGCCATTGCTTTCCTCACTGGGCCAGAAAGTGCTATTGCAGCACGACTGACCTTATGAGCAGCATCTTTCATTGCTCTGAATGTCATTACTCAGCACTACCCATACCCCAGCAGCTTCCATATTGCCACAGCCATGGATGTTGACTGGGACTTCGGTGGAAGCTACACTTTACTTCGGCCTGTGCCAAGAGATGGATACAAAAGTACTGTATCCATCAAGAAATGGCAGCAGGCAAATTATATACAGTATCTTAATCATTATATTTATCACAGAATACACTTACAAACACAGTGCACTTGATGAAACCGTGATAAATAAATAAATAAAGAAAGAAAGAAAGAAAGAAAGAAAGAAAGAAAGAAAGAAAGAAAGAAATCACCATTGATCTTCACTTCGGGCAGTAGCGCAGGTGGAAGATTACCTATCAGTTGTTTACATAGTCTTTTCTTTAATGTTTTCAAAGAAGCTGGAAATTTATCGAACACCTATCTTGGTAAATTATTCCAATCCCTAACTCCTCTTCCATATATATATGTATATTTGCCCCATTTTTTCTCTTGAATTCCAGATTTATCTTTATATTATATTGACTCCCTTTAAAAGTTCTGTTCAAGCTTATTCATCTACTAATGTCATTCCACGCCCTCTCTCCACTGACAGCTCGTAAGATAAATCGAACAGCTTGTATTCTTGCTGTTAATCCCTCCCAGCCCAAAGTTTGAAACATATTTCGTAACACTACTCTTTTATCAGATACAACTCAGAACGAATATTGTGCTGCTTTCCTGTGGATCTCCCTGACAGACCTCTAGCATGAATGATCCATGGTTGAATTACATTGTGCGATCTCCTTCCTGGCACTGTTGTAGGTTATCACCGGTTATTTGTAGCCGAACACTCTCCGTTACTTTGAACGATCCTTTATCCAATACATTCGCGATTATAGACATGCTTATGTCATCAGTTTTGTATGCAACGAACCTCAAATTTTCATTCACAGCTGGTGTTGTCAATAACTGCAACCCAGGGTTTTTTCTCTGTTTCCTTTCGATTAATGCGAAATACATGTTGCAAGAGAGGCAAATTAAGGAATTTCTGTTCAACGGATGAGAAGTAGTTTCGCAGTACAAGGTGACGCATAAAAGCAATCATTCACCAGTTATTATTTTGCTTACTACAGAGATGTGGTCACAGAAAAATGTTCTCGTTTACCTTGGCTATAATGTGCAGTCACTCAAATAGGGAATGATTTCATTGTATTTGTTCCCCATATTTAATATTTTGTCAGACTAATTTTTAATTATTATCAAAATATAATTCACTTCCCATATAGAGTGAGTGATTTGGCTGTGCGGTTAGAGTCGCGCAACTGTGAGCTGTGAGCTTGCATAGTGGGTTCGAATCCCACAGTCGGGAATTCTGAAGATGGTTTTCCCTGATTTCCCATTTTCACACCAGGCAAATGCCGAGGCGTAGCAGTTAGTACTATTAGCTGCCGTCTTCGAAGGTCCGGGCTCGATTCGCGGTACTGCCAGAGATTTAAGAATGGCATGAGGGTTGATATGTGTTTGAAGTGGTACATGCAGCTCACCTCCATTGGGAGTCTGCCTGGAAAGAGCTATACCACCTCGAGATGAGGACACGAGCTTATTTTACCTAGAAATGAAAAAAAAAAAAAAAAAAAAAAAAAAAGAAAATTGCGTATGGCTTTTAATGCCGGGATATGTCCGAGGATTTCGGCTCGCCAGGTGCAGGTCTTTTGATTTGATTCCCGTAGGCGACCTGCACGTCGTGATGAGGATGAAATGACGATGAAGACGACACATACACCCAGTCCCGTGCCAGGGAAATTAACCAATTATGGTTAAAATTTCCGACACTGCCTGGAATCGAACCCGGGACCCCTATGACCAAAGGCCAGCACGCTAACCATTTAGCCGGACTATCTAGAAATTATAAGTACTAAGACCCGAATTTTATGACATGTCATATCTTTTCTCTTTATATTCTTTCAGTCGAAACTACAAGTTAGGCATAATTAAGTACAGATCCCAGCAACTTGCTGTGCACCTCGCTATTGCAATGCAGCGGCAGAAAAGTGATGAGCGGCGCAGAGTTCCTGTTGAAACCGAAAAGATTCACGCATTCTGCAATAGGTTGTAGAACATAGACGTGTCTGTGGAGGGCAATTTCTCACTTAGCATAAATACATTATGGATTTAAAATTAATGCAGGAAATTTTATATTCATTGGCACTTTCATCTCCTCTTATCTTATTTTAGCCTGTCAGTTGCACGCCTTAATTGAATCGATTTAGTGGCAAGTTCAGAGAGTGGTGACCTTTTCTCCTTAGCCCACAGTCATAACAATCATCTTGATGTTACTTAATATATTAATATAATTAACGTAGATTAATAATGGAAACACAGAACGTTGGCCGGTGGTTGCGGTCGCGCAGCTGTGAGTTTGCATTCGGGAGATGGTGGGTTCAAATCCCATCGTCGGCACTTCTGGATATGGTTTCCCGTTGTTTCCTATTTTCACACCAGGCAAATGTCCGGGCTGTACCTCAATTCAGTCCACGGCCGCTACCTTTCCAATCCTAGCACTTCCCATCCTTGCATCACAGAAAAAACCTTCGATGTGTTTATGCTATGTTAAATAACTAGCAGTAATAATAATAATAATAATAATAATAATAATAATAGAAACCGAAAATGCCATCTTGTGCTGTCGCGTGTGAACGACCTCGTTTAGGGAAATGTATATTGGTCAATATCTGGGTAAAATAAAAGACTCCTGAGAGAATGTTTCAGACGATCTGCTACATTTTTTCTGATTCCTTGGCTAAATGTTCATTGTAGTGCCCTTCAGTTCATAAGGTTCCCGGGTTCGATTCCCCGCCGGGTCGGTTATTTTTAACTTTGGTTAATTTATCTAGCTGGGGCGTGGGTTTTTGTGTTTGTCTTAATATACATCTTTATTTATATACAACACAGTACACTACAAATAACCACAGAAAAAGGCAATAATGAATATGTCCCTACTTACAGGGTTGGCGTCAGGAAAGGCATCCGGCCGTAAAACTTGGTTAAATCCGTACAAAGTGTCGACCCCATGTAACTAGAAAGAGGCCAGGGAGAAGAAGAAAAAGAAGAAGAAGAAGATGATGATGATGATGATGAAGAAGAAGGGGAAGAAGAAGAAGAAGAATATGATGATGATGATGATGATGATGATGATGATGATGATGATGATGATGATGATGATGATGATTTTGCTACATTTTTCCCACAGACAATGTTTTTTCAGGACAGAAGTACAAAAAAATCCTCTCGTACTGAAAATGTCAATACACAATTATTTGGTTTTGTGTTTAAAATTATTTAATGTGGCTTGTAAAAAATGAAGTTACTATTCTTTCCTGAAACTAGTAGTAGTATTTATTTTTCAACAATATTAACGATAACACGAAGAACCCCTGGATGAGCACAGTGGCTCGCACACCGACTAGTGTGTTCAACGGGATATTTCCACGACATTGCACTGTAGCGTAAGCAAAGCAAAACAAAGCAAAGTCACCTCCGTACAGACCATGAAGGCCCTTGGAGGAGTGGAAGGTAAAGGCTTCACCCATTGTTAACCTCGGCACGTGATGGGGTAGAGTGGTTAACTCTACGCCCGGCCGCCTTTGCCTACTCATTTTTGGTGTAGGCTGAGTGAACCTTAGGGCCATATGCACCTCCGGAAGTGGAAATCTGGTTTCTTAAATTTTACGACTTCCTGACGGGTATTCCAACCCACGTCCTGTAGCGTAGCGTGGCAGATGTTTTACGCTGGCATAGTAGCCTATGCAGGAGTGGAACGAGCAAGTGAGATATATACTTCCCTTATAACAAAATGTCCGACTCGTTGGCTGAATGATCAGCGTACTGGCCTTCGGTTCAGAGGGCCCCGGGTTCGATTTCCGGCCGGGTCGGGGATTTTAACCTTCATTGGATAATTCCAATGGCCCGAGAGCTGGGTGTCTGTGCTGTCCCCAACATCCCTGAAACTCACACACCATGCATAACACTATCCTTCACCACAATAACACGCAGTTACCTACACTTGGCAGATCCTGTCCACCCTGGTCGGAGGGTCTGCCTTACAAGGGCTGCACTCGGCTAGAAATAGACACACGAAATTAATTATTATAACAAAATAATACCACTCTGCCCTTATTCTGGAACGGTCGGGTATTCGATTGCTGAGGATATAAACCACTTTCAGCTCATTTGAATTCAAAAGCATTGGAGGGAAGATCAGTTAAGGAAATCGTTCCGTGCAGTGGTCTCACTAAATAATGACTTGTTCTGCGGTACAATATCCTTTTGTCTTCAAGTAACACAAGGTCAAACCTTAGAACAATCTGGAACGTTACTATTCATTAAGTTCAAAAGTTATCGGCGTCTGAAGAACCTGGGTGGCCGCGCGACCATAAGAGGTTATAGGTTCGAACACAGCCTCCGGCATGGGCGGCTTATTGACTTACAACGAGATGGGTGTTAGATAATCCTAACATTTCTCAGAATTAACACCGCAGCCGTCAGACATATCTCTGCTCTCCATTTCACAATCCTCTGTGGACCTAGGTCGTGCTTTCACCGCACCTAGTCATTAATGTTTCTTTTTTTCCAGTACAACGTTTTGCAAGCATTTCTCCGTAGTAATTTATTATGCATTCTGTTAAGTGAATGTTCTTAATTTTGTAATAATGATAATCAGCTACTGAAATCTTTATTGAGAAGTTCTTACAATCCACAATAGTCATATCCCATCTACAAAATATAATTGACGATCCAATATAGGCTGTATCAGCACACAGGTAAAACCTAGATCTTCTGAATTCTCCCAAGTTGAAGAGAAGTTAATACTGTAAAACCTGCCTTTAGCGGAACCTGTATGAACCGGAAAACTCTCCATGTGGGAATATTTTCCCGGTCAGGTGAGTTATGGTTTAATATTCATAGACTGGTCTGACGCGGAAACGGACGGAAATTTTGCGACTGAAATGGAAAAATTATTCAAATATTCTTCCTAACTCTTTTCAGTACATGTGTATTCCGAATGGGTCTAAAACGGTGGAAATACTGATTGCTACATCAAACTCTCGAATAGTGTAATTACGGTAATGTCAGTGTATAAGATTACATGGCCACTGATCTAGAAGTTAGGGCAGAGGCGGCGTTAGGAAACATCGAAGAGTTCGTCAAGGAAAGGAACAGGAATTAATGGCGATGAAGAAGATGGTTTATGTAACATTAAGGCCTACCGACATGCCCTATCAGACGTAAAGGACATTCAGTCTATTTCGCTAACGCAAAATGATGTGGAATTGTTCGACAATATTTGCCGTGCCCGTATTTTAATTGAGAACCGTAATATCAGGGACAGTTGAGTCCAGCGTACAATTCTGGATTACCGGAAGAATTAAATGACAGTACTGTACTGTATAGTATTACTATTGGTCTTATTTCTTCAAAACATGCAGTGTGTATTAAATAAGTACATTGCTATGAGTATTCTCATGTAGAGGGCATTTAAGAAGTAAAAACGAACAACAATTTCTGATAAGGCTGTACTAATATACATGGTACAATTTGCTTCAAATGCTATATTCTGTATAATCCTCATCATTAAATACCCATGATCACGATATTAAGCATTTAGAATATGATTAGTAATTTTAATATACAGTATAGGGCCTATACTAGCTGATGTACCCGTGCACTGTGAAGAAGTTGTAAGCAAGAACATATTTGTGTTAGAGCTGATGAACTAGTGTATGTAAGTGTGTGATTAGAGTCATTGTTGCAACTACTACCACACAACAACCCTTCCAGCCTATAAGTTGGGCGCCAGCTATTAATCTCAGGTTCGTATATGGGTGATCCCCGCTGATATTTTTCGAAATAAAAGAAACTTATCTTAAATTAGTAAGCAGGAAGGATAAAAGATTTTAAAAATAATAAAAATGATTATGAATGAGAACTTTTTGCAAAACTAATTTATTTGAAACTTTAGCAGTACGACAAAGAAAAAGAAATGAATAACAAAGAAAATAGATAAAATCATTAATCACAAGGTCAACTGAAACCCATTAACAATTCATACGGTTATTAAACAGTTCGGTTATATCTTCCAAGCATCATTTCAGTATAGCACATTCGGTTTTTTTTCTAAAAATTCAAATCCACTCATTAAATCTCTGACATAATACCACAGTCTCTCACAATCTTAAACCCCTAAGAAAAATACATATCGAGTGGTTGAAGCTTCATTTACATAATTTTTGGATCCATCTATACGATTTGGTTTATCACACAAGTATTTACCGATGTAACACACTACATATCATTTCATTTTGTTTATTCTTTTATTGGATTCCATTATTCAGTTACTAGCATCATTGTTCCTAAAATAAAGTTGACCTGTGTTACCCTTTGCAACTTAAGTTAAATTACATCAATTAAATAATTAAATTTATTGAATCCATTAAAACCATTTAATCATATTAAGTCCAATTAAATTCATTAAATAAAATCAATGAAATCACATTTATTAAATCATAATTTTTGCTGAATCATCCATAAAATTTACTACCACGAAACCGAACACGGACTGCACGAGCATATCTAATTTGATACAGACATGAGTAAACCCAATCAAAAATTCAATCTCACAAAGAAACACAACCAGCTGTCTAATTACTATATTCCACCAACATGGAAATTATACATTAATATAATCACAATAATAATAAATCTGTAGCGAAGTGCCCTACGGAATATAAATAGACACAATCCCCCCAAAACTTACAACTACACTGGTTTTACTGCAGTAGAAATGGAACCCCTGCCTCAAGACTTGGCAGCAATATGGCACTGAGTCCACAATCAAATAAATCACAACCACGAAACAGAAATTGCGTCATCAAAATACACATACAAGACATTATAAAGCACACATGTAAACAAATAAATCCAGGATAACAAAACCATCAGCGATAAACCCAAGTCCTATGACCCGGTCGATAATCGAAGTGATGCCCCTTAAGACAACCAGTTACAGCATACGTGGAATTCTCTGTCTTCTAACCAAAGTGATATTCATATGACGTTAAATGTTTAAATAACCTAGTGCTGTGGTTCTATTTAATCAATCGGAATTGTATAAAATAACATCATAATTACTCTTCAATGACCCCGATGTCAACAGAAAATAAACATATCTCTTTCAACGCTCCCTGGCGTAATATATATGTCAGCGTTCCGCACGCTATCTCCATGACAAGGCAAGCTCATTCAATCTTCTTCCAAATTCTTTATAATCTGGCCTTTCTCGGGCGAACAACATCCAACGGTTCAAATCTCACCAGGATTAACAAAATATTCCATAAAATCTATGATCAGAAATACACAATCTCTTGCCTTCAATTATTAGTATCATAATATCTCATATTTATAGTTTATTTTTTTCTTCTCACTGCCGTTTCTGAATGTTTTAAATATATCATATCTCAACAAATCACAAAATAAACACAATAAAGAACGTCGAAAAACATGAACTACCTTACACCACAGATCACTACCTCGACCAAAATCAAATCACTTATCTTCGTACGATGAATTTAAATATAAACTCTAATATTCACTGATGGTCACTGGTTCGAGTCCGTAGCACGACACTGATGGGTATTTCTCCACGAACAAAAATAATCGTGCAACATACCATACGACTAACATGCTCCCACAAACTACTTTAACTGTACATAAACCAAAACCCAACCCCATGGCACTACAGCCCTTGAAGGGCCTTGGCCTACCAGCGATCGCTGCTCAGCCCGAAGGCCTGCAGATTACGAGGTGTCGTGTGGTCAGCACGACTTATCCTCTCGACCGTTATTCTTGGCTTTCTAGACCGTCTTTAACTGTACATAATGCCATCTAATCTTTAAAAACATTACATTAACACAAGCATATATCGTTGTAAGAAGATTATTTCAACACACTCTCAAGAATATATTCCGAAGATCTCATTAACACCATCACACAAAAATTATATACACAAATAAACACCCCCAAGGCATTAATACGACAAATAACTTATACTAATCTAGCTGACCCTTGCTACATAATTAACTCAACAAAAATATTATATGCAAGAACTGACTATGTACAAATTTATTCTTCGAGCCGAGAATTAAATAAAATCAGATGTACTCATCCTTGGCCGCCTGGGTCCATGTTTCAGCAGTGCACCATTTCAGCCATCGGGTCGGCCTATTGATGCTGCGCTCCCCCATCATGACTTTGGAAATATGACAGTCCTTAGGGCTCTCCACCATGGTTCTTCTTCTGATGTACACTGTACCGACAACAATCTGATTCACGACACAATTGGTCAATCTTGTCTCGCATAAGCCGAAATACACTGAGCATAGAAACATACACTATCAATTATTACATAATTTAAAGAAGCACAATAAAATAATCCCTCTCAAGGTTAGATCCACGTAACAATTCAGTCTATAGTCTATTCTCCACCGGAATTACTCATGAAATTTCACACTGCTTACATAACAAATGGTTCAGCACTTTACACAACTGTACATGTTAATTTGAAACAATTACCCGTTAACAATTCCCTTATAGGTATATCCCTGCGGATTAAGTTCGTATTCAATGTTGAAAGTAATTATTCCTGCCTATAGAAATGCAAAATGTTAACTCCACGTTTTTCAACCGACGATCTTAGAAACACGTGTGACCCGTTCAATTTCAAAATTCAGAGTGAGCTCTTCGTAAGCGCGTGGCTCATGCAACCCGTGTACCTTCACAGTACGCACTTCAGGGATTCCCCCTTGATTGCAACATACTTCCTGTCCCTGGTGATCACATATTTAACTTTTCAAATGGCCAGGGTATTTTAATTAAATTTTTACGGAATTATAAGAGTCTTATTTACGTTTTATAATCATCTATTCTGGATTTAACTTTTCTTCGCAGTGTTATCACATTGATACTATTGGCACCATACCTGTTACTCCTTTGCGCGCTGACTTGTGATTCGTCGGTTCAAAATTCCCGCCGGTAAATCCCCTTAGCTCTGTCTCATCTTATCACGTTTCTCTCTCTACCAAATGGAAAATTCCAGTGCTCCCTCTGATGCAACATCCGCTAATCCTCTACACGTATACCATTAAAGATATGATTCAGCCGGCCGGATTTCCGCATACATCCTGCTTCATTACGAACTCTTATTTCCCATATATTATTTTCTCATTACATCATATTAATATGCCAATGACATGAACCAATCGAGTTCAATATTCTACTGGATTACGAAACTGAGTTATGCACTTATGATATTTATGTTACTTTTTAACAACTTTTATGAACCGGAATCCTGTATACAGCGGAGAAATTTCCGGTCACTTGTGTTTTCTCTGAGGACAGTTTTTTAATGTACTATGAATTCCTCCCGGGAAAAGTATTAGAGATACATTTACTTAATCAATTTACGATGTTATTTTTACCTTTCATCATATTTTATTAGATCAGTCTTTGTGTACATGTGTCCGTGTTTCAGGGGACTGTCGAGCCTGAGCAGTCAGGATGTGTTCGGATCACCCGGAAATATATAGATTCGATTCCCTGTCAGCAAGATTAGAAGATTACAAAGAAGGCTACCAATTCTGACGAGACCTATACTTTTGTCGTTCACTCAGGCTACAACAAAATGATTTACCAAGTTAATTCTCGGGGAGAAATTAATAATAATAATAATAATAATAATAATAATAATAATAATAATAATAATAATTGTTACGGGGGTACCCGTGGAACAGCAGAGGTGAAAGAAGGTGCGGGCTGGAATGGGTCTAACTACAAAGCTGAGATATAGATTAAAATTGTATTAAAGGTTATATTATCAAAAAAAGCAAAACTTAATAATTTTCACATAGAAGTTGAACATTCAACAAATAACAACAAGTCAACAAATAATCAGGTACAAGACCAGGAGAGACAAATTAACGATCTGAGCTTCGAGCCCCACTTTTTACAATTCCTGAGCTCTCAGCTCACAACCACATATTTACCAAAGGGCAGAAAACCCCTAATAACATGGAGCACTTGCTCCCACCTAGCAATGTCAAGCCTCCTAGAGGCACATATCCAGATACTAGAAAGAGCTGGCCCGCTTTCAATTTTTCGAGCCTGTTAAAGGCAATACCAGACTTTTACACAAGATTGCCATCAAGGCACCACTTACGATGAAACAGGGGTATCTTGTACCCAACCTACTGGGCCTTAGTAGAAAAATAATAGGTTAAGTTAACGGCCCAAAATGCAAAACTGAATGGAGGTGTGAATCAGCACTCCTACATGAAACTTCTTAAAACCTAAGAGGCACTAGGCCGATGAAACAGGGGCTATTCCCAAACTATGGAGGTGACTCGTATGAGAAAATTTTAAGACATTGCCGAAAGGAAGAAAACCAGTTAGAAAACGTAGTCACCTCAAACTAGTATGAAGTGGAGCTCGAGAGGGTAAAGCACTCTCTATCCCCGAATTACAGTTAAAGATATTTGAAGTTTTACAAAACGATGGGAGATTACATGTTTATTACATAGCAAAGGTTTCGGACCTTCCCCGCGGATTAAACTGCTGAGCTAGCAAGAAATAAAGATGTTAAGTGGCCATTACCTTGTTGAAGAGCTGCTGCCGGATGGAAGAGGCGCTTCCCGCCTCCTGCTACACTTCCATACACTATGCTAGATGTTGTTCGAGTGGCCCACAGACAAGAAAATCAGCAGTCTTATATCCTCGTGGAAGATTCGAGACCTTTCATGAATAATCAAGCCACATCCTCTTTCTTTATTGGTCCGTCTTAAAAATACACTCAAAGTCGAAGAAGAAATACACGATTGGTCAAAAATTAATTACAGAAATTCTGGATTGGCTCAATTCAAAACAGGCGGAAAGAAAAGATTAATATTGCCAACCCACATATGAAAGAACGAAATTTAGTAAAGAGAAAACTTATGAATACAAAATTTCTTCAAATAAATTTCTTCCACTTCACACCAGGGTGCATGGTCATAGTGTTTTAGTAGAGACATCTATAAGAGAATGTCCACACTTCTTGATCAATGGAAAACAAAACAAGTTGAAATCCACACAGTATTGACAACTTCGTAATCACAAAATTTAATGTAGTGACATCTTCTGAGAAACTAATGGGTTGATCCAGTTTTTAAAGTTCAGAGTTTCTCCTGTAGAGGAGTACTTATTGGCGCAAAATTTAAACTTGCGGCGTAGAGGTGTACCTCCCGGTACAATAATAATAATAATAATAATAATAATAATAATAATAATAATAATAATAATAATAATAATAATAATTGACTTTACGTCCCATTAATTCCTTTTTAGGTGTTCGGAGACGCCGAGGTGCCAGAATTTTGTCCTGGGGGAGTCCCTTTACGTGCCAATAAATCTACTGACACAAGGCTGACGTATCTGAGTACCTTCAAATGCCACAGGACTGGGCCAGGATCGAACCTTCCATGTTGGGGTCAGAAAGCCAGCACCACAACCGTCCGAGCCACTCAGCCCCGTGGGAAGAAAAGTGGTCGAGCACAGAGATAACAACTCCTTACCAGCTAGTGCCAATGGGATGAGTAGTTCAGGTGACAGAGCGTTGGTTTTCTGAGCCCAAGTTGGCGGATTCGATCCCATTTTAGTCTGGAAGCCCGAAAACGTCAGCCTCGTGTCAGTAGATTTACTGGTCGTGCAAGACCTCTTGCGGACCAAAATTCCGGCATCTCAGCGTTTCTGAATAACCATAAAAGCTGTGGTAGTTTCGTTTTTGTGTGTCCGCTTTTGGCCACCAATTCCCTAATATATTCTTAACCACCAAACGTATTTCGATTAGATTATTTCAGCTCGCTTGCCCAATCAAATGCACGCAGTGTTACTAAAATTCTCATCCTAGGGTTGATTATACATCGGTATTTATAACCAGTTATAATAACAATAACACAAAGAAAACGTATTTATTTTTACAAGCTTTATCTCTTAAAAATTAACTTTCAAGGAGTTAACGTTCATCAACCAAATCTTTTTATAATACATTAAAATATATGATTTAAATATAATTAAGAAAATAATATTGCTTTTTCAAAGGTCATCCAATTCTTCCAAATTAAAAGAGACTGATTTTTGGAATTTTGTTATTTAAGAGTGACGGGAATCAAACGATAGGGAGACGTTACATTAAACATTTAAACTATAGTGTGTCCTTCCATTTCGAGGTAAACTGCATAGTGTGCTTGCATTTCCAACTCTTCAACAACCCACGTGCAGTTTACTATGGGAGAAGCACCGTTTCCGAAGATGGAGTCCTACAAATTTAAACGATTGACTTTGTGACTTATCTATATATATAAAATAACTTGTCCTGACTGACTGATTCATCATCGCCGAGCCAAAACTACTGGACATAAGGAAATTAAATTTTGGGGAAAATCCCATTAAGTGGGGTGGAAAAAGGGAGAAAAGTGGTTGAACACCTTTTATGAGGAGATATCTAAAAAACTGAAGATATTACTGACATGAAAATTGAAATTTGGAATCTCCTTTGAAAATAAAGGAACGCGTATTTTTGCGTTTTTGGATAATCCGATGAATAGGGGCGAACAGGATTGACAATCGGGGTGAAATTTTAAAAAGAAGATATCTGCAAATTATCTCAGACGCGTAACATATTACAGATTTGAAAACTGGTATTTGGAATTTCCTATAAAAGTAAAGAGACATGAATATTTTTTCGGAAAATCCAGTTAAGGGGAACTGAAAAAGGGGGTGAACTTTTAAAATTAGCGTATCTACAGTATATCTCAAAAACTTAACATGTTGCAGACGGGAACATTGGTATTTGGAATCTCCTTTAAAAATAAGGAAACACGTATTTTTTGGTTTTCGGGAAAAACCCTTAACGGGGGGGGGGGTTTAAAGAATTGTTAAAATTAGTTGAATTATTTGTATGAGAATGTATTGGGACCTTTCCCACCGTCCTCCATGACTCATGGGACCATGTGACACCAAAACCAACCCTTTCGGGTCACGAACACATGGGACCATGTTCCACGGGAGTCGACAGTCAAGGGACCTATTCGGCCTGTGCCGATTTCCCCTCATTGGGATTGTATCATTAATCCACTCACATGAGGAGTTATCGGCCATACAGCACGGCCAGGTCAAAGCCACTCTCCCGTTCCTGAGGTCTGAACACGGACTCCTCACGGTCGAAGACCGTTCGCGGCATGTAGAGGCTATCACACTTAAACTAACTTAAAGGCCTACAATGAACGGAAGAGGTTTTTGGATGCTTGTTTTTCGGCAAAGAGTAAGCACAAATAAGTTTTCCAAATTTACTGAGGCGCTCGTTGAAATCTATACATACACTATGACATTCTTGGTAAAGTAATATAGGTTGACATAAATGAAGACAATTACTTAGCAACAGTAACATCCGTGCCATTATCCATCAGCTAACTTCATCCACATTCCATTAGAATATCTATGTGGATGACCACAGCTTCTAATAATATTTCAGATGAAGGAAAAACTTCCATCCGAACCAACAACCTGATGGATACCTAACTTTACATAAAACAAAAAAATTACACATCCCCAAAGGATGATCGTACCCGTAGACATACTACGTTTCTACCTCTGGTTTTTGTATGTCTATCACCCGTTGGATATCAAAACTGTTGAGTGTTACACAAAACAAAATATAACACAGATTACCTATTTACAGTTACAAGTACGAACCATTTTCCTCCAAAGACCCGTATCCCCTGGGACCGAATCACACATCATTAAGTTAAAGTTTACTTACACTAATTCAACTACCCCGGAGTGGTCATTTAGCCTACATCTACCGCCACCAAATATCTATACGTGAATAAAAGTATACTGGAGAAATAAAATATGTTTACGTAAACCATGGAAAAGAAAATAAGGTTACGCGTTTCCACCAATTGGAAGACAAATGAAATAAAAATCAAACGAACACAGGCTCGACAACGAACCCGTCACTTCCAACAACTACCAGTGAAAATTCACGAAGTCTAAATTCGCGCAGAACAGTACATAACACAAAACAAGTTCACACTCTGAAAAAGAAACACATATTATACAACAACACAAAATATAAATGGCTGTATTTCATCTCGTAGCACCCGCTACTTGAGCGAGCTATCGGTCCCTTTTGTGCTCTATTGAGGTTCGAACCTGAGACTCTGGTCGTCTCCATCAAGGGTACTGTAATCAAGCCCTAATTAGTCTAATCATGTAGAGAACAGTCATAAATTCCTACATTGCCTTTAGATCATGGCTGGTGGATCGTGTGTGGTAGTTACGTAAATATTTTGTCTTTATTCTCACAGAAGACTGCACCGTCTTAAAAAGAAACACTTCTCGGCCAAGCGACTTCCCTCAGCTGCCCTCTCACAAGGACCTTCCCATTCTGGGGCAATAAATCACTCCTTGTGAATGCTTCCCTTCGCACAGCGGCGAGAGACCATTAACGCACTCAATATCGGCAGTCACCGAGTCAACAAAATCATACAATTGAGCTAATGCAGGGTACACCTGCTCGAACCAGCTCATACTATCATTATGTCCAAGAATTATTTTTCAAATTAAGCCGCTATCTTATACCAAAAATCCACTCAACTCTCCAGGAGTCTGGGGTTCAACCATACATTTCTTCCGTCGTACGTTTTTACCACAGTTACGTCAGCCTTTAACCCAAAGAACAATGTCCCCTAATCTCTCCCCCTTGAGGCGAGATTGTGTACCTGTTATATTCTACCCTATTGCTCGAGATATATCGGTATAAAATCACCGATCAAATTACTTTAAGAAAATAATAATAATAATAATAATAATAATAATAATAATATTCAGACATGACCAAACTCAACTAGTAAATCTCTACTTTATTAGCCTAGCTAATGTGTAGGGGGGGCAGGTTTGAACCTCCGCACATATCTTCTTGAACATCTTCAGTTACAGCCAAACTTACACACTAGCATGCAAAACAAACTACTGCCTCTACTTTTATGAATTCAGTGCTGTCACTATCCCACATTAACTTCTGTATAGGCACATGTTAATGATCCTGACACCTACTAATCCCTGCTCGTATTATGCAGTTACGCAGATGAAATTTACGGCATTAACCTGTTCAATTTTCTACTTATTTTCCCCCTCAAATCTTTCTCAGCACTCATGACAAAAACATAATATAGCATGCGCATGCACCTTCTAAAAGGGGTCCGAAACTCTATACATCCTTCCTGGTTCACTTCCTTCCCATATCTACTTACAAAAATCAAATTAAACAAGGGTCATCCGACCACTCCAGGTAATTAACCTATCAATTACATCATCATTAACCCTATCTTTACAGTAACTCTATTTACAAGGGGAAATACTAACATTGGAAGAAAATAGCTCAATACTCAACAGTTTTTGATGTTTTCTGCCCCGGCCCTAAGTTTCAGGGGCCTGCCATTGGTGCTCACTCCATGTCGCTGGCTCGTGCAGTTCTGGGTTTTAGGAGTTTGATGACTTTGCTGGAGTAATCCATCTTCCTTGTTAACAAATCACTGCAATTATATTTACACAATCTTGCACACTTGTTGATCACTTGACACCATCCAACTTCCCCTCTATCGTTCTAGACCGATGCAAGTTACGTGATGCCAATTATTATGGATATCTCAGCTAGTCTATTTCGTTTAAATTAGGCGAGTTGAAAATTCATGATCTCCTCCTTCCCAATTCTATCGCCTCCTACTTCCGTGACTTATATCAACCGTCCTTCTCCTAATTTCTTGTCTAGATCATTCAGATCCTGTACTTATCATTCCCCGTTACTTAGTGTGATAATCTGTTCCGGAAATCCTGCTCTCAATGTTACATGGATTTAAATGATAGTATTTCTTCACACGATCTGATTTTCTTTTGAAACAAAGTTTACCAAATCCCACAGTTAGACTCCTCGAAAGATGAGCTCCCTTACTGCTACAGACATCAACCTCGCGATGAGCGTTCTCCGTCTAGAGTTTGTTCCCCACGGCGTACTCAACTTTTCACAGTCACTACCTAACACATAATGACAAATATTCAGAGTTTACTTCGCGATCGGATGTCGCACAAATACCTTTGTCATATAGTTACATTTCCTACTATCACTGCACACTGGAAAACACTTTTAGAACTTCACTCCCGTTTCTTTGTGTCAGTTATTCAGACAAAGAAGAGGTAGACCTTGCTCGCGGACCGACCGTAGTTTCACCTTCTGAAGCTCGTTCTCGACTACTGACTCCCCCGAGAAACTGCAACAACTTATAGCAAAGCCGGGAATAGGGGTGGCAAGCGTGCCATATCCCCACTCTGATTTTTACCTCTCCTGGATAAACCAGCCTGTTGACATCAGCAATACGCTAGATTGTGTGACTATGTTACGCACAAGTGTGCTATGCCATGCGGAGTTGATTATGTTCGGCGGATCTGCCGTAATTAATTTATAACATCGGAGGGGAAATGGTGAATCCCCAAAGGCATCTGGTTTCAGCCATCGCGTCCGTACGCTAACGCAGTTATATAAGTTGTTTACCAAAGCCTTTCGCTTGGAGAGTATTTTCTATCAGAACTCCTGACTTCATAATTCAAGCAAAATCTGCACACTGCTCTGACGGATGCAGTTTTGTTAATCAAGCCTTATTTACGCCGAAAACACATTAAATTTGGCCCGATCGCTCTGGCATCGCTGTACGCTGGCATTTGTTTTTCAATATGGAGTCGCTAAATAGTGTTCTTCTGCTGCTTCTTCTATGACGTGTGCCTAGTTCGGGGATTCTTTAAGCCACCCAGTGGGCGTGTGAGGCGCCTCTCTGGCGGGCGTCCTATTGCACAACCTGATGCTACTCCCAACATCCACACAAAGAAAGCTTGCTGCCTGCTTCCTTACCAAGCATATCACTTGAAATAAATATTACTTGTGCCGATACGGTCACAGTATATATACACCAAAAAATCTAAATATGTTATAAACGTGAAAACTGGTAGGTATTTGGAATCTCCTTTAAAAATAAACACGCATTTGGTGAGGGAATCAACTTGGTAAGGGGGGGGGGGAAGGAGACGAATTCCTTTTACGAGGATACATATATCTGAAAAACTGAAGATGTTACAGTCGTGATAATTGGTATTTGGAAGCTCTTTTAAAGAAAATGTTTGTTTTTGGAAAATTCACTTGAATGGGGAGTGTGAAAGGAAATAAAAAAATTGAATTCTTTTTCTGGAGATATTATATCTCAAAACTGAAGGTTACAGACGTGGAAACTGGTATTTGGAATCTCCTTTAAAAATAAAGAAACACGAATTTTTTGGGTGGGGGAAAACCAACTTAACGGGCGGGTGTAGAGTGAAAAATGAGTTGAATTCTTTTCACGAGGATACTTATATCTCAAAAATTAAAGATGTTACGGACATGAAAATTTGTATTTGGAATTTTCTTTCAAAGTAAAGAAACACGTAATCATTTGTCTTTGTAAAATCCGCTTAGGAGGGGGGTGTGCATTAACTGAAAAATTAGTTGAATTCTTTGTTGATACTTATATCTAAAAAACTAAAGATGTTACCGACGTGAAAATTCGTATTTGGAATCTCCTTTAAAAATTAAAAAACACGCATTTTGGAGGGGAAGTGGAGAAATCAACTTGGGGGCGGGAGCGGTGAAAAAGGAGTTTAATTCCTTTTTATGATGATACATATATCTCAAAACTGAAGATGTTACATTCGTGATAATTTACATTTGGAACCTCCTTTATAAATAAAGAAACAAGTTCTTTTGGTTTTCGGAAAAGTCACTTAAGGGGGGAGAGTGAATGTAAGTGAAAAAATTTAATTCTTTGTATGGAGAAACTTATAACTCAAAATCTTAAGGTTCCACACGTGAAAATTGGTATTTGGAATCACCTTAACAATAAAGAAACACGCATTTTTGGAGGAGGAAATCAACTTAACGGGCTCGGGTGAAAAAAGGGTTGAATTCCTTTTATGATGATACTTATATCTCAAAACCTAAACGTGTTAGAGGCATGAACATTTGTATTTGGAATCTTATTTCAAACTAAAGAAATACGTGTTCTTTTGTCTACGGAAAATCCACTTAAGAGGGGTGAATGAATTGAAAAAAAAAGTTGAATTCTATGTGTGAGGATACTTATATCTCAAAAACTAAAAATGTTAAAGACGTGAAAGTTGGTATTTGGAATCTCCGTTAAAAATGAAGAAACACGCATTTGTTTTTCGTTTTTTTTTTTCTTTCGGAAAATCGGAGTAAGGTGTGTGGGGTTGAAAATAAGTGAATAAGGAGTTGAAATATGTTTATGAGGATACTTTACCTAAAAAATTGAAGCTATTACAGACGTGAAAGTCGGTATTTTGAATTCCTTTTCAAAATAAAGAAACGCATACTTTTTGTTTTCGGAAACTCAACGTAAGGCGAGAGAGGGGTGGAAAGAAGTGAAGAATGAATTATTCTTATGAGTGTACATTTATCTGAAAAACTGAAGGTGTTACAGACGTACAGGCAGTTAAGGGACTGAAAATAAATAGAAAACCGAGTGAATTTTTAAAATGAGTACTAGTATATCTACATTATATGTCAAAAACTTAACATGTTAGGGACAAGAAGCTTGGTATTTGGGAAGTCCTTTAAAAATAAAGAAACCTGTACGTGTTTGGTTTCAAAAAAGGCACTTAACAGGGGGCGAAAAGAAGTGAAATATAGTTTAATTATTTTTATGAGGATACTTATATCTTAGAAACTGAAGATGTTACAGACGTGAAAATTGGTATTTGGAATCCCCTTTAAAAATAAAGAAACAAGGATTTATTTTTTCGACTTGAGAGACGGTCGTATGGTCGTCTTAGCCCCAAAAGGTAATATCACAAACATGGTTTACAAAGAATTTCTGGGGTAAATAAAACTCAATTTTTGGGTGAGTTTTTGTAATTTAGGAATTTTTAGATAATATCTTAGTACAATTCCGAGGAAAATTACTTTGACCAAATTACGAAATCCACGCGAACGAAGCCGCGGGTAATTGATAGTTAATGCATATAGCGAAACTCAAACAACAGGGGAACTGCAGACATCTAAATTGAAACAGTACATCCGAAGAGACAATTTGAATCCAAGGAATTAATACTACTTCGTCCGTGGCATGTCCAGTCATGATGGTGAATTCAATAATATTCGGCATCAGTTTTCTAACTGAGAATTGTGTTCCAGTGCAGAGGGAAAGAAGATTCATACTGCTGACAAGGATAATCGGTGCCACAATCGTGCACTCCTAGATGTTCGAGAGTACTCCAGGTGGCTCCAAGTTGTTCAAAAGCTCTGTCGTGTAGTCGACAGGCACTTCTGTATTACATGTCGTGCTGATAGACTTGTAAATTTGTAGAACGCCCGGTAATTCTTGAAAAAATCGCTTGTTGATAACGCTGACAGCTTCATTCTTGAAGCAAGAATTGCTCTTTGACACAACCATGCGTGATCGGCGACATTCTGTGCCCACGTATGTCAAAAATTTCAACTCTCTGCGTGGCGTAGATGTGGCTGCACATCGCACACATACACGTAGACAAACACTTTCAGATGTCACGGACTGAATAAGACACCTCGTGTTTGGGACCAAAAATCGCTTCCTCTCCCCTGGACTTAAAATGGCACCTTGACTGGTATAGGCCTATGTAGTCCTCGTTTTTTGTCATTTAAAAGTGTAAGTGAATAAAATGAATATCTGGTAAATATGAAATAAATAAATAAATAAATAAATAAATAAATAAATAAATAAATAAATAAATAAATAAATAAATAAATAAATAAATAAATAAATAAGTAAATAAATAAATAAATAAATTACAACTAATATAAATAATGAAAGCAGGTCTTTACGTGTGTAAAGAATCATTTAAGTATACACCTATATTAAATATTTCAGCTCTCTACGTGCCGTAGATTTGGCTGGGCATCGAACACATACACACAAACAAACACTTCCGAATATCACGGATAGAATATGGGTTCCTGTGTCTGGGACCGAAAATAGCTTCCTACGTCGTGGACTTAAGATGGCTACTTGACTCGTATTACCTATCTTATGAACGTTGCCTAGCGACAAGGGGCCGATTGCAGAAACGATGACTAGTTTTAAGCTTTAGACATCGTTTACCTAAACAACGTCTAAATCAAGCATGATCTTGCATTGCACAAACAATGTTCAGCCGGTGTTTAACTAGACATCGATATTGGTTTTAAAATGGAGATAGAAGTATCTTTCATGCAACTCTTTGCTTGTCGCAACCAATGAAATTTGTCGGTGCGCGCGCCGAGCGCCCGTCAGTTGTGTGTCTTCCTACGCATTACTCAAATATGGCTAAGCATGAGCATTACTTGCCCACAGATAAAAATATAACTTTCGGTGGAAATTAAATCTCATAATATTATCGACACTAAAGCGACGCACCACCGTACGAGGAAGTGAAGCTTTGATTATAGCGTTGTTACGGTGAGCGTAGTCTGTTCGTAAATAGCTTCGACGAAGAAAAGATGAAACAGTAGTAACGTGTAACCGAATGTGTTGTACGGACCATATAGATGTAGCTTGCATTCTGGAGATCGTAGGTTCAAACGCATCATCGGCAGCCCTGAAGATTGTTTTCTGTTGTTTTCCTACTTTTACACCAGGCAAATACTAGGGCTGTTATTATGACCACGGTTCTTCTTCCCCAGTCCTCCTATTTAAACAATAATCACCACCACTTGCTTTTTCCTTTCTCATAGTTGCCGAAAACTTATCTGAATTAGCGCAACGATTATGGACCTATATAAAAACCATGTACAACCTACTTCTGAGTTTTCACTATTATGTGCGCTTACTTGGCAGTAAATATAAGTGAATCTCTACCGGTTGATGTATGTGACAGCCCTTTGACGATTGGGACAAGTAATTCAGACATGTATGTAGTCGAAGTGATCTATAATTCCATGGGAATTATCCCATGTATAATAAAATCTATCGGTTGCCAAGAATTGTATTCAAGTTGACATACCGGACTGTCCCTTTGTCAGTCTCAAGAAACAAGTCCTTTGAAAAGCGAAATATTATTTTAAGCTCTACCTCATTTCACATAAGTTGCTGTGATTTCGCAGTGGGTGACCCACAGAGAGACCGTCGGACTAACCTTTTCTCCCGGAATCGTCTCAACATGATAATACAAATGACATGATTCATGGTACATAACCTCTGATTGTGATTCACTCCTCTCATTTGAGGTTAAACAGTGTTCTCGGCAGTGTTTAAACATGCCTGCTTGAACATCGGTTTTAGAGAGTGTCTAAGTGATAAATGTCTCTGCAATGCGGCAGCCATACTTAGGCATTGTTTAACCGTAAACATCTTCTGAACACCGTTTCTGCAATCGGCCCAATGAAATTATACATTTTATCCCGGTAACAGAACGTTGGATTGTCATATTTCAACACACGTTTTCCGCCGGTTTCTCGTTCATAACTGCCTAACGCACGCAAAAATGAAAAACATCGGGCTTAAAGGTGCATTTGCAGCCCTCCCCCCCCCCTACCATCCACCTATATTAAAATTTCAGATCTCTGCGTACCGTAGATGTATTATAACATTGTCGAAGCCAAGGATGAGACTGGATAGTCAATGAAATCAACAAATGCGTTCTAGCCTATAGCAAAAGACATAGTGCAATGTAGTCACTATATCTCTTCAGCAAAGGCATAAAACCAATTTTAAAGGGATTTTTACTACGTAGTTTATATGAAGAAAATTAATTCTCTTAGGAATAAGTGGTGATTGCACTTATTGAGGATAAGTAATATTTCTGACACGAAAACAATGGATTCTTGTACAGAAGAATCAGCGTCCATCTTCGAACACCTCGTCTCAATGTAATGCCTTTTGTAATCAACAATTTCTTGTTTTATTCCTTAATATACATTTGTTCAATAAACATTTTTTCCAAATAACTTGCATAGTTCTGCTATGTTAGGAAAGAGACAAGCAGCATTTAGGTCAATTTGTAATTAATGTTTTCATTTAAGTCCTTTTTAGAAGCATTTTATTGAAAATGAGCAGGATCTGCACTTGTTTGAACTGACCACTGAAAACAGAAGCTATGATAAATTTGTGTACCCCTTGAGACGACCCCGCGTACCCCTAGTGGTACGCGTACCACAATTTGAATATCGCTGATGTAGAACACTAAATGTGGCGTCTGATGGCGCAATCCGTTTGTCGATTTGTCGTACCGTTGAAAAGCAGTACATCTCGAATTGAAGATCTGCACTTAAAAATGTGTCCATACTTATCAATATAAACAAAGTCTGTAATTTCGTTCATTTTACCAATTTTACATATATTTAACCGTTTTATGTCAACTCAAGACCGTATCAGTGGTTTTTTACTTTCGAGTCTGTTCGTCCGTCTGTCCATCGGTTTGTCAGTCAGTTCCACCTTCACGGCGAAACGGCTGGATAGATCTCAACCAAACTTCATATTTAGAGCATCTACGAGCAGGTTCAGATATGCATATGATTTAAAAATCACTGAACAGACTAAGGGTTTATAGGCAGATCAGAACAGGTTTTTTTTTCTATTATACTATCAGCCGCATGGCCACCAGGCGGGTTTATAATTGCACTTCAATCTTTCTTTCTTTCTTAATCTGTTTACTCTCCAGGGTTGGCTTTGCCCTCGGACTCAGCGAGGGATCCCACCTCTACCGCCTCAAGGGCAGTGTCCTGGAGCGTGAGGCATTGGGTAGGGGATACAACTGGGGAGGATGACCAGTGTCTCGCCCAGGCGGCCTCACCTGCTATCCTGAACAGAGGCCTTGGTGGTGGATGGGATAATTGGAAAGGATAGACATCGAGGGAAGGAAGCGGCCGTGGCCTTAAGTTAGGTACCATCCCGGCATTTGCCTGGAGGAGAAGTGGGAAACCACGGAAAATCACTTCCAGGTTGGCTGAGGGGGGAATCGAACCCACCTCTACTCAGCTGACCTCCAGAGGCTGAGTGGACCCCGTTCCAGCCCTCGTACCACTTTTCAAATTTCGTGGCAGAGCCGGGAATCGAACCCAGGTCTCCGGGAGTGGCAGCTAATCACACTAACCACTACACCACAGAGGCGGACATTGCACTTCAATACGGAACAAAAATTAAATGTATAGCCTATAAATATATTTTGTGTTACTACATGCAGAAATAAGATTTTTTAAAATGAAAATCTGGTTTCAACTATACTCCATTAATGACAGATATCAACTTAACATCACAATGTATTCTCATACGTGTAAGTAAGTTAAAGTTGTATGTTTTTATAATGGTACTTTTTGACTAGACTCCATAGTTTTTAATTCAAGATACATGCGTAATAATGTGACGATATTTAATGTGATAAATTATTGACCAGAGCAAATAGACAGGACCAGATATCAAGAATATCCAGTGTCTTACAAAGTTTAAATACATATCCTTGTTCTCTTTTTGTTTTCTGAATTTTGATGGCTGTAGATGTCTTTCAGGCGACTACACAATTATCAGGACAAATTCTTATTCTTCTTTATCTGTTTACTCTCCTGGGTAGGTTTTTCCCTCGGACTCAGCGAGGGATCCCACCTCTATCGCCTCAAGGGCAGTGTCCTGGAGCTTCAGACTCTGGGTCGGGGGATACAACTGGGGAGGATGACCAGTACCTCGCCCAGGCGGCCTCACCTACTATGCTCAACAGGGGCCTTGGGGGGGGGAGGTGATAAGATTGGAAGGGATTGACATAGAAGAGGGAAGGAAGCGGCCGTGGCCTTAAGTTAGGCCCGGCATTTGCCCAGAGGGGAAGTGGGGAAACCACTTCCAGGATAGCTGAGGTGGGAATCGAACCCACCTCTACTCAGTTGACCTCCCGAGGCTGAGTGGACCCCGTTCCAGCTCTCGTACCACGTTTCAGATTTCGTGACAGAGCCGGGAATCGAACCAGGGCCGCCGGGGGTGGCAGCTAATCACACTAACCACTACACCACAGAGGCGAACATAGGTCATCCAGAATAAAGATGACAATAATTAATTAAGGAGAGCACAGATATAATAGGGGATGCCTAACTGAGGCCGAAAAAGTGAACTCAGTTCATCCGGAAGGACGTGGGTTCGATTCCTCACCAGGAAGATGAAAAATTGAGGAACGAGTTTTCCACTTCTGGAGTGGCACGTGACCTTAAGGTTCACTCACCCTACAACAAAAATGAGTATAATTTTAAATCCTGGGAGTATGGACGGCGGATCAAATGTGTTGACCATGCTATCCCACTTCCGAGAGAAGTTCCCGATCCCATTCAAATTTTCCTTGTGTTTATCAGCGGTTGCGTATATTCCAAAAGTACCCAGATGAATATTTAAAGCTATTTACTTGACTTTGAAAGTGCCGACAATACGCACGTAGACGAGCCGAAGTAAGGTTGAGAGAGATGATACAGTAGTGTGTCGTCTAACAATGAGGGGTTGATAATTTGAATAGCGTGAAAAAACTTCAGAAGAAAACATCCGCTAGAACTGTAGGGTTAGACTCGCGACGGTTTCGTTTGTTGAGTTCGTTACGTTAGTCTTCCACTGGGAAATGTAGCAAACGGACAGTTGAATGTTTCTAATACCACAGACAATATCGTACACTGCCGTATTAATCGAACGAAAATTGAAAATGCACTGTCTAACGTACAGATTTCGCGGAGAACATAGTGTTTGTGTATGTAACCACGTGTTCTGTGATGCCAGATATAACAATGCCATTACCCCACTCAAGGAGGCACTCTTTGCCCTCGGGCAATCTGCTGCTGTTGCAGGAAGATTGTAAATAATTATTCATTCTTACCGTGAATATTCATCGGAGAAAGAGCACTGCAATTGACTTAAATACCATTCTCTACAACCTCTTGAAATGACCAAGATTATTTCAAATTCACCCTGTAAAGTGAGAATATACAGCAAGCAGGTGAAGTGTGTATTAATGTTGTCTATGATTTTCGTTATTTTATTCTATGTACTTTTTACAAAGTTAAGCAGTTGCGATCAGCAGTATTCTGTAAGAAGGATGTCAGCTTCCAGACGAAACTATCTTTACATCGGTCTGTTTATAGACCAACTTTGCTTTAAGTTAGAAGTAGGCCCTAACAGACATGAAAGTAGCAAGAATGATTGCTGGTACAAACAGGTGGGAACAATGGCAGGATGGTACTCGGAATGAAGAGATAAAGGCTAATTTAGGAATGAACTTGATGGATGAAGCTGTATGGATAAACCGCCTTCGTTGGTGGGGTCATGTGAGGCGAATGGAGGAGGATAGGTTACCTAGGAGAATAATGGACTCTGCTATGAAGGGTAAAAGAAGTAGAGGGAGACCAAGACGACGATGGTTAGACTCAGTTTCTAACGATTTAAAGATAAGAGGTATAGAACTAAATGAGGCCACAACACTAGTTGCAAATCGAGGATTGTGGTGACGTTTAGTAAATTCTCAGAGGCTTGCAGACTGAACGCTGAAAGGCATAACAGTCTATAATGATAATGTATGTATGTATGTATGTAAGCATTTATAACGAAGTTATCAGCACATAGGATTTTCTTAAACAATTTGCACTTTGCAATTGTCGCTTCTTGACACCACTTGTATATCCATACATTTGAATCATATCTCCACAGGATTGGGAAATAATACGGAACGTCTTCTTTTAATGTAACCAACTTTATAACAACTATATCTCCAGATGTTGTAAAAAACGTAGCGAATACGGTAGTGTGTCAGTGCTTGGATTCTCAAAATATAAATATATGTAAATTGAATGTCGACGTCGATGTTATCCAAATCGTTAAAGTTCACAGGTAGTTTCTCCAAATCGATAGCTTTCTTTAAAAACCTCGTAAGTCCGAATACTCTTCCTATCCATTATATTCCTTAAGACTGGGCACGCCTCCCAGTCCCATATTTATATGCAGTCCAAAAGAATAATTTTCGTCATGGTCATTTTCCTCTGCCAATTTGTAAAGGAAAATGAACCTTAAATACATTATACTGTAGGAGTGTGTAAATTTGCCATGTAATCAACATCCCTACAATACGGTACGTTAAGGTCCATTTTCCTTTAGACATTAGCAAAGGAAAATGAGCACAGCGAAAATTATTCTGATGGACTGCATACAAATATACGACCGGGAGGCGTGGCCAGTCTTAAGGGATATAATAGGTAGTAATAACATTTGGACATACGAGGTTTTAAAAGAAAGCCATCGAAATGCAAAACCAAACCTTGATGTGAGTGGAATTGCCCAAAGTTTGTACATGTGCGCAACTACCGTATATTCATGCAAACTTTGAACGAAATCCCAGTGTAACACCTTGAAGACTTTCCTTGTTAGTGCCTAGGGTACGAAAAGTGCAAAGTTCCTCAGATTCAAGGCTCTTAATGGCCTATTCGGAGATATATTTGGTTTACTTTGCAGATATTATACACAAAAGAGAATAACTGGTAAAACATCTCAGTAGAGAATGTCTTTTCATTTTACAAAAAATACGGCAGAAATCATTGTAATAAAACAAGGGACCTACTCAGTAACAGAAGCACACATTTCTGAAAAGTAATAAGTGTGTCACTTAATAGCAGTAGTGACGAAATTCGAAATGAAGAAATAAGTGTTCCGGTCTTAAATTACACGTTTCTTAGACTCCGATATACCTGTTTCCTGTAGTTTACTTCATGTCCTACATTCCCACCTCATTGTAAATATTGTTTTCTCGTGATCCTCTGATAGGATCTGCACTACTAAAATATTAAATCATTTCTTGCTTCATTTGCTTGAGTTCTTGATAAGATCTGTGTACTTTATTAGTTCTTGAAACTTTAATTACAATTTGAGCCCCCCCCACTGCGGTTTAGTTTGTAAAACACGAGATTAGTTTTAAATGTTCGTATGTTGACTTTTATAACGTTGATTTGAATTACACAAGGGATTCCTTGTTTTTGAATTATACCTCATTTTCCAAAGTTCCTGACACTAGAAAAATAAAAGTATTGTAGTGGCCGTGGCCTTAATTAAAGTGCAACCTCGGAATTTTTCTGGTGTAAAATTGGGAAACCACGGAAAACTATTCTCAAGGTTATTGGTGGTATGGTTCGTACGCACTACCTCTTGAATGCAACCTTTCAGCTATATGACAAGTACCACGTAGGAAAACTTATTTTGCTGAATTTATATATGTGTATCGAAATATTGTATTAACGGACTGACTAGCCGAGGCGGTAAAGGTGTGCACGGCTCACCGGGAAGGACATGGGTTCGACCCCCACTCTTTTCCAAGTTGGTGAGAACAATAATCAGATCCCCTGATGTGAAGACAGCCGACATCAAATGAGGATATGATACAAGAAGAAGAAACTCATGGCTCTGATGTTCACTCAGTCTACACCAAAAATTCTGGTTAATTCCCGGGAGCAAAGGTGGCTGGGCACCCGTCTATCTCACACAGTGCCGAGGTTAAGACCTTCCACTACTCCGAGGTCCTTCACAGTCTTTACGAAAATGGCCTTACTTTGTTTTACTATTCAAACATATTAGGGACATATAAGCAGGGGCGTACGCAGAGATAATTGCCCCTCCCCCTTCGAAATGTTGAAGTTTAGAACTTGTGATTAATTGTGGCAACTATGAAAATGAAGATGTTAGGTAGTTCAATGTTTTGCTTTTTATTTTAACTACGTATCTGCCAACAATGTGTTGATGCTGCCATTAATAAAAGCAATCATCCTGAACCAACGGACTTTTCTGCACTTAACATTTAGCGACAGTGATGTTTTTCCAGCAGTACATAGAGTACTGATACTGTTTGATGTCTTACTAGTAACCACTACCACACCAGAATGCTCTTTTTTTCACCCATGAAATATTTAAAACGGTTATTTGCAAAATGCCGGCCCCGTGGTGTAGGGGTAGCATGCCTGCCTCTTACACGGAGGCCCCGGGTTCGATTCCCGGCCAGGTCAGGGACTTTTACCTGGACCTGAGGGCTGATTCTAGGTCTACTCAGCCTACGTGATTAGAATGACGGTGAGATGGCGGCCTGGGTCTCGAAAGCCAAAAATACGACCGAGAGGATTCATCGTGCTGACCACATGACACCTTGTAATCTGCAGGCCTTCGGGCTGAGCAGCGGTCGCTTGGTAGGCCAAGGCCCTTCAAGGGCTGTAGTACCATGGGTTTTGGTATTTGCAAAATATGAATACACGGGAAAGATTGAATGGCTTAGTTCTTTTGTATATATACCCAAAAAGAAAAACATGAGGCCATAGAAAATGTAATTCATGAGCTGGCCAAAAAACCCAGGAGACGTCTTCTATTGTAACCATCAACATGAATACAAATGTGTCTTAATTATTGTGTTATAAGCTCATGAAAGAATTATCTCGTAGAAGTCAACCTTTACAATAACATTTGTGATTTATTAGAAATCAAAACCGATGTTACATAATGGAATAACGGGGTATGTTTCACCAGAGCCTTACAACTACGGTATTTTCCTTCTTTTTTCTTTTCAGACTATTCTCCCACCATAACGGGACTACCTCTTTTTTATTGATTTATATCTAGCCACAGAAAGAACCTTCTCATCCATGCATATTTTGAAACGTAACGTGTCATGTACACCACCTTTCATGCGAAAACTACTTGTTCAAAGTCTTATATTTCCAATAATTGACTATGGTGCAGTCGTATACAACGACTTATCTGAAACTTTGAACATAAAACTACAGAGGGTACAAAACGCATGTGTTCGTTACGTTACAAATGCCAGGCGTGATGAACACATAACACCCTATTACATACAGCTACAATGGTTGAAACTCCATGAACGTCGAGAAATCTCAGTAGTTGTTGCCACGCAGAAAATTCTCAAACTGAAGACACCATCCTACCTTTATAATGCATTTAAACCTATGGAGTCGGTACATAACAGAGATAATAGGTTTACAAAAACCACCCTTCAAATTCCCCTTCATCGTACCACTAGATTTAACAAATCCTTTGTTTGCACTGCATCACGTATCTTTAACGTCTTTAATCTTCACCGTTTCGCAAATAACACTAACTGTACCCAAGTAAAGCAGTTCTTAACATCTATCTTTCTGGAGGAGTACGCAAGAGGTTGAGATCAGGCATTCTTGTGTCGAACAATCAGATATATGTATATTTCGAAGAAAATTGTTTGTCTGCAAATGCCAGCTTTATATTCATTAAATCCATGTAGTCCAAAATAACAGAAGGGCTTAATGATTTACTTTCTTACTTATTATATAATGTATGTCTTAACCTTACTGGATTTGGTATCTGTATTTTCGTTTTTTTTTTTAATGTTTCATGTTTAGTTTAATACTTTAATATTATAAAAATGTAGTTACTGTGATCATAAATCTGTACTGTATTATAAGAAGACGCTACATAAAGGGGCTTTTCAGCCTCAGTGGCATGTAAATCATGATCAATAAATTCAAAATTCAAAATTCACATAGGGCTGCTCCGTCTTCACGATGTATTTAAATAATGCCCAGCTACTATGACATCACAATTTCGCAATTTAAAATGCTACAATGACATACCGGTACATTATCAACAGTAGCAGTTTTTATTCCAACGAAGTTATAAGTATGTGAAATATAAGTGTACCTGAGTGTTCATAAATATTAACTGTCAATAAGTACCAACAACAGCGTTACTTTATCCAAATGAAGTTTCAAGGCAATAAAACAAATGTCAGGTGCACCTAAGTGTTCATTTTATATAAATGTTGTATATTGTTGTGATATTTCTCTCAATGTCACAAGCCATTTTATATAGTGATTTAAGAGTAGCCTAAGGACTAGTTAACCATTGTTATGTTAGTATCAAGACAACACAGCTGAAAATGCCTAATATATTTATGCGAAACATGTCCCATTATTCCATTATGTAACATCGGTTATGATATCTAATAAATCACAAGTTGTATTGAAAAGTTGGACTTTACGAAATATTTTTTGAGCTTATACGTAGTTCAATACGGATCCTAACATGAAGTTTATAACTTGCAATAATTATGTTATGTCCGCCGCTGTGGTGTAGTGGTTAGTGTGATCAGCTGCCACCCCCGGAGGCCCGGGTTCGATTCCCGGCTCTGCCACGAAATTTGAAAAGTGGTATGAGGGCTGGAACGGGGTCCACTCAGTCTCGGGAGATCAACTGAGTAGAGGTGGGTTCGATTCCCACCTCAGCCATCCTCGAAGTGGTTTTCCACTTCTCCTCCAGGCAAATCCCGGGATGGTACCTAACTTAAGGCCACGGCCGCTTCCTTCCCTCTTCCTTGTCCATCCCTTCCCATCTCCCCATCCCCTTGCAAGGCCCCTATTCAGCATAGCAGGTGAGGCCGCCTGGACGAGGTACTGGTCATCCTCCCCAGTTGTATCGCCGACCCAGAGTCTGAAGCTCCAGGACACTCCAGAGGTGGGATCCCTCGCTGAGTCCGAGGGAACAACGAACCCTGGAGGGTAAACAGATTAAGAAAGAAATAATAATCGTGTTATTTTTAAAGTTTTAATTTAGTGTGTCTAATTTCACAATATGCACCCAACATTATTTTATAGAAGTCCTCAAATTTTAATATTTAATTCTCCCCCCCCCCTCCCCCCACCTCAACCCTAAAATAAGAAAATTTCTGCGTACAACCCTGCATATAAGTTTCTTTGTCCATTTACCAAATGCTATGACACAGAATTGTTTCAGATACAAAATCAACAGTTTGTTTTTAAATTACCTAGTGCTGTCCAGCGCACGCATACTTTATGAAGTATACCAGATTTTAATGGACACATCGTAATTCGTTCGAACGACCGGATAGGAAAAGGGCACGCCGTTTCCGTAAAAAACGTGCTCGAATTAAGCAAGCGGTCACCTGATAAAGGTGTTTGCCTTCAGATGTTTCGACTGTTTTGTCTTCTTCTACACAACTGTCCCAATACAGAGCCCAGGGCAGCGAAATTCCAAGACTCGTTCACTGGCCGAGCGTCTGATGCAAGTCTTAACATTACGATCTGGTTCTTGTGAGTCACAGAGCCTATTATTATATAACCAGACAATAAATTAAGAGATTTTCCCTTACACATTCGAACCACATTAGTAGGTGTGGTTGAGTGAAAGGTTTCTGCTGCAGTTTGGTGTGTTCTATCGTCCCGGCGAGCCAGTCAAACAGGTAGCCCGATAAAATTGCCGGTGGTTGAAACATGGAGGTGTGTGTGTGACAGCAGACTAACCTACATTAGCCTGGAACACAGGACTGCCCCTCCTCAACGGAGTGACGTCACGACTGGTATAAAATGATCCTACACATCGTATCGGCATCAGAACGCATCATTTACACCAAGAGACACCATGGCACTGAAGGTAAGTTGTATGCTATTTGGAATACTTAGTTGTTCTAATTGTTGTATCCAACAATGGATATTATATCTTCATAAAGAGGCTTACCAAGCTGAAAAGATAGCAGTGATGGGATGGCAAATTCCCTCCTCACGGCTGTGAAGTGCGTTTTCCTTAGGGACATTGAGATAGTCATCCTCGATACAAGCGTGTGTAAAATCTGCTCGAAAACCTGTGTTACGGTAGTGTCTATACCAGTGCGAGCATCCGTAGATCAGGACTATCAACAGTGCTTCGTGTCTCTCCTAAAGTGAGTGTGGGAAAAGCAGGAAATGACCACTGTCAGGAGGACCATGGTAATAGAGCCCAAAATTGGCTAATTTAGTAACTTAGGTCGTTTATTGTTCATGTCATAGAGCACGTGGCCAACCATGGAGTTAGTGTTAGATTAGATGTGTAAAGTGTGAAATGGACAAGTGAGAGCCTAACACTAGTGCCGGCACGTATCCTACACAAAAGACTAATGAATATGTGGTATGAGTCAAGAAGTTATTACGTTCTCGTCCAAACGAATGCAATTTTATATATGTTCCATTTTCTTAAATTTTAAATTGGTATTTCACCTAATACAATATTGTTCAGAGGGCGTGGTTAAGTGAGAGGAAGTTCGTTTCACATTGGATCGTAAGTTAAAATTTTCAGTTGAAAAAGCGTGTATTGTCAGGAAGGGCAGCTGATCTTAAACTCCCAAGTCAAAACTCAAAAAGAGTCAGGATTGCTCCAGTGATCCCAGAAATACTTAGGGTAAGTTTTATAGCCTTTTCTCAGAACGAACGATATGAGAGACTGATGACAAGGTACGGCTTTTAATATAGACCTCTGTATAACCCGTGCCACGTACGACCCTTTTGGGACCTTGCTTGCCAAGACGACTACTGCCCAGTCAGGCGACCCGCAGATATTGGAGTGCCTCGTAACCAGTGTGACGATATTCTCGATCACATTGCTTGTTTTCGAGACAGGGTTAAAATTGGAACTTGGTTAAAATTAAAATTCTTAGGTTGTCAGGGAATCGAACCTAGTGCCTGCAGGTAAGAAACAGACTCATTACTCACACACCACGGGGTTAGCGACAGCTCTATATATTTCTGTTATTCATTTTAGTAGCCGAGTTTCACTCATCTACTGGATTTAGTTTAATATCATAATGAAGGTGACAGCTCAAGTTTGGATCCCATCTCCTCTGCTCGGGGATGCACGGTTAATTCCCAAATGAGTCGATTGGTATTTAACTGTATTTAGCTAAGAGATTGTTGAAGCCTCCGTGGCTCAGGCGGCAGCGCACTGGCCTCTCACCGCTGAGTTCCGTGGTTCAAATCCCGGTCACTCGATGTGAGATTTGTGCTGGACAAAGCGGAGGCGGAGAGATTTTTCTCTGGGTACTCCGGTTTTCCCTATCATAATATTCATTCCAGCAACAATCTCCAATATCATTTCATTTCATCCGTCAGTCATTGCCCCAGAGGAGTGCGACAGGCTTCGGCAGCCGGCACAATTCCTATCCTCGCCGCTAGATGGGGGCTTCATTCATTCCATTCCTGACCCGGTCGAATGACTGGAAACAGGCTGTGGATTTTCATTTATCTAAGAGATTAGATTAACTAGCTGGTCAAACAACACCATTTTAGGGGACTTCAGCATCTCAATAAGACCGGCAGTTTTTGAAGGACACATTATTATTATTATTATTATTATTATTATTATTATTATTATTATTATTATTATTATTATTATTATTATTATTATTATTATTGATGTTGGCCTTCTATCCAGTCAAGACCCGGTCGATCCCAGGTTGGAATTATCGCCTGAAAAACTCTCAAACTCCCGGTCGAAACCAAGACGAGCTGTCGACCTCCGTAACATAACGGCTAGCACTATTACCTGCCGGTCACGGGACGTGGAATTTTTGAAAAGTCCCACGTGCCTTGACTAGGATGCGAACTGCAGCCGCTTTGATGATAAGGCAGCAGCTATGGTCGCACGGCTATTTTTCCCCCACGTTGAAACTCACTTCAACTCATATATATTTATTACTAGGATATGCTCCTTTTTATCACTCCATCAAATGTTTTCGGCGTCGCAAGGACGGGTTAGGATTGGGAAAGTGGCCTTAATTAAGATACAGCCCCAGCATTTTCCTCGTGTGAAAATCGGAAACCACGGAATATCATCTTCAGGGCTGCCGATCAGTGGCGGCGATTAGGGGGAGGTGAGGGGAGAAGTCGCCCCCCCCCCCACACTTTGTGGAGGAAACCTTACATTTTTATTCCATTTTAAGTGCCTGAAACTAGGAAGTATTTTTGATGATGATGCTTGTTGTTTTAAGGGGCCTAACATCGAAGGTCATCGGCCACAAGTATTTTTATAAAAAGAAGCAATTTGTGCAAGCTCTGTTGTCTTATCAGCTAATTCGTCCCTTTATTTTCTTTAATTTCTAACAAACCCGGGTGCTTTCTCTTGTCTTTAAATGTTTCTCCTCCACTTCTAATTCTCAATGGCCACTACTGTTGCCGACGGTGGAGTTCGAACCCACCATCTTCCTAATGCAAGCTCACAGCTCACAAGGTGCTATGCCACTCGTATCAGACAGCTTCCCACTTGGTTAAAATTAAATTCTTAGGCTGTCATGGCCCGAACTGCACAGCCAACTTGCTCGGTTAACTGGATTTAGAAGAGGGCGAGAATCAGTCACAGATAAATGCACCACTATTAATTAATATTCATATGGGTGCTTAAGCTTCGTCAGTAAACCATCTTCAAGCCTTTGAAATGTGTGGATATATCACAGGATGTTGAAGATTCGGTGAGTATACCACGTCAACAACGAGGCGATAATCTGTCGTGCCGGCAAATCTCTCTCTCTCTCTCTCTCAAAATGCAGTAGTAGAACAGCCTCTTTCGGTAACCCCGATACGGGAGATGCAAAAATAGGAAAAATTACTTCATGATGGATGCCAAATTTCTGTGAAGAGACGACACCAGAAGAAGAAGAAATAAGGAATTTCTCCAGCACGTAGTGAGAGGGTTAAATAAAATCGACCTCAGCCAGGATCGAACTCGCTATCTAGGGAGCAAGTAGTAATAGACTAACAAGTAAACCAGGACTTACGGTAACGATGAGTGAGGAAAGGGCTAGGACTGGGGAGGAAGCGACCGGGATCTTAACCCATTTCCTTACAATGACAGGTATAACCGTTAGTAAGTATTCATACGTATTTGAAATCTGGTAGTGTGACCGTTTATTTAATTCAATCGTGATTTTTTAAATTAATATCACTTTCGCAGGTAGCACTAGTGTTTTTGTAGACCTATTTTCAACATCTGAAGGCTACTTCCCCAGTGCCTGGGGAGAACATTGCTTGTATTCATAGAAAGCACTTTTTAGATCTTCGTTTCCTAAACAGTATCACAAAAGAACAAGAACTACTACTTCTACTACTAATGGCGTTAAAGTGAGATATTTTATCGTCCCGAGAAGGAATTTTGCTATTTCTTATTAATAGAAGAGGAGACGACATGTAATAACACGTTGAACAATTTTGTCGATTCTATTTCTCTAGCAAGTGAAGGAATTAAAAATATTCTTCGAATTCGAACACGAATTATCCTTTCCTAGGATCGCCAGCGGATGAAAATCTTCGATAACAATAAATGACCTTAGTTAGAAGGAAGAAATCTAAAATACAGCCCAAATACCGTTGGTTGCAAAATGAATAACTTGCCGTGTAAATAAATAATCGTATTCCGCGGAGCTTTCTTTTCTTCCTCTTCATCTATTTACCCTCCAGGGTCGGTTTTTCCCTCGGACTCAGCGAAGGATCCCACCACTACCGTCTCAAGGGCAGTGTCCCGGAGCTTGAGACTCTGGGGAGAATGACCAGTACCTCGCCCAGGTGGCCTCACCTGCTATGCTGAACAGGGGCCTTGTGGAGGGATGGGAAGATTGAAAGGGACGGGCAAGGGAGAGGGAAGGAAGCGGCCGTGGCCTTAAGTTAGGTACCATCCCGCATTTGCCTAGAGGAGAAGCGGGAAACCACGGAAAACCACTTCGAGGATGGCTGAGCTGAGAATCGAACCCACCTCTACTCAGTTGACCTCCCGAGGCTAAGTGGACCCCGTTCCAGCCCTCGCACCACTTTTCAAATTTCGTGGCAGAGCCGGGAATCGAACCCGGGCCTCCGGGGGTGGCAGCTAATCAGGCTAACCACTACACCACAGAGGCGGACCCCGGAGCTTTCTCAAGTGGAAAAATTAATCAAACGTACGAAGATGGGAAGGCACAAAAAACCGTTTTCGGACCTACCAACAGCAAGGTTCGAACTCATCATCTCTCAAATGCAAGCTAACAGCTACACGATGTGAACCACATAATCAATTCGACGCTAAGGTGCGAAGTAAACTGTCCTGAGGCACATCGGTAATTACGAAAATGGAGAACGATTGGGTGCGACGTGACCTCACCAGTCGCTGGCCATCTGGGCGGGTCGATGCTCTACAACAGCCATAAGGCATCAGTGAAAGTTGTTATATTGCGGAGCATACCCGGGCGGGATTGCTTTGTGTAGACAAAGAACATTTCTTACTCGAGTCCCAGTTCTTTCGTCTGTGTTACAACGCCTCGAGATTATTATGGACGATAGAACATTTGCTTTCTAAGCATACGTTGTCGGGTTCGATCCTGCCTCAGTCCAGTGATACCTGAAGAGTCTCGAATACGCCAACATCATGGCAGTAGATTCACGGGCTATTAAAAGAATTCCTGCGGGACAAATTTCCAGCACAAAAGGGTCTCCGAAAACAGTGAAAGTAGTTATTGGGAAGTACAACCATTATTATTATTATTATTATTATTATTATTATTATTATTATTATTATTATTATTATTATTATTATTATTATTATTATTATTTGAGCCGGCCTCGTGGTGTAGCGGTAGCGTGCCTGCCTCTTACCCGGAGGCCACGTGTTCGATTCCCGGCCAGGTCAGGGCTGGTTCGAGGTCCACTCAGCCTACGTGATTAGAATTGAGGAGCTATCTGAGGTTGAGATAGAGGCCCCGGTCTAGAAAGCCAAGCATAACGGCCGAGAGGATTTCATCGTGCTGACCACACGACAACTCGTAATCTGCAGGCCTTCGGGTTGAGCAGTGGTCGCTTGGTAGGCGAAGGCCCTTCAGGGGCTGTAGTGCCATGGGGTTTATTATTTATTATTATTATTATTATTATTATTATTATTATTATTATTATTATTATTTCTTTCACATTGAATTCTTAGAAATTGTTCTCCTCCATCGGGATTTGTATCGAAATCCTTCGCATTCCTAACACGTACGAAAAACTGTGTCTAACGTAGTCCGTCAGACGCGCGCCCGATGAGTACAACGTTCCGAGATGCAAGCACAAATACAACTGCTCAGCCATCGACGCAGTTCACGAAACAAAACTACAGATCAGGTGAAAAAGAACCTTCTGCCACTGGTATTTTTGAACGTAGTGGTTTTGCTTGATATTTCAGTGCTGTGTCTTGCAGAACAAAATACTTTGTTTCCTTGTCTGCCTTTTCTCTACTTGATTATTGTTGCCTACGCTAATCTATTATTGTCAGTTTGCGTTTACAATTTCCCCTTACAGAGAGACGCAATTGTCCTTCTTTGCCGAGTATTATCCTCCTCCTCCCTTTCTTCCATGCCACCTTTCCTTGTTTATCTGGGGTCATGGAACTCCCTGACTGAATTTAGTACTTGGTCGAGGGTCTCAGAACGGGATGCCTTCCCTAGCACCACGCTATGGTCCTAGTAAAAATCCTATCTGGAATATTTGATGTAAAATTTAGCTTACAATGAACATACGTTAATCAGAAATCTTACACGTGCTACTTAAGGCCACTGTACTTGGCCGAATAGCCAGTCCCGTTGTATGCTTGTCTCTTATCCAAAGACCCTGAGAACAATTCTGACCAGTCTAAGGATGAAAAATAGATTTTAACTTTCTTGACTGAGAGCTGAAACGGGATTCACTCGGCCTCGTGAGGATGTTCGTCAAGCTGAACACGTGGCACTCCAGCAATTACAGGCCGTCAGGATGAGCAGCAATGCTCATTGCAAGCCTAGACCTTTAATCAGCCGTTCTGCCACAGGTTTTTGTTTTGCTTTTGGTTTGTGGTTGGTCCAGTAGTTAGATTGCTAGATTCTTGTATCAAAGATCACGGGTTCGATCGTAGTTCAGATCGGTAGACATTTTAACACGTCCTGTCGTTCATGTCGGCCGTGTAATAGAACCTTTATGAACACAGTAGATGTTCATTTGGGTTAACACCCTCAAAATTATATTCCGTCTGCAAAGAGTTTTGATTTTACTGATAGGAGGGCTACCGGTCGATTTATATTATACTGATACTAAAACTTTACCTTGTTTGAAGATGCACTTTTCAATTTCTAGTGTTGAAAATCTGCACGTATGTGTTACTTAAACGTTCCCCCACTCTCATATCTATTCTTCAACAGGGTTTTTCAACGTTGTAATGCAAAATTCAATAGCTCAACACCAGAGTCGAATTATAATTTAGAATTCATTTATTATAATTTTGTTGTTACAGTGTGTATTCAGTATACTAAAAAATGTGTAACTACTTTCGAAAAGAAAAAAGATCTCTATAGGTCGACGCCCCGAACAAATAGCTTTTCTTTTCAAGAAAACTACTTTTGAAGTTATTAATATGCCATCCCTCTTCCATTATCAACATTTACAGAAAGGTATTTACTCTTTAGATAATATTTCTACGTTGCTTTCCCCTCCATTCTGAATTATGAATTTTCTCCAACCCGTGGCAGATGTCCTATCATCTGACACCATTGCCTTAATCCGCATTTCATATTCAAAATTTGATATTTACATAACGTTCCTTAATCCATGTATAAACTTAATTGAACTAGCCCTGAATAATAAAAGAGCAGAACTACGAAACCAACAATTATATCAAATTATTTTCCTCTAAATAGCTCCATTCATTTATCATCTGGTATCCTGTCTCAACTTCGAGATACTTCAGAACGCCACGTTCTAACGTTTCCTTTTCCTTCCGAAAATCTCTCTCCGAGGATAGATAATTTTCCACTTTTATATAGCCTATGATTTAAAATACAGTATACAAACTAAGGCAAAAGGAACGCCATCTACTCTACAGGTTACGAAGGCCTGCAGAAGAGTGGAAGATAGAACGAGTTGACCGTGCGATTTGGGTCGCGTAGCTCTAGCTTGCATTCGGGAGATAGTGGGTTCGAATCCTACCACCGACAGCCCTGCAGATGACTTTCCGCGGTTTCCCATTTCCAAACCAAGCAAATACCTTAATTAAAACATGAAGAGCTGAAGGCAAAGGCTTCCGCTATTTGAAATCTTGGAGTTAATAATAATGGGGTATGGCCTCCGCCGAAGTCTGATGCATTTCTATCGATTTGACTGCCACGGGTGACCTGCACGTCTCTGAGGATGGCGCCATGCCTAGGATGAAATCTAACATTGAAAACGCACAAACATCCACTCCCCGAGCCAGAGGAATTAACCAATGAAGGTTAAATTCTCAGATCCGGCCGGGGATCGAATCCGAGACCCCTTCAGCCAAAGGCGAGTAAGTTAACCAGTTAACTACGGAACCGGGAATCTTGAGACTAAGTATACTAGAATTATTACCTTTATGCCCGGTCACTGTTGCCTAGTTTTTTTACTGTTTTTTTTTTCAAAGCACCGGGCGAGTGGCCGTGCTGTTAGGGTGTGAGCTTGCATCCGGGAGATAGTGGGTTTGAACCCCTCTGTCAACAGCCCTGAAGATGGTTTTCCGTGGTTTCCCATTTTCACACCACGCAAATGCTGGGGCTGTACCTTAATTAAGACCACGGCCGCTTCCTTCCCACTCCGAAGGCCTTTCCTGTCCTATTGTCGCCATAAGACCTGTCTGTGTCGGTGTGACGTAAAGCAAATAGCAAAAAAAAAAACCGGAGCGAGTTGGCCGTGCGGTTAGGGGTGCGCAGCTATTAGCTTGCATCCGGGAGATAGTGCGTTCGAACCCCACTGTCGGCAGCCCTGAAGACGGTTTTCCGTGGTTTTCCATTATCACACCAGGCAAATGCTGGGGCTGTACCTTAATTAAGGCCACAGCCGCTTCCTTCCCACTCCTACCCCTTTCCTGTCCCATCGTCACCATAAGACCTATCTGTGTCGCTGCAACGTAAAGCCAATTTTGTAAATTTAAAAACTGCGTCCTTTACCAAACACCATAACAAAATGAAAGCACATTAATATGAGAAAGATGATGCTATTCACAGCCCCTGGTAATTTGAAGAGCAACACTAAACAAATACTGAAATACAAATATTAACTGGTACTCATTTTTAGTGCCATTTGCCACTCCGGAATTGGATATCTTGTTTCCAAATTTTCAACTTGTCGGTGAATCAATCTAATGTAGTTGAATAAATCAGTCGTCCAAAAATAGAGAGGTCTTGGGACTATCTAGACATAGTTCAATGTTTCCCATAATTCTACTTGCATACATGCCTATAGTGACGAGATACCTCGTAAATAGGCCACATTTCATATTTTTTCACAGTTCTATGTCTGAAATGTACCTCTGTTTTATTCACAGACTTTTCTCCTGGTGACATTGCTGGCGGTAGCTCGGGCCGCTGGACCTGCAGCCTACAACATCAACACTGCCACCGCTGATGCAGGTGCCGTGGGGTCAACACAGGAAAGCACTCTCCTGGGCTATGCTGGAAGAAATGTGCTGTCACAGTATTCAAAATCTGTAGATGGTCCTCACTCCAGAGTTCGCATCAGTAGCTCTCGCTCGACCAACACAGCTTATGGTCCCGGATTGGAGATTCCTGCCCCACCAGCAGGACTAGCGTACGGTGCTGCTGGACAAGCTTTTGGTACATCGCTGCACGGTAGTGGAGCATACGGAGTGACTCGTGGAGCTGCCATTGCTGCTGCAGCTCCCGCTGTGCGTGTTGCCGCCGCCCCAGCCATCGCAGCCGCCCCTGCAGTCAGTGTAGGATACGGTTCTGGTCTGGCTTATGGTGCTCAAGCTATCACTGCTGCCCCCGCTGTCCGCGTTGCTGCCGCTCCCGCTGTAAGTGTTGGATATACTTCTGGCCTGGCTTATGGTGGTCGAGCTATCTCGGCCGCTCCAGCTGTTCGCGTTGCCTCCGCTCCCGCTCTGAACGTCGGATATAGCTCTGGCTTGGCTTACGGAGCTCGGGCTATCTCAGCAGCTCCAGCTGTGAGCGTAGGATACGGCTCTGGTCTGGCTTATGGAGCCCAGACAATCACTGCGGCTCCAGCTGTTCGCGTTGCCGCCGCTCCCGCTCTGAACGTCGGATATAGCTCTGGCTTGGCTTACGGAGCTCGCACCGTCTCAGCCGCTCCAGCTGTGAGCGTAGGATACGGCTCTGGTCTGGCTTATGGAGCCCAGACAATCACTGCGGCTCCAGCTGTTCGCGTTGCCGCCGCTCCAGCTCTGAACGTCGGATATAGCTCTGGCTTGGCTTACGGAGCTCGCACCATCTCAGCCGCTCCAGCTGTAAGTGTGGGATATGGCTCTGGATACAGCTCTGGCTTAGCTTATGGTGCTCGTACCATCTCTGCCGCTCCAGCTGTAAGCGTGGGATACAGCTCTGGATACAGCTCTGGCTTAGCTTATGGTGGTCGGGCCATCTCTGCCGCCCCAGCCATCAGTGTTGCCACGACTCCAGCTGTAAGCTTAGGATACAGCTCTGGATACAGTTCTGGCCTGTCCTATGGTGCTCGGACGATCTCTACTAGCCCAGCCATCAGTGTTGCCACCACTCCAGCTGTAAGCTTGGGATATAGCTCTGGATACAGTTCTGGCTTAGCTTATGGTGCCCGTACTATCTCAACCGCACCTGCTGTGAGCGTCGGTTACAGTTCTGGCTTGGCTTATGGAGCTCGAGCTATCTCAGCCGCACCAGCCATTCGCGTTGCTGCTACACCCGCAGTCAGTGTGGGATACAGTTCAGGCTTGGCCTATGGAGCTCGCAGTGTAGGTTACGGCTCTGGCCTGGCCTATGGTGCTCGCACCATTTCAACTGCTCCTGCAGTAGGTGTAGGATACAGCTATGGTGCTCGTGCTATTGCAGCCCCAGCCGGACTAGCTTACGGTGCACGCACCATCTCAGCCCCTGCTGTCGGAGTATCATACGGATCTTACGGCCTACCCACATATGCCGCCTCATACCAGACAGGCTATGGCAATCACGTCACCTTCTCTGGGCTTGGAACGAGTTACTCCTGGTAAACATCTTGACTGCTCTCTTTATTTATGACATTCTCATGAAATATAGTCGATCATTTTCATCGTCATTATCATCATTATTAGTGATCCAAATTGGTCAAGAAGGAAAGTTATATTGTAAAAATGATGTAACTCAATTATTTATTTTTCAATAAAATTTGTGTTTTTAAATACTGCATTTCATATTTTTCGACGATAGAAAACAACAGCCACTATCCTCTGTACCTTCTTAGTGTCATACTAGTGTAGTTGTCTAACCACTCGGTCTCAACCCGAATGTCGTGGGTTCGAATTCCTGCTTTTTCGTATAAGATTTTCAGTTAGATCAGTGATAGGAATATTAAAAGACCTGAGCACTTAGACCAGACACAGGTGCTTCATCGACCTTACATAAACATGAAGTGTTATTGGCAAATAATAATGCTAACAAATAGATGTTATCGGGTTAATTCACCATCCAAAAATCCCAATCCTCTTAGAATGATTACATCATACTTACTGTGGCATAAGACTAGTGTAATTCACTTTGTTTACAGAGATAGTGATTTTTAGTCTAAAAAGCAAAGATACAGTACCCAAAAATTGCACTTTAATCACGAATGTTGTTTGTGAATTGCATTCGCTTTCATTATAGCATGTGTTGACATATTTCAAGAGAAATCTTCCTAGAGATGAACGAAAAGACCTTCTACTCCTGCTCGACCTACTCGGTCGGCGAATGCAGCAACTTGTAACCGCCAGCATCGACGCACGCGAGTTCCGCTCGTACAGTCCGGCTCCATGGCTCAATGATTAGCGTGCTGGCCTTTGGTCACAGGGGTCCCGGGTTCGATTCCCGGTATGGTCGGGAATTTTAACCATAATTGGTTAATTTCGCTGGCAAGGGGGCTGGGTGTCTTCATCATTTCATCCTCATCACGACGCGCAGGTCACCTACGGATGTCAAATCGAAAGACCTGCACCTGGGGAGCCGAAACATGTCCTAGGACACTCCCGGAACCAAAAGCCATACGTCATTTCATTTCATTTCCGCTCGTACACCCGACCTGCACAGAACTTAACTGAGGGACGTGCAATTTGGTTTAGTCTCGTTCGAATATCCGATTACATCCAAATAACATAGGAACAAGTAGGGAGAGAAGAGAACAAGACCTTATGAGTATGATCCGGGAGGACTGTATATTAAGGTTGCCGCAGACGTATTGACATTCACAGACATCAGGAATCACTGTGCTTCACACCTGATCGTTTAGCTCCACGCCCATTTTGCTAATTGTGATGTGTCTTGGAATTACGTTTCAATGTTCAAACCTACTTTTATTGTATACCAGAGTTAATTGTGTTCATAATCCCCTCAGGAAAGCGACGGGTGTATCTTGCTGTTCATGCATATTTTTTTAGTTGATTCAGTCCAAGTCTGTGCAACTACGAGACTCGTGCGCATGACGTCAAAACTGTTCAGTACATCCGTGTTGCAAATGTATCAAAGTAGGCGTTTCATTACCGGACGATTATGTCGGGTATGTGCGGTGGCTTGTTGTTTTTCTCTAAACTTCTACTACTTCTTGGTCGCGAAAGTGCGTATTTGTTGATATCCTTGAAGACGTCTACTTCGTACGCAGTGTTAATAGAGAGCCTTGACCGATGGAACATTTGAGTGGTGCGGGAAGCACCTGCTTAGGCTAGGGCCACACTTGCTGCATTGCTTGTAGTGATGGAATATTCGATTCATTTTACTGAATCGATTCATTTGATTCCGTTCACGTTACTGAATCGACACAGTGAGCAGATTCACGGCTCATTAGAGTCACCGTTCCTATTGCATCTGTGTGGTGTGTACTGATAAGACAGCAGAAACAACATTCAGTGCTTGCTGCCATCTGGTCTTTACTCTACGAACTGCTTTCCTATGCGTCAGCTAGCTTTCAGATTCACTTTCTTCTGCAGCCACTTCTTCGCATCAAGTTTTGATGTTACATAGCCTTCCCAGTGACAACTCCATTAAATAAGCATACAGATTTAGGTGAAAATTATTTGTACACATAATCAACAATGACCAGCATTTAGAACTGTCGCCCAGGTGTGAGATTCTCTGTCAATTGTTTGCCTAGTCTTTTTTTTAATGACTTCAAAGAAGTTGAAAATTTCGTTACATTCACGGTAAGTACACAATACCAAATAAAAAAAAGTTAAAAATTGAAATGCAGGAAAAAATAGCTACATGTGCAGTACTATACATGCTTATTATATTACACGACAAAATTTACGTAGTTAATAATAATAATAATAATAATAATAATAATAATAATAATAATAATAATAATCGACATAACTCAAATTTTATACACTACGTTATGGTTTTCCACTGTTCTCTGAAAGTCACAACTCTATTATATATACAGAATTAAATGTAAAAATACCGGTGTCCACAATAAGCAGCCTACGTATGAAATATAAATCAAATAAGTTGCTTTACGACGTACCGACACAGATAGGTGTTATGGCGACGATAAAGTAGGAGGAAGCGGCCGTGGCCTTAAGGTACAGCACCAGCCGGCATTTGTCTGGTATAAAAATGGGAAACCACAGAAAACCATCTAAGGCTGCCAACAGTGGGGCTTGAACCCACCATCTCCCGATAGCATACTTACATTTACACGACCTATACTATGTAGCTAGCTCGTTCGCTTGGCTTGGCAGATTTGAAGTATTTAATTGGCAGTGCGGACCAGCGTTTTATTTGATTTCAGTATCCATGATGTCAATTTCGATGCACGTTTTATTGACATCAATATGTCTTATGGCTAGGGGTCGTTCGAAAATTTGTGTAACATGAAGCGACAAAATATGTGACGGAAGTGTTATCATAGCAATCGTTGGCCACGGCCGCTTCCTTCCCACTCCTAGCCCTTTCCTGTCCCATCGTCGCCGTAAGACCTATCTGTATCGGTGCGACGTTAAACAACTAGCAAAATATATATATATATATATATATATATATATATATATATATACAGTCGGCAGTCGCTAAGATCTAAGAAGTCATGTTGAAGAAAACGGAATCGAAGTTGAAACTTTAGTGGAGTTAGTTTTGTCTAAATTGTATTATAGTTCAAGACTTACTTTTTCACATTAATGATGAGTCGTAGAGTTATTTAGAAAACAAATATATAATCTCTATGAAGTTTGGAGAAATATCTAATAAAGAACATTTCAAACCTTAAGATCTACATGCTCAGTTTTCTGGAAGTCGGCTATCTGTACAAATACCGTACTTTCAGTCGCGAGCGTTGTATGACAGTCAAGCAACAACAATACTTGTCCTCCTTTTCTTTAGGATGGATACTGGAAACGAAGTGTTACAGCTATGTCACAAAATGTTTTAAATTTATGCATCAGTTCTTCGGGTACTGCCACGATGCTACTCGACTGAGCACCGATAGAGAGTTCATTACTCATCCTTAGAGACGGGAATTTGCCTATTTGCCTATTTTATTCCTGTGTTCGGAAACGTAGACTTCTGATATAAATCCGTTTTAGAGTCCTTTACCGAGCTCGATAGCTGCAGTCGCTTAAGTGCGGCCAGTATCCAGTAATCGGGAGATAGTGGGTTCGAGCCCCACTGTCGGCAGCCCTGAAGATGGTTTTCCGTGGTTTCCCATTTTCACACCAGGCAAATGCCGGGGCTGTACCTTAATTAAGGCCACGGCCGCTTCCTTCCACTTCCTAGGCCTTTCCTATCCCATCGTCGCCAAAGACCTATCTGTGTCGGTGCGACGTAAAACAAATAGCAAAAAAAAATTAGAGTCCTTTAAGCTAGATTTCATTGGTTTTATTGTGCCTATAAATGCCTATTTCAGGAGTTTGTGCCTATTTGTTTTATAATTGCCTATTTGATGCATTTTGAATCTATTTTAAAGAAGCCGAGTTTCTTCCAGTGCATTATATTGTAACTGATACGCTCGACAGTACCATATTCTCATTTCTCAATACCTGTTTGCCCGACAAACAAAAATGGGAATTCTCGGAAGTCACAAGAAATACACTGAAGAAAATGGAAATTGCAACACCCAGAAGGAGTGGTACTATATTGCTGCAATTAAACATGCAGGACGAATGTTCGGTTGTGATTCGATGATTACACTTTCAGGTCCCTCTGACCACAAGTTTGGACAACAATCAATACAAGATGTGTCCACCACGAGCTGCAATACATTGATGAATTCGTCGAGGCATGGAGTCAATAAGGCCCTGGATCGCTTCCTGAGGAACTGTGACCCATGCGTGCTGCACTGCACGGGTCAGTTGTTCCAGAGTTGTGGGTGACTGAGGACGGTTGGCCAGTTGTCGACCCATCATGTCCCACACATGCTCAATAGAACTGAGGTCCGGGGATCTGGCCGGCCATTCTAAGGTTGTGATGTCGTGGAGAGCTTCTCTGGAGTTGCGTGCAGTGTGAACCCGGGCATTGTCCTGCTGAAACATCCCATTTGCAATGTTCGCCATCATAGGGACAACCACTGGATTGAGTACCCTATCAACGTACTGTCGAGCAGTCATAGTGCCCTCAACAAGCACTAATTGTGATTTCACATTAAAGCCAATAGCTCCCCAGACCTTAATGTTTAGTGTTGGCGCTGTGTGCCTCTCGACAATAAGAACTGAGTGGTCCCTCTCCCCGGTACGTCGGTGTACACGATTCCGGCGATCATTGCGGGCAAGACAGAAGCGCGATTCATCACTAAAGACGACCCTATGCCATTCATCGATCCACGTCGATCTTTCTCGACATCAGGCCAGCCTTACACGTCGCTGTTGTTGGGTTAATGGAACACCTTCTGCAGGGACACGGGCTCGTAAGCCAGCTGCACGCAGGCGATTACCAATTGTTTGTTGTGTAACGTGGGGTGCCGCAGCTGCTCGAATTTGCGCTGCTGTTGCATGGAGTTCCATCCGGGCCACCCGAATGATGCGGCGATCCCCTCTCACAGTTCTGTCGCGCTGGGCCTGTGCCAGGTCTACGAGTGTGGGTACCTTCATTTGACCACTGCTGCCATACACGTTGTACCGTAGATGCCTGTCGGCCAACACGTGCAGCGACAGTCCTTAGCGATAATCCAGCCTCACACAGCCCAATTATCCGAGCCCTCTCAAACGGCGACAGTTGTTGATAGCGTGCTCTTCTCTGTCGTCGAGGCATGTTTGACGGGGAACACTTCACTGCACAAACTGCAAGTCAACTACGCTACACCAGAGTCCGTATACTGGAGTTGATTCCTCCGCGACCAATCACGTGGGGAGACCTGTAGCAACATTCCAATGTGTCTGAAACTTTGATCGTTTACATACCTACATGGCATCGTTCTGAAAAGCAACACAAACGACCAATGCCTTCATGGTGTTACAATTTCCATTTTCGTAAGTCTAGTTCTTGGGAAATTTCCGTCAAGAGAAACAAGGAACAATTTGACTTCGAAGCCTTCAACCCCTCCAACTTTCTAAGACATATGTCAGAACCAATCAACGTCGAACTACGTTGCACAACCCATATCCCTTATACTTCCTTCTCGATTTGATCTGTTGTATGCGTACGCTTTATGTTCAGAACGTGTTGTGATTTATTGTGAAAAAGAAGTGTGTCTGTGGCAATGCCCAAAGAATCACCGGCTGAGTTGGCTGTGCACTTATGGGCGCCCACCTGTGAGCTTGCATCCGGGAAATAGTGGGTTCGAGCCCCACTGTCGGCAGTCCTGAATATGGTTTTCCGTGGTTTCTCATTTTCACACCTTAATTAAGGCCACGGTCGTTTCCTTCCCACTCCTAGGCCTTACTATCCCATCTTCACTATAAGACCTATCTGTGTTGGCGTGACGTAAAAAAAAAATTGTAATTGAAAAGAAAAATTAGCTGAAGCGGTGGATCACAGGGGATCCCAATTTCTGTTCGGATGGAAAGGTAGTCTTCCGCCAAGCTTGCTGCAAGGAGGTAAGTTCGTTTGTTCCTTTTATCTTTTTTGTGAGTGAACTACGATAGCATTTCATTGTAGCATTTATAGGCCTATTAATGTACGTATTTTGGAAATTTGTTTTGTTGCAATGCTGTATTAGACGCGAACTTTCAATAATTTATATTGCTAAAATGTAAATAATCATTTAATAACTGAACGGGACCGATGACCTTCGATGTCAGGCCCCTTAGAACAACAAGCATCATCATCATCATCATCATCATCATCAATAACTGAACGAGTTAGAATGCAGGTGGTCTCTTGTCACAAAGTGGATGAAAATTAAAAATCCTTGTTTTGAACTCTGACTCATTTCCTGTGAAAATACAGATTTACAACTGAAATATTTTTTCTTTCTTTCTTTCTTTCTTTCTTTCTTTCTTTCTTTCTTAATCTGTTTACCCTCCAGGATAGGTTTTTCCCTCGGACTCAGCGAAGGATCCCACCTCTACCGTCTCAAGGGCAGTGTCCTGGAGCGTGAGACTTTAGGTCGGGGATACAAGTGGGGAGGAGGACTAGTACGTCGCCCAGACAGCCTCACCTTGTATGCTGAATAGGGGTCTTGTGAAGGCATGAAAAGATTGGAAGGGACACGCAAAGAACAGGGAAGGAACTGGCCGCGTCCTTAAGTTAGGTACCATCCCGGCATTTTACTGGAGGAGAAGTGGGAAACCACGGAAAACCACTTCGAGGATGGCTGAGGTGGGAATCAAACCCACCTCTACTCAGTTGACCTCCCAAGGCTGAGTGGACCTCGTTCCTGCCCTCGTGCCACTTTTCAGATTTCGTGGTAGAGCCGGGAATCGAACCCGCGCCTCCGTAAGTGGCGGCTAATCACGCTAACTACTACACCACAGGAGCGGACTACAACTGAAATGTAATTTTTAAAAGTCGTGAGTAACTTTCACCAGCGCTATGTGTAGGCTCTAGTGAACTCTATTACGCTTCCGCTAAGCCTTCGCGAAACATAGGGTGAAGATCGAATGTGGTGTAGCTAGGACGATGTCACAGAGGCTAGACATACAAGACGGCATAGCTTGGACGATGTCATAGCGAGTTTTACAAGGCTGCAAAGACTATCTTTACAAGACCAGGCCAGTGAAAACACCGTTGGTCTGGTTTGGTGAGGTCCGGTTAATAACCGTTGTGCTGGGGGGCGTAAACTCTAGCATCCCATCTACAGTCTTGCTAAACTGAGACAGAAAGTAAGGTTATGGGCGCATGCCACGACAAATTCAAATAACGCGGTTTTCTAATATTCTACGAGGGTGGCAGCCTTGTGGGCAGGATCTATTGCAGGCAACATAAAATAGTCTTAACGACAGCTGATCCGGCTGACCAAGGCCGGCGAATAGCAACATATAAAATGTTCACAAATCTCAGATTTATACTGCCTCCATTTTAATTCTTCTATATAGGCCAATTAAAAATCTCTCCTCTACACTACTCAGGTATCGTTTCACGTCATTTTTATTATTTCTTCACCCGGTGAACTCGACAGGAAACTGCCAGATTAAAACTGAACATTTTTGAGGACATATTTCCATGTAAATAACGAATTCTCCTGTTCGTACTTTAAAGTTTTGTACTTCTAGAAAGTCCGGCTACATGGCTAAATGGTTAGCATGCTGGCCTTTGGTCACAGGGGCCCCGGGTTCGATTCCTGGCAGAGTCGGGAATTTTAACCAACATTGGTTAATTTCTCTGGCACGGGGTCTGGGTGTATGTGTCGTCTTCATTATCATTTCATCCTCATCATGACGCAGAGGTCGCCTACGGGAGTCAAATCAAAAGACCTACACCTGGCGAGCCGAACTTGTCCTCGGACACTCCCGGCACTAAAAGCCATACGCCATTTCATTTCACTTCTAGAAACATCACGTCTAATAGCCTTTTTTCCTTTTTTATGTCCGGCTCCATGGCTAAATGGTTAGCGTGCTGGCCTTTGGTCACAGGGGTCCCGGGTTCGATTCCCGGCAGGACCTGGAATTTAATAATAATAATAATAATAATAATAATAATAATGTTATTTGCTTTACGTCCCACTAACTACTCTTTTACGGTTTTCGGAGACGCCGAGGTGCCGGAATTTAGTCCCGCAGGAGTCCTTTTTACGTGCCAGTAAATCTACCGACACGAGGCTGACGTATTTGACCACCTTCAAATACCACCGGACTGAGCCAGGATCGAACCTGTCGGGAATTTTAACTATCATTGGTTTGTTTCCCTGACACGGGGGCTGGGTGTATGTGTTGACTTCATAATCATTTCATCCTCATCACGATGCGCAGGTCGCCTACGGGAGTCAAATCATAAGGCCTGCACCTGGTGAGCCGAACCCGTCCTGGGATCTCCTGGCACTAAAAGCCATACGCCATTTCATTTCAATTTTTCCTTTTTTATAAAACCAAAATAAGATGTAGAAACATTGTATTTTAAGTCAATTTTATTATTTTTCAGATCAAATGTGAAAAGATACCATACAGATCAACATAGAAATACTGCGATGCATTTGACACGAGTACAGAAAGCGTTGTCATCGCAGCATTTCTACCAGTTCACTGTGAACACCGACCAACAACAATTTTCTATAGACGTGTGCACTGCAATGGTGGGAGCTAATATCCCCCTGCATAAACTGGAGCAGCTCCAAACTTCAACAAGCTGTCGGCAGCAATCGCCGAGTTGGAGAATAGTGGCTTTCCCCCGGTGGAGTCATTTAGGGTTGTGGAAGAATTCAGGGGAAGTTTTGACCGAACCTCTGGGAAGGTAGCCGCTGTCAGCAAAAAGTTCCATAAGAGTCCTGCATCAGAATCCGTGATGGAAAGTGACGGTAATAGTAGTCAGGGTGCTACGAGGTGAGGTAGATGAAGCAGTTGAACTAAAACCAGATGAAGTGGCTTCATTGAAGTTTTGTCCAGTCACTTTCCGTGATGTTGAGAGATCTTTCTTTCAGTACAAAACATTCTTCCCGACAGGAGAACAAGATTGTTACCGGAAAACATTGAAAAGTTGCTTATTGTAATTTCCTTTTATAGTAATTGAGTGATTAAATTATAAGTATTTTTTCGTGCCTACTTTGTTGCGTATTTTACACGTTAGTGCCTGTTTACATCCCTATTTTGGCTAGTTTCAGAGCCTATATGCATGCCTATTTTAACTGTTTTAGTGCCTATAATTCTCATCTCTAAATCCTGTGAATCTTGAAACTCTTCCCTACCCTATATTAGAAAAATTGTTCCTCAGTTTGTTGCACGCCCCAAAAATAGACAGTTTGGTTCCGGGCTTAAGAATATTCAGTACGATGGTTTGAATTACAGTAACTCCACAAGATACATTTCTTTCCCAGCGAATTAACTTTGCGGAATGCGTCAGAACCATGTGTCCGCCACTAGTTCTGAAGGTGGTTATCCGTAGTTTACCTTTTTCACACCATGTAAATGCTGGGGCTGCACTTAATCAGCACCACGACCACTTCCTTCACAAATCTCCAGCTGGTCCCGGGTTCGATTCCCGGTCGTGTCGGGAATTTTAACTTTCATTGGCTAATTCCGATGGCTTGGTGGATCTGGGTGCGTGTGGCGTCTTCGTCATTAGAATTTATCATAGGTAACGCCCCATCAACATAAACAAGCAGGACGCCTATACGGCGTCAGCTCGAAAGACTTGCACCAGGCCTCTTCGGAGCCACACGCCATTATTACTCAGCGCCATGGTCACTTCCTTCACAGTCCTAACCCCTTTTCCATCCAAGCGTCGCCGAACATTCTAGGGATATGAGCTACGAATTTTAGGTAAATAAAATATAATAAAGTATGAGAATGTATCTTTTATTTATTCCTAAAAATTGCAATCCTTTTTTTTTAAATCATAGTTATTCGATCGATTAGATTAGCAGAGTGCCTTAAACTACCACTACGAGCGCTAATGTAGCCCTTAAAACTACATTTAGTGTCGACATTAAAAAAAATCAAAATACGCCTGAGGGTACTGAACCAAGGAACACATTACAGATATAATTATGTAAATAAGTTAATTAGTCTACGATTTGAACAAAAAGGAAAACGAGTAGAGAAACAAGCGATTTTAGGCTTTTTTCTGGAACAGATTTAGGCCGGAAGTGATTATCGATTTTTTTAAGTTTGATAGAGCTATCCAAGACTCACAATTTGAAATCTTTCCGGGCTCTTTAGCCCTTCAATTTTCGGCATAATTGAGAAAATTGCTTAATTTTACGTTTTTCGTAGTATGGTGACCCCTGCGTTGTGTGCTAAGAAATGTTTTCTTCTTCTTCTTCTTAATCTGTTTTCCCTCCAGGGTCTCTTTTTCCCTCGGACTTAGCGAGGGATCCCACCTCTACCGCCTCAATGGGAGTGTCCTGGAGCTTCAGACTCTGGGTCGGGGGATACAACTGGGGAGGAAGACCAGTACCTCGCCCAGGCGGCCTCACCTGTTATGCTGAACAGAGGCCTTGTGGAGGGATGGGAAGATTGGATGGGACAGGCAAGGAAGAGGGAAGGAAGCGGCTGTGGCCGTAAGTTAGGTACCATCCCGGCATTTGCCTGGAGAAGTGGGAAACCACGGAAAACCACTTCCAGAATGGCAGAGCTGGGAATCAAACCCGGACTTCCGGGGGTGGCAGCTAATCACGCTAACCACTACACCACAGAGGCGGACAAGAAATGTTTTCAACATTAAAATATTTTTATTTATCTTTTTTTTTTCTTTTTTGCTAGTTGCTTTACGTCGCACCGACACAGATAGGTCTTATGGCGACGATGAGACAGGAAAGGGCTAGGAGTTGGAAGGAAGCGGCCGTGGCCTTAATTAAGGTACAGCCCCAGCATTTGCCTGGTGTGAAAATGGGAAACCACGGAAAACCATTTTCAGGGCTGCCGATAGTGGCGTTCGAACCTGCTATCTCCCGAATACTGGATACTGGCCGGACTTAAGCGACTGCAGCTATCGAGCTCGGTAACATTAAAATAAGAAATACCTGCCTCACCGGTACTTCAACACTTCTCAGAACATGAACGTCATGTATTGACGTGCTATGTATGTCGAGCATGAAGTTTTATTGACTCCAGCAAGTCATTTAAAACCTCGAAGAGGAGCAGCGGATACACAAAACAAATTCCAATGTCACTAGACGTCATGAGTCGCACGACATAGCTCGCAAACTAATGAGTGGAGCACGAGGTACGTTTTCGGAGAAATTGACAGTGGACATCGTCCAAACATTCAGTTCCGCTACATTGCTACCACTCTCACATGCGTTCTGAACTTGGAAACCAACTGAAGAGCAATCACGCCCTGAGCGAAAATTATAGTGACAAAAACAGATAATATTATTAATAATTATTATTAATAATAATAATAAATTAATTTCGTACGGCTATTTCTAGCCGAGTGCAGCCCTTGTAAGGCAGATCCTCCGATGAGGGTGGGTGGCATCTGTCATGTGCAGGTTGTTGCGTGTTATTGTGGTGGAGGATAGTGTTATGCATGGTGTGTGAGTTGCAGGGTTGTTAGGGACAGCACAAACACCCAATCCCCGGGCCATTAGAATTAACCAATGAAGGTTAAAATCCCCGACACGGCCGGGAATCGAACCCGGGACCCTCTGAACCAAAGATCAGTACGCTGACCATTCAGCCAACGAGTCGGACTATAACTATAATAATAATAATAATAATAATAATAATAATAATAATAATAATAATAATAATAATCTACCCCTTTTCCCACAGTTGTGAGGTCGGGGGTGCGAGCTGAGTTCCACATGTAGTTTTGGCCCTGTTGTAAGGCCAGATGCCCTTCTTGACGCCTACCCTATATGGAGGGATACAGTAAATATTGTGTGTTTCTGCGGTGGTTAGTAGTGTGATGTGTTGTCTGAATGTGAAGAGGAAGAAGAGAGTGCTGGGACAAGCACAAATAACCAGTCCCCGAACCAGTAGAATAAATCACACGGGATTAAAATCCCCGACCCGGCCCGGAATCGAATTCGGGACCCTCTGAATCGAAAGCATCAAAACTCACCATTCAGACAAGGAGTGGAATAATAATAATAATAATAATAATACTGAGCGAGTTAACCGTGAATTTAGCGTCGCGTAGCTGCGTGCTTGCATTCGGGAGATGGTGGCTTCGAAACTCACCGTCGGCAACACTGGAGATGGTGTTCCGTAGTTTCCCCATTTTCACACCAAGCAAATGCTGGAGCTCTGTACCTTATTTTTTTTTTCTTTTGCTAGTGGCTTTACATCGCACCGACACAGGTATGTCTTATGGCGACGATGTGATAGGAAAGGCCTAGGAGTTGGAAGGGTCCTGGCCGTGGTCTTAATTAAGGTACAGCCCCAGAATTTGCCTGGTATGAAAATGGGAAACCACGGAAAACCATCTTCAGGGTTGCCGACAATGGGATCAATCCCACTATCTCCCGGATGAAAGCTCACAGCCGCGCACTTCTAACCGCACGGCCAACTCGCCCGGTGTACCTTAATTAAGGCTACGGACGTTACCTTCCCAGTCTTAGCCCTTTCCCATCCTTGCGTTGCCGAAAACCTTCGATATGTTATTGCGATAATAATAATAATAATGACGGGAGGCGTGATTAGTTCAGTGGGTTAGCTGCCGGCTTCCCACCCGGAAGGTCCGAATCCCGGTCAATCCTGGGACGAGACTTTTATCTCAGGAATCACCTGGCGTCAGGAACGGCATCCGATCTTAAACACTCGGCCAAAATCAAAATGAGCCTAGGTGGCTCCAGCGACCCCAAAAGTAACTGGGATAAGCTGAAGAAAGCTAAGGAGAAGAAGAAGAAGAAATGAAGCCTCCGTGGCTCAGGTGGCAGCGCGCCGGCCTCTCGCCGCTGGATACCGTGGTTCAAATCCTGGTCACTCCATGTGAGAATTGTGCTGGACAAAGCGGAGGCAGGACAGGCTTTTCTCCGGGTACTTCGGTTTTCCCTGTCATATTCATTCCAGCAACACTCTCCATTAACATTTTATTTCATCTGTCAGTCATTAATCATTGCCCCAGAGGAGTGCGACAGGCTTCGGCCGGCACAATTCCTATCCTCACCGTTAGATGGGGGCTTCATTCATTCCATTCCTGACGCGGTCGAATGACTGAAAACAGGCTCTAGATTATCAATAAGTGAGTTTTTTGTTTTTTGTTTTTTTAGAATTTGATAATCAGTTTAGTTCGAGCCTGCAACAAGCCTCAACTTGTATTTTTGTCACATGGCCTCTAAGATTGCATTCGGCAGATGGTTGAATTAAATTCCATCGTCGGCGGTTTTGAATTCCCATCTTGACACTATGCAAATGCTAGGGCTGTAAAACCACGACCCTTACCAATTCTATCGTCGGTGAACGCCTGGCTATGTACTTCTGTGACCCTAAACTGCTGGCAAATAAAGATTAACAATAGCGGGTAGCTATTGCATCCTTGTAGTGTAACCATAAACCTCGAGCCCGGTGATCCGAGCTAGAACGCTGACAGTTCATTTGCGGACTTAGACAGAAGATAGTATTTATGAAATGTTCTCATTCTTGATGATGATGATGATGATGATGATTGTTTTTTGTTAAAAGGGGCTAACGAGGTGCAACGAAATGAAACGATAATTAAAACTTCAAAATGTATCCACTGACTAGAATCTAAAATGAATGATGAAAAATGACTTTGAATCCAAAACAATCAGTGGATCCGATTCACAATGTCTTATTTTCTGAGATGATGCTTGTTGTCCAAATGGGTCCAAAATCCAGGTCATCGGCCAGTCATAATGGTACTAATCACTGGTAACGTACTGTAGACTCATGGTGTTCCTCGCTTGGTGGTACTAATGACAGGTAATGTAAATCCATTGTATGTCCCACATAATGGCAGCATTCAAAGGTAACACAGACCCATGGCATTCCTCACATGGGGGTACTACTCACAAGCAACCCAGACCCATGGTGTTCCTCACATTGTGGGACTAATCACGGGTGCCGGCTAGATCCGTGGTGTTCACATAGTGGTATTCATCACAGGCTACTCTTGATGTTGCTCACGTAGTGGTACTAATCATAGGCAATGTAGACCCAACTCCTCATAAAATGGGACTAATTTCAGGCAACGCAGACCCATGGTGTTCCTCACATAATGGTACTAATCACAGGGAACGCAGACCCATGGTGTTCCTCACATAATGGTACTAATCACAGGGAACGCAGACCCACGGTGTTCCTCACATAATGGTACTAATCACAGGGAACGCAGACCCACGGTGTTCCTCACATAATGGTACTAATCACAGGGAACGCAGACCCACGGTGTTCCTCAGATGGTGGTATTAATCGCAAGTAACGTCGACCTATGGTGTTCCTCACGTAATGGTACTAATCACAAGTAGTCTCATGGTTGTAAGTCCATCATCCCTTGGTCGCACCTTTTAGTCACCTCTTACGACAGGTAGGGGATACCGTGGGTGTATTCTTTGTCTGCGTCCCCCACCCGCAGGGAGCTTCATTCTTGTTCTAGTAGTTTATTCATTTTAAAGATTTAGGACATCGAGGTCGTTAGTCTTGTGTACTGCTGCAAGTAGAAATATGTTAATTGCAGGGCTAAAATATTTGAAATAGACTATAGCAATCCGGTATAATAAAGGAGACTTATCTGGAAAATGTATAAAAATGGAACTGCAGTAATCAAAGTCAGAAATGAACAAGAGAAAACGGCAGTAAGGAAAGTACAGTAGTGAGACGGATGTGTTTTGTCTCCCATACCTTATAATGCTTACATTGAAGATTCGCTGAACAGGGCCAAGGAAGAAGTGATTACGGGAGTAAAGGTAAATGAAGAAACAATAGATATGATACAATACGCAGATGGCATTGCAACAGTAGCAGAGAGTCAATAAAAATAAAAATATGGAATAAATGTTAGAAAAGACAAATATAATATATAGAAAACTAAAGTGATAATATGTGACGGAAAAGAAGACTCAAAAGTGAAAATCACTTATGAAAGGGAAAACTTTAGATGACGTGAGAGCATTTAATTACCTGGGAAGCAAGGAAACAAAAGGTGTAGAAAAAAAAGATGTAGGATCAGTCAAGCAAAAGCTATATTTAGTAAAAAAAAAAAGAAAATCTTCCTTACAATATCTTGTTTAAAACATATGTGTGGAGTGTTGCCCTCTATGGGTGGGAAACCTGGACTATAGAAAAAGAGAAGTGATTAACCGCAATCGAACAGCGGTGCTACAGAAGAATGTTAATTAAAGATCAGTTGAAGAACTTTTTTTTTTTTTGCTAGTGGCTTTACATAGCATCGACATAGATAGGTAGTAAGGCGACGATTGGACAGGAAAGAGCTAGGAGTTGGAAGGAAGTGGGCGTGGCCTTACTTAAGATACAGCCCCAGCATTTGCCAGGTGTGAAAATGGAAAACCATGGAAAACCATCTTCAGGGCTGCTAATAGTGGGATTCGAACCCACTATCTCCCGGATGTAAAGTTGAAGAACTAGGATAACAATTAACACTGAAATGAGAGGCTCAGACGGCTGAGGCGCTGGCCTTCTGACACCATCTTGGCAGGTTTGATGCTGGCTCAGTCCTGTGGTATTTCAAGGTGCTCAAATACGTCAGCTTCGTGTCGGTAGATTTACTGGCGCGTGAAAGAATTCCTGCGGGACAACATTCTGGCACCTCGGGTCTCCGAAAACCGTCAAAAGTAGTTAGTGGGATGTAAAATTAATAACTTTATTCGTCTTATTATCATTATTAGGATAACAAATGAAGATGTGTATAAGAATGTAGAGGAAAATGCTATTTAGAGGAGCATAAAAACTAGGACAAGATTAGTGGGGTATAAATAAAACATGACAGCTTACTTAAACTGATATTAGAAAGAATGATTGAAACTAAGAGGTCCGAGGAAGACCCTGTATCCAGTATACTCAGCAGATAATGGGAGATGTTCTATGCTGAACTCAAGAGGAGTGAATAAAATAGAGTCTGCTGGAGAAGTGTCGCAAACCAATCTACGGACTGAACACTTGAGAGGATTAATTGTCATTGCGGGGTCAATGGTATTGTTTGCAATTAACTTCTGTATTTAGATCTGAAATGAGGCTAGGTCCCTCAGGTATTTCACATATCGCACCCTGGGAAGAAGAGGACCACAAGTGCAAAACCGATATTTCTGTGATAATTGCAATGTAAGATTTAAATATATTTGTACATTTATTTACATTGATACAGCCAACTGTGGACTACGTTCACACAAACTACTGTACCTGCCTCTCTTGCTTGGGGTACACCTTTTGTTTTTCAACCTCGCGCACCTCTTCAGCCCTTCATTCGCCGAGATGTTCCGCGGTTTAGCAGGTTCTTTCCCTGGATCATCCCTCAACCCCGCAATTTTCTTCCTAAAGATGGTCATCTCCATTGTGTCCTCTGATCTTATATCATTTACCCGCATGTCATTGTGCACCTCCTTCAACCACCGGGAATGGGATTTCCATTTTTCCTGAAAAGTGAGCGGGGCATTGCTCTGTCCCCCAAGTGCTACTGCACACAACTACCATGATAGACGCAAAACATTCGGAAGTGTTTCTATGCTATAAATATTTGGATCCGCCTCTGTGGTGTAGTGGTTAGCGTGATTAGCTGCAACCCTCGGAGGCCCAGGTTCGATTCCCGGCTCTTCCACGAAATTTGAAAAGTGATACGAGGGCTGAAACGGGTTCACTCAGCCTCGAGAGGTCAACTGAATAGAGGGTGTTCGATTCCCACCTCAGCCATTCTCGAAGTGTTTTTCCGTGGTTTCTCACTTCTCCTCCAGGCAAAGGCCGGGATGGTATCTAACTTAAGGCACGGCCGCTTTCTTCCCTCTTCTTTGTCTATCCCTTCCCACATTCCCATCCCTCCACAAAGCCCCTGTTCAGCAGAGCAGGTGAGGCCGCCAGGGAGAGGTACTGTTCCTCCTCCTCAGTTGTATTTCCAGACTCAGTCTAACACTCCAGGACACTGTCCTTGAAGTGGCAGAGATGGGATCCCTCACTGAGTACGACGGAAAAACCAACCCTGGAGAGTAAACATATTAAGAAAGAAAGAAACAAAGAAAGAAAGAAAGAAAGAAAGAAAGAAAGAAAGAAAGATACCTACATATTTTGGTATATTTTTATATGTTTTTACTTTCTTGCGTTACAAATTATTTCAGAAGTATAATCTTTTCACTTATGACCCTCTTCTTCTCAAGGTGCGATATATTTTTGGGGGGTAGTTACAACATTTGTAGGGAGAAGTCCATCACAGGAGCGAAAGCTTCTTCTTGTATTGGTTCATCCACTCCATTCTCCATCGTCTTGCGACACAAATTGTTGGCTACTCACAGTACAACTGTTGTTGAGATAGGTAAGGGACTAGCGCAATCAGAGGTATACCGCAGAGTGCACATTTCTCCTGCCAGCATGTGCTAACGCCATGAATATCCTGGCGATTGGATCATCGAGTAGCGAGTGGCTTGAGATGCACTGCCAAGCCTAGTAGGATACAGGGAATATTTACTGCACGAATGGTTTATTATTTTCTTTGAATGCATTTACAGATACCCCTTTATACACACGCAAGTTAACTCCCATAGCATCGTTCTAGGGTTATAATACTCCGTATATGAATACCGAGTGTCGCGGGTCACTTATAAAAGGGTGAATCAAAAAGTAAGTTACACTTCCAAGTTATGGCCATTTGTGAAACCACCCACACATAGGCAACAAGGCTATGGCAACATACAATGTAAGTTCACTTTTCCACGTGTCCCCAAGTGACTGTAAACGTTTCTTGGAACGGTCAACCAAAGTTTCGATTCCGGATGAGTAGAAATCATCTCTAGTGTTATGTGACCACCTGGAGACAGCTGCTTCCACCTCCTCATCGTTTCGGAATCGTCGTCCACCGACATCCTTTCTCAGCTTACCGAACACATGATGATCGCTTGACGATAAGTCTGGACTGTATGGGGGATGTTGCCATACCTCCCATTTGTATCGCTGCAGCAGTTCGGACGTTTGGCGGGCCCTGTGAGTTGTTGCGTCATCGTGCAACAAAATCACACCGGCGCTCAATTTTCATTCCCGTTTTTCTTCAATTGCCTTAGGCAACCGGTTCAACGTTTGACAATGCGAAGCCGAGTTGATTGGCGTGCCTTTCGGCATAAATTCCACGTGCACCACACCCTCCATGTCAAAGAACACTGTCACCATTACCTTTCCTGCTGAACGTTGGAGCTTGGCCTTCTTTCATGGTGGTGATATAGTGTGCACCCATTCCATCGATATTTTCTTTGTTTCGGGGGTGAAGTGGTGGACCCACCACTTTCATTCCCTGTAATGATTCGCCGCGGAAACTCGTGGCCCTCCACAGAATACCATTGGGAAAATGCCAGTGTCGATTGGAAACGTTGTCCCTTGTGAACATCGGTGAGCAGGCGTGGGACTCATTTTTGACACAGTTTACGAAATCCAAGGTGCTGGTGAACGATGGAGAATACACTGCCATACGAAATGTTCAGCACGCTGGTAGTTTCCTGCAGAATTATGCTCCGATTCTCTCTAATGATCCCATACACACGGTCAATAATTGCAACGGTACTGGAAGTTGCGGGTCTGCCTTCGTGATATTCGTCTGTGAGATCCGTGCGTCCGTCATCAAATTGGTTACACCACTTTACATTACCTGAGGGAGAAATCGCACGCTCACCATATACATCAGTGATTTCACGATGAATGTCCGTGCAATTGAGCCGCTTATCCCATAGAAATCTGATCGTTGCACTCACCTCCGACTTGGAGTGGAGCTCGCTCTGCATACACAACACGACGGAATACCACACCAACCTTCCTATCGGACGTGTCAGCAGGTACTGTAGCTTGCTCCGCATTGGCCACGGTCACAACACACACCGTGCGCTCGCGGCTAGCTAGTGTAACATACTTTTTGATTCTCCCACGTATATTTCCATACCTTTCAATGACGGGGCTGTACCTGAATTGGGTTCACAGTCCTTACCTTCCCAGTCTTAACCGTCACCTATCCCAACGACACCGAACACCTTCTGCGATAGGGCTGATCAGTTAGCAGAGAGAAATAATACTAGAAAATCTATGACTGGATGGGAATCAATACGATGAGAGGATGAAAATCGATCATCGTTCCAATGTATGCACCTTTTCGTACGTAACCGTAAACTGTTTATAATTGCGTTCAGGTTCTCACTTTTCACGAACAGTAAGTACTACGCTTGCGGATAGCGCAGATTGTAACGCTTAATTAATTTCTCCAGAATTCATGTTTACAGGCACACGCCCCATTTCTCTTAATCATGCTTAATGGAAACTTGTCAAGATATAGTTCGTCTCTGAAGGTATTTTCGGTAGCTTCGAGTTCTTACGCCTACTTCGAACCGGTAAATCTACCGACACGAAACAAACGTTTTAAATACAATCGAACTGAGTCGGGATCAAACCCACCACCTTGAACGTTCTATAATCTGAGCCACTCAGACCCACGGGTCTACTTTAAAGTAGTAGTAGTAGTTTTATTGAACCTCACAGGTTTCCACACAATACATGATTCAAATTTGGAATAGCCTAAGCCAATTACAGGATGCAAAAGAACAGTAAATTAGAATCTAGTAAAACGACATAAAATTTAAAAAACATAAAAATAAATTAAAATAAAAATAAAAGGCAAACAATCCCCATATGCACTGCCATATAGCCCATGATCAACCCTTATTAGTGATCCACAGGCCTTGGTATGCAATGGACATAAACGGACAAATAAACAGAATAAGGGAACAAAACAATATAATAATAATAATAATAATAATAATAATAATAATAATAATAATAATAATAATAATAATAATAATAATAATAATAATAATAATAATAATCAAACGAAAGGAAACACGATTCTCCTTGGACATGCCATGAGGTCCATCGGTTACTCCGGAAACGTGACCCCCAAGGTGAGGGTCACCACAGTAGCGATCCTCAGTCCCTGGATATTCATATTGCCTATTCCACCCATTCTCCAACTCTACACTTAAATTCTGCCATTATGTATACCATACACCTCCAAAACACATTTTACCATGAACTTCACTATACAAACACATACCTCCATATACCATCAACTCCATCTCTTACTCATACATTTCAATTACAACATCAGCAATAAATAAACACACTTCATTACCTACCAAAAACTCCATCCAACTCCACAACCATTCACTTACACTTAACACTCCAAAACATTCTAAATTACCTTACTACATACCCATTACAACTTTCTCCATTAATTCACTATACCTACTATACCAACACATACCATCATCACCATTAAATTCACTCACCAATTTACTCTTCCAAATTACCGTACTTACAGAGAGTCCAATACACTCTACCCTAATCCAGATATACTCACAATCAAACTCCACATTAAATTCACTAATCATAAAATTTATATCCCTCCACATACCATTTCACCACTTACACTTAACACTCAAACAAACACCCCTTTTCAATTCTCATCCCTCTCAACACTTAAATTCGGCCATTACGTATTCCACCATTTCTCCATCTCCATACGTCAGCAATAAATAAACACACTTCATTACTTACCAAAAACTCCATCCAACTCCATAATCATTCAGTTACCCGTAACACTCCAAATCAATTCCAAATTACCTTACTACATACCAATTACAACTTACTCCATTAATTCACTATACCTATTATACGAACACATACCACCATCACCATCAAATTCACTATACAGACACCTACCTCCAACTCCACCTCATAAACACACCTCCAAGACATTACAAATAACATAAAGATCCCACTCTATTTCCTTATATCATCACCATGTCTTCGACAACCATGCCCTTACTTACTTACTTACTTACTTACTCACTTACTTACTTACCTACTTACTTACTTACTTACTTACTTACTTTATTAGAGTTTTTGCTTCTTGTTTCAATACTGTCACCATTTTTTTAACTCCCCACAGGTCCCTTAATCTTTTTTTCCTCCCTCTGCTCATACCCAGTTCGAGTCTGCCAGGTTGCCTCAGACCTTACCTTTTTATCCTGCGCTCCCATTACTTTACTGCTTTCACTTCTCTGCCTTCCCTCTTCTCTGTCCGCAGCACTTTTATTTTCACTGTTTATGATCACACTTTCACTATGCTCCTCTCCCTGCCTTTCTTCATTCAGTTTCCTGCTTCCCTTGGTATTTTCCTATTGCCCGTCTTCCCTCTAATTGATTTCTATAACTTGTCCTTCCACTCTTTTCCCCATACTCATTACCGTGCCTTCCTCCTGTTTCATATTTTCTTCTAGGTCCAGTAACTTAGTCACGGACCAGATTCTTCTCCAGATGCCATTTGTCACTATTATTTTTTGTCCCCTGATAAAGGCTCTCAGTCCTTCATCTCTAGCTCGTACCATATGTTTCTTAAGAATTTTAGCATTCCTGATCCCTTCACTTCCCATGTCTCTCTTGATCCATATTTTCTCTCTGTATATTACCCGCATTTCAATCACTATATCGGCCATCAACGTGGATAACAGTTGCACTTTAATAGGTATATTTCCTTTACCTTTCCCTATTCTCTCCACATCGTCTATGTCTACTTCACTAAAATTAATTTTCATTTTCCCCTGAATTAAGTCCACCATTTTGTAAATTGTAAGCACTTTGTCCTCCCTCTTCTCCTCTGGCACACCATATATAAACAAGCATTTCTTTCTACGGATTTGACTGCTGGTTTCTACTTCTAATTTGAGCTTCGGCACTTTCTCTTCTAATCGTTCTATTTTCTCCCTTAATGTTGCCACTTCTTCAGCGTTGTTTATCACTTTGGATGTTGTGTCTTCGGCCTTTTCCCGGAACCATTTCTTCATTTTGTCGAACTCGTTTGCTCTTGTATCATATTTTTTATTTGCTCAAAGGGACACACTTCTTCAACCACCTCTTTTACTACCCTTCTGATTACTTCTACGTCTCCCCGCCTCATGCTTCCACTGGAGGTCGGCCCGGGATTCAATTCAACACCCCCGATCCATAGCATTACTATAATCACCGCCGCTGTCAACATCATCCCTTCCTTCATTCCCATTTCCATTCTATACCCTCCTATTTTCACTTCTTTCTTCTTTCTTCCCTGCCACCTTCATATAATTGCCCTGTATTGCTCCACACCGACCGTCTTCTATAAACTCTTCACTTCTTACTTGCCCTCCATTCCGGTGCTCCTCTCTCTCTCTACCGGGACCCTCTACTCAACACTTCCGCGCTTGTCAGTCGCTCAGGCTATACTGCCTACTTTAAAGAAAATTTCAGAAAATGGATAGAAATGATGTCTCAGAGGACTGTGGGCTTTTAGAAAACAGCACTGATAAGGCTTATTCATCAATTTAAAACAAATTCGTAATAATGCCGCCTCCGTAGCTCAGGCAGCAGCGCGCCGGCCTCTCACAGCTGGGCTCCGTGGTTCAAATCTCGGTCACACCATGTGAGATTTGTGCTGGAAAAAGTGGAGGCGGGACAGGTTTTTCTCCGGATACTCCAGTTTTCCCTGTCATCCTTCATTCCAGCAACACTCTCCAATACCATTTCATCTGTTAGTCATTAATCATTGCCCCGGAAGAGTACGACAGACTTCGGCAGCCGGCACAGTTCCTTTCCTCGCCACTAGATGGGGGCTTTATTCCTTTCATTCCTGACCCGGTCGAATGACTGGAAACAGGCTGTGGACTTTCATTTCAATGAGCTAGATGGTATCAAATATTTCCTTGATGAATATTCAGAACTTCGAAAGGGGTTTATAGTTGTCAGTCCTACTGATAATGTTTAACATAATGCAGTATAGTGAGGATCATTTCACCATTTACCACTAGTCCACATATAAGGCTGTTCCCCAGGTGGCAGATTCTCTATCAAATGTTTACCCTTTTCTCAAATGATTTCAAAGAAGTTGGAAATTTATCGAACATCTCCCTCTTCATTCCAACTTTATCTGTATATCTGTATATTATTGAACATACCTCTTAATCGAGCAACTTGTCCCCTTACTCCCTAGTCTTTTCCACCCCAATTATTGCAACATTTTCGTAACATTACTCCTTCGTCGTAAAACACCCAAAACAAATCGTGCTGCAGTCTTTTGGATTTTTTCAGTTCTCTGATCAAATAACCTTTGTGAGGATTCGCATACACTGGAACCATAATTTTATTGTGGGTCTTGCCAGTGACTTATACGCCCTCTCCTTTACATTCTTGCTACAACTCTTGAATACCTTACGGGTGTTTAGGGGTTGTAGTAAAGATGTAAAGGAGAGGGCATTTAAGTCTCTGGTAAGACCCCAACTAGAGTATGGTTCCAGTGTATGGAACCCTCATCAGGATTACTTGATTCAAGAACTGGAAAAAATGCAAAGAAAAGCATCTCGATTTGTTCTCCAGACAACCTCGTTCATGTGATTACCCATTTAAGATATTTCCTTGTATTAACACCTAAGTATCAACAGTCCCCATGAGGTTCGTTCACTCCACCAACACAGTAAACAACAATGAGAGGAACTTTCCCCGTAGTGAAACTTACAACTTGCGAATGATGCCATACTAAAGAATAATGTTACAGCATCGTGAACAACTGCAATAAAGACCTCACCGTTTTCATCCCGTTTATCGGCATACCATTGTCAGCTGAACGTCCCACAGTTTCAGCAAGATTTTTTGTTGTTGTTGCAATAACGGTATTCATAGCCTGTAACTTATTTAGTACTCTATGCAGTATATTTCCATCCGCAAGAAGCCTTATCTGTGATTCTATATTGTTTATATAAAAAACATGTGTATCTTTAGTCCTCAGCCTGAAGGCTGGTTGGATCCTCAACAGCTCCACCATCAGCTGTCGCAGGTGGTCTAGGCATCACTGAAGAGGCGTACTAGGGAAATGAGGAGTGAGGTAGTTTCCCGTTGTTTTCCTCACCGAGCCAGAAGTTGCTATTACATATCAGTCTGCCAAGCCCACTGAAATGCATGCATCAACCGACCCTATGAGCGACATTTTCTTACCATTCATAGCAGGGACTGGCTGCATAAGGAATGGCATTACTAACATCGCTCATACCGCAGCCACTTTCATATTGTCAAAGCCAAGGATAAGACAGAGACAGGTCAATGAAAGTAACAAAATTGCTCTAGCCCATAACAGAATACATAGTGCACTGTAAACACTCGGTCCCACCAGCAATCACCGACATCGATAGGTCTTATGGCGACGATGAGACAGGGAAGGGCTAGGACTGGGAAGGAAGTGGCCGTGGCTTTAATTAAGGTACAGCCCCAGCATTTACCTGGTGTGAAAATGGGAAACCACGGAAAACCATCTTCAGGCCTGCCGACAGTGGGGTTTGAACCCACTATCTCCCGAATACTGTATACTGGCCGCACTTAAGCGACTGCAGCTATCGAGCTCGGTGGAAGAAGTAAAGTCTTGAGTAAATTAAAACTAATATTACGCTTTAAAATCTTCTACCGTACCTGATTCGTTTCTCTCATTTTTATTTTTATCTTTGCTTCTCGGTTCTGCGTTCTCTCCGTTCGCTCCATTATTCCCTTCTCCTTTTCGACGTCGTAAACCACGAGTTAGTACTACAGCGCCGCTATTGTATGTAGGAGTAGTTAAAAAAAGCAGGCTGAAAAAAATAAACTACGTGACTTTCTTCTCACACTACGCAATTACACAGCTAACTGCATGCGCTGTTTGACTGGCAGACGTAAAAGACTTCTGGCAAGAAAAGTCGAGTGGACTTATCTTGCAAAGATCTCCGTCTATGATGATTCATTCCCACTACCTCATTCATACAAACACAGTATGGGTTTGGACTTGTGCGGTGAAGAGGATTTAATTTTTATTTCTTAATTTTTGGAGTCAATATTAGGCCAAAAATTAAATATGTTTTCGGGAGGATTCGGAAATTCGCTCCCAGGATCCTACATAGCGAGGAAAAGAGCCAAAGTCACTACGCGTAGGAACATGTATCTACGGTTGGCAATGCTGGTAAGGCCACCCTCAAATAAATACACACATAACGAATATGTTTATTTTAGTTTTGGGACAATGACAGAAACTCATGGATCCTAAATAACTTTCTCTTCCCGGGCCTTAGGAAGAGCGTCTGTCTTATGTGTTGGTTCTTTTCCTAGTGGTTTAACGTAATATATTGAAGCTTTTCGGCGACGCAAGGATGGCGAAAGGGAAGGAAGCGGCCGTGGCCTTACTTGGCACCAGCATTTTCCTGGTGTGAAGATGGGAAACCACGGAAAACCACCTTCAGAGCTACCGACGGTGGAATTTAAACCCACCGTCTCCCGAATGCAAGCTCATAGCTATGCGGCTAGGGTTGCCAGGGTTTTTAAATGCCAACAAGGGACAGGTCCTGTCGACACGACATAACGACATTTACTCAAGAAAACTCTGAGATATAAATTACTCTACTATAATTACATTGTAGGCAAAAACTTTGCCACAGTATTTTGCTGTTTCATTTTCTACAGCCGGGCTGAGTGGCTCAGACGGTTAAGGCGCTGGCCTTCTAACCCCAACTTGGCAGGTTCGAACCTGGCTCAGTCCGGTGGTATTTGAAGGTGCTCAAATACGACAGCCTCGTGTCGGTAGATTTACTGGCACGTAAAAGAACTCCTGCGGGACTAAATTCTGGCACCTCGGCGTCTCCGAAGACCGTAAAAGTAGTTAGTGGGACGTAAAGCAAATAACGTTACGTCATTTTCTACACGAAAAGTTTTAAATCCGTACTTTTCTTCACATGGTTAGGAGTGCGCAGCTGTTAGCTCGCATCCGGGAGATAGTGGGTTCGAATCCCACTGTCGGCAGCCCTGAAGATGGTTTTCCGTGGTTTCCCATTTTCACAACAGGCAAATGCTGGAGCTGTACCTTAATTAAGGCCACGGCTGCTTCCTTCCTATTTCCTAGGACTTTCCTATCCCATTGTCTCCATAAGAGCTATCTGTGTCGGTGCGACGTGAAGTAAATAGAAAAAAAAAGCACTTTTCTTCACTTTTAGCTTGTTTTCAATAATACCGAACCTCTCTTAAACGTCAACAAATTTCCGACAACAATGATCAAACTTAAGTGAGACTTGAATTTCTGACTTTACCGCAGTTGCTGAACATCTATTTCTTTCATTATTCCATTTGTTTTTAAGAACTCAAAAAATTATTTCAGCATACACATTTGAAGCACCTGTACTTAAAACATAAGATAAGTATATTTGGAACAGCGTCTAAATTAACTTTAGAGAAGAAAAATCACCAATAGTGTAGAATCCTGCCTGCTGTCATTTCTTGATGGTTACAGTACTTTTGCATCCATCTCTTTGTACAGGCCAGAGTAAAGTGTAGCTTCCACTGAAGTCCCAGTCTCATCCACGGCTGTGACAATATGGAAGCTGCTGGGGTATGGGTGGTGCTGATTAATGACATTCAGAGCACAACCAGTGTGTCTGAGTGTCATGAAAGGTGTTGCTCATAGGGTCAGTTGTGCTGCAGTAGCACTGTCTGGCCCAGTGAGGAAAGCAATGGCAAACTACCTCACTCCTCATCATGCCTAGTACGCCTCATTTTGGTACTGCCATTGGTTTTTGTGGTTTCCCTACAACTGCATAGCCTTTGGTGATGCTATTTGAGGATCCAACCAGCCTCTGGGCTGATGACTTAACAGACAGACAGTGTAGATTCGCTAAATGAAGAATGATGATCTGAAATGCTGGATCAGTAAATGCTAGTCTACTGTAAATAGCTACGTTTAACCATGGCAGAAGTGAGTTGTTTAAACAAGATACAAAAAGGGCGTCCCGTATGCTGTTAACGGGACAGTACTTCCGACCCTCAAATACGAAAAGTCCCGTATAATATGGGACACCCGGCAACCCTATACGCAACCCTAACCGTCTGGCCAACTGGCTCGATAGAGAAGTTTTATATTCATTGTGTTGCCAATGAGAAATGATATGGATTGATGACGATACATTCCTGTGTTAAGAGTCCTAATGATTAGGATTATCTGATCTTGTCGTCTAACAATTTTTGGCATTTGAAGGCACTAGTGCAGGAGAAGAAGAAGAGTGTTGGCACGCGACCTGGAGAAAGTGCATCCCCTGATCTGTACACGAGCCACGTCTGAGCAAGCTTTATATATAAGGTTGAGTGAGTCTCCCTCATTCTGTTAGTGTTGCTTCCTTCCGCCACTGCTACACCATGGTTAAGGTGAGTACACTGCGCCTTCTTACGACGTGGTTCTGTTTTATGTTTTTTTGTTTGTTATTTTTTTACTTTTGTCTTAGCCTTACATTTATTAATTTTTCCATCTTTTTCCGTTTTCTTATTTTCTTTGCTTATATTTCCTTTTATTTTCTAAGGACGACACACACACGCAATCCCCGAGCCAATGGTAATAACCAATAAAGTTTAAAATCCCTGACCCGGCCAGGGAATCGAACCCGAGACCCCTAGAACCAAAGGCCAGTACGCTAGCCAGTTAACCATGGAGCTGGACTTATGTTCAACCATTCAATAGAAATTATCATATTTGAAAAACCATACAGAAGGATACTTCTCTCTTTTCTTCCTCCCACACCTCGGTGGGGTCACAGGTGCCAACTGTGTAACACATGCCAGTTCGGCCCTGTTTTACGGCCCGAGCCCTTTCAGACTCCAACCCTGTGTGGAAGAATTTATTCACTGTCACGTGTTTCTCTGGTGATTCGTAGTGTGTTTAAGAAGAGTGCCAGCCCGAGTAGCTCAGACGGTAGAGCGCTGGCCTTCTGGTGGGATCGATCCCGGCTCAATCCGGTGGTATTAGAAGGTGTTCAAGTAAGTCAGTCTCGGGTCGGTAGATTTACTGGTGGTACAAAATTTCAGCACTTCGGCGTCTCCGAATGCCACCAAAGCAGTTAGTGAGACGTACTGTAATACCATTATTATTATTTTTCTTCTTTTTCCACCGACACAGATAGGTCTTATGGCGACGATGGAATAGGAAAGGGCTAGGAGTGGAAAGTAAGCGACCGTGGCCTTAATTTACAGCCCCAGCATTTTCCTGGTGTGAAAATAGGAAACCGCGGCAAGCAATCTTCAGGGCTGCAGACAGTGTAGCTGAAGCTACATAACCCAAACCTCACGGTTACTCGCTTGGTCATTATTAAATAATAATAATAATAATAATAATAATAATAATAATAATAATAATAATAATAATAATAATAATAATAATAATAATAATAATAATACTTGTTCTTCTTCTTGATCTGTTTACCCTTCAGGGTTGGTTTTTCCCTCGGACCCAGCGAGGGATCCCACCTCTACTGCCTCAAGGACAGTGTCCTGGAGCGTGAGACATTGGGTAGGGGATACAACTGAGGAGAATGACCAGTACCTCGCCCAGGCGGCCTCACCTGTTATGCTGAACAGGTGCCGTGTGGGGGGATGGGAAGATCGGAAGGGATAGACAAGGAAGAGGGAAGGAAACGGCCGTGGTCTTAAGTTAGGTACCATCCCGGCATTTGACTGGTGGAAAAGTGAGAAATCACGGAAAACCACTTCCAGGATGGTTACGGTGGGAATCGAACCCACCCCTACTCAGTTGAACTCCCGAAGCTGAGTGGACCCCGTTCCAGCCCTCGTATCACTTTTCAAATTTTGTGGCAGAGCCGGGAAACGAACCCGGGCCTCCGGGGGTGGCAGCTAATCACACTAACCACTACCCCACAGAGGCGGACATAATAATGTTTAAGAAAAGAGTCAGAGGAAAAAACAAGACGCAGTTAAAATCACTGGGAATCGAACCCGATACCCTCTGACCATTCATCCAAGGAGCCAGACTAGACAGTTTTATCTTTTATCATTTCATGAATTTGTAATTTTAATGTGTTTTATTTTAAATTGTTGTACAATGTGATTTTAGGCCCGTGAGTTATACATTTTCCGTACCGAGACTTTCTTTATACATAAAAACAGAAAGCTTGGAGTTTTTGTAAATATTAATCTTAAGCCATAAGCTACGAGGCCTATAATCTTATATAGAAACGGAATATTAAAATGGACCTTTCTCTTTCTAAAATCTCACTTGGAATGACTAGAATTTGAACCAAGCTAGCTATGCATCCGGAATATTGTCCCACGGGAGTTCGTTTACGTGTCAGTTAATCTGCCGACACGAGACCAGCGTCTTTGAGGATCTTCAAATACCACCGAACTGAGCTGCGTTCGAACCCGCCAACCTGAGCTTAGAAAGCCAGCACTCTACTGTTAGCGCTATTCAGCCGGCAGTCTTATAGACATATCATGTATCTCTCGCCTCTCCTATGTGTCTTTCCGGTATTATTTTGACAGAAAGTACTAGTTCTTTTCTCAAAACAAGCTAATATTTTTCGAGGTATAGTTTAATGTTAGTTTTCAATCCCTGCTGTCTTATTCTTTCTATTACAGTTAGTCCACTTAACAGGAATGTACCTGTAGCCTGAATTTCCTTTGATTTCATTCTTGAACAGTGGGATAGCAATACCCTTTACCCAGACATCTAGGATTTTCTCTTTCTTCCGTTTGGTATCAATTATTCCAAATAATACTGAAGTGTATTATTGTTAAGAAGGGCGAGGTTTAGGAAGAAGGGACAGAGGCCGGCATGTTGTGACAACATTGCAAATATATGCCATTTTGTGAATGAATTTATAATGTACAGACAACTACTTGTAGGATGGCCGAGAATAGAATTTGAAAAGTCTTCTTTGTCAAACTATTTTCACGAGAGTAGACGTCACAGCTGAGTAGCTTAACTGCTATTTTCTCACCCAGCCGGCCGTTGTTGAAATCCCAGTCAATGCAAGTGAACCTCGATGATTAGGATTCCACGTAAATCAACCGATCCCGCAACTTACGATTTAAGTTTATTATTATTATTGATAACAGTAATGTTATTGGTTTTACATTACATTAATTATTTTTACGGGTCTTTGGAGAGGCAGAGATGCTGGAGTTCCTTTATGTCCGGTAAATATACTGACTCGAGGCTAGCGTATTTGAGCGCCTCCAAATACCACCGAAATGAGTCGGGATCGAACCCGCAATCAACATGTGCTCCGAACAGATTTACGACCGTCTGGGCCATTCACCCTTGCAACGTTATTTTGTTTCGTGTGTCTCGTATTACTATATATTTTAATAGACGCTAAGGTGACGGAATTTTGTATCGTAGTAGTTCCTGAACGTGTTCGAAACCAACTGGAACATTTTAGACGTACGTGTGCCTCGTCCTTATCCACTAGGTCCTCCACGTTAGTTTTCAGAATTTTGGCAAGTAAATATACTAATACAAACGTTATGGTCTTGTTGATTTTAAGCACCCAAATTTGGCACTGACTGCTGGTAGGATTGAATCTGTCCTCTTGTGAAATGAAAGACACGACTAACCGACTATGCCACTAACCTCGGTGATTTAGGATTGTCACGTAAGAACTTTAAACTTGGTTTCTTTTCCATTCAAAGTTGGTGCTTTTCCTTCCATTCTGAGCGTCAGTACATACGCCCCCGACTCGTTGGCTGAACGGTCAGCGTACTGGCCTTCGGTTCAGAGGGACCCGGGTTCGATTCCAGGCCGGGTCGGGGATTTTAACCTTAATTAGTTAATTCCTACGGCACGGGGGCTGGGTGTATCTGTTGTCTTCATCATCATTTCATCCTCATCACGAGGCACAGGTCGCCTACGGGCGTCAAATAGAAAGACGTGCAGCTGGCGAGCCGAACCCGTCCTGGGATATCCCGGCACTAAAAGCCATACATTTCATTGAGTCGGAAGTCGCATCCAACTCAAACGAACACAAAGTAAATACGCTAATTCCTGTACTAAATGAACGAAGAACGTAACCTATTTTTGATCGGCCATCCTCAGAAATGTTTTCCTCTACTTTCTTTTTTGCTGTCTAAAATTGTAGTATTATGGCGGTATCATGCTTTTCCGATTGTGAAAATTTTAAAAGCGGTTTGTTTACGCAAATGAGGCCCTCTAGCTCGATTTTATGTAAACTAAACTATATGCAAGCCAAGTTCATTTCCTTATTTTTTGCGCCCGTGACATTCCCTAATTTGTTTGCAGATATTGAATTCGAATACCAAAGTAGTAGTGAATGGAGTGATAACACAGAAAAATGATTTATTGAATTTGTCAAGGGAGAGATGTAACAGCATCGTAATTAGCCACATGCTTTGATGATATGAAATTTCAGAACAAGTTTTAGAAGTTCGGAATTTAAATGCCCCATGAAGCCATCCTAGTATAAAATACCGTGGAAGCTTCAACACGAAGATTTAGGCTGTTGTTTAGCATTTGTCAGACCGAGAACGTAGCTGTGTGGTTTGTGCCCTGTAGATGTTAACTTGCATTTGGGAGATGGTAGGCTCGAACCCCACTGCTGGCAGCCCTGAAGATGGTTTTCCGTGGTTTCCCATTGTCACACCAGGAAAATGCAGAGACTGTGCCATAATTAGCCGGCCCCGCGGTGTAGGGGTAGCGTGCCTGCCTCTTACCTGGAGGTCCCGGGTTCGATTCCCGGCCAGGTCAGGGAAATTTACCTGCATCTGAGGGCTGGTTCGAGGTCCACTCAACCTACGTCATTACAATTGAGGTTCTATCCGACGATGTGGTGGCAGTCCCTGTCTATAAAGCCAAGAATAACGGCCGAGAGGATCTGTCGTGCTGACCACACGACACCTCGTAATCTGCAAGGCCTTCTGACTGAGCAGCGATCGCTTGGTAGGCCGTGGCCCTTCGGGGCTGTTGCGCCATGGGATTTGGTTTGGTGCCTTAATTAAGGCCAATTACTTCCCTCCCGCTCTTAGACCTTTCCTGTTCCACTATCGCCATAAGACCTATCTGTGAAGCAGATTGTAAATAATAAAAAAAAAAAAAAGGATACGAGTGAGCTGTGCATTTCTGGTGTTTAGTTGATCGTGCTATTATAGTATTGATACCCACAATCTGTTTTCCAGTCAATGAGCGGGTCAGGGATGGGATGAATGAAGCCCCCAACTTGCGGCGAGGATAGGAATTGTGCCGGCTGCCGAGGCCTGTCGCACTTCTCTGGGGGCAATGATTAATGACTGACAGATGAAATGAAATGATAGTGGAGAGAGTTGCTCGAATGAAAGATGGCAGGGAAAACCGGAGTACCCGGAGAAAAACTTGTCCTGCCTCCGCGTTGTCCAGCACAAATCTCACATGGAGTGATCGCGATTTGAACCACGGTATCCAGTGGTGAGAGGCCGGCGCGCTGCCACCTGAGCCACGGAGGTTATCGCTATTATATTATTTTTTCTTGTTTCGTTTCGGCCAACTAAGGACCACGTCATTTCAACTGTTTCCCTTGAGCTTTAATGTTGGTCCAGTATTCCTTCATTCGTATACGGTTTTGCTCGTTTCGCTCTTTCGTCCATGCCTTTCCAGTTTTCATCTTCGGCTTTGGTTGGAAACTCTGATGTTCTTGGAGTTTTTTCTTAAGTGGGACACGCTCCTGGATATCTTCAAACGAGATCCTAGTCTCCTGCAGATCATTCTGTACCTCACTGAACCATGTCCCCTTTGCCTTTTTCTCTTGGAGGAATGTGAAAATGCGGTTGGTTAACCGTGTTGAATTCATTCGGGCCATGTGTCCATAAAAAGTAATCCTCCTTTTTCGCATCACATCGGTTATTTTCTCCACATGCGAGTACAACTCCTGGTTGTGCCGTCTCCTAAACTCGCCGTTGTCTTTGACTGGACCTAAGATTTTTCTCAAAATCTTTCTTTCCTTGGCCTCCAATTTCTCCATCATGCCTTTTTTGTTCATGGCGAGACATTCCGCTGCATACAGAGCCTCTGGCCGAATGACAGTACAATAGTGTTTGATTTTTGCATTCAGAGATATAGATCTTCTGTTATAGACATTTTTAGTCAGATGGTAAGCCATTTCCATTTTATTTTATTATTATTATTATTATTATTATTATTATTATTATTATTATTATTATTATTATTATTATTATTATTATTATTGCCGTTGTAAAAATATATATCTTACTGGAGTGAAATCCTATTTCAGTTATAATAAATGTTGATTGTGTTCAATTGTGCTTTATCTAGTATTAATAAGGTTAGTATTAATTATGATTCTAATGTAAATACTAATTGCTTGAGTGTAAAAGAAGGCCTAATGGCCTTAACTACGCCAATAAAGACGTTTTTTCCTATCTATCTATCTATCTATCTATCTATCTATGTATTAGGTAGCATTCCGGCATTCGGCCTCATTTGACGCAGAGAACCACCCAAGTCGTCTTCAATAGGAAGTCATGTTTAAATCAATTTCCTTCATAAATTATTCTCACTAGATAGAATACAGTCATCCTCCCCCAAGATTTAAATATTCCACGACAGAACCGGGAATTGGAATCTAATAGACCTACGTCATTGTCTAGACCACGATGTTAGTGTAACATCTTTCTCAATGGTAATTATGGAGTGTCCCGCTGCTACTAAGACTCGGAAGCAACATGGACACATACTGTAGAATATTACTGCATACCTCCTTATCCTCAGATCCCTGATATTGAAACTCGTTATAAATAACTGATCAATTGTACGGGTCCACGGCTAAATGTTTAGTGTGCTGGCATTTGGTCCAGAAGGTGCCGGGTTCGATTCCCGGCCGGATCTGAGATTTTAACCTTAAATAGTTAATTCCGTTGGCTCGGGGTGTTTGTGCTGTCCCGAACATCACTGCAACTCACACACCACACATAACACTACCCTCCACCATGCAGTTACCTACACATAGCAGGTGCCGCCCACCCTCATCGGAGGGTCTGCCTTACAAGGGCTGCACTCGGCTATAAATAGCTGCACGAAATTAAAATTATTATTAAACTGATCAATTTACCTTGTTCCAGATTACGTCGTTGAGTGCTGTGCTTCTTGTACTGTCACAAGCTAGCGCCCAGTTTCCAGGATCCAATCAACAAGCACCTTCTTTCAATGGACTCCAGTATTCGCAGCAAGGTGGTGCTTTCGCTCATTACCAGCAGCAGGCTAATTCTATCCCTACTTTCGGAACACCAGGTGTATACAATGGCCATTATGCTACTCCAGAAGCCTTCCCTCAACCCAGTAGCGCAGGGCAATACAGCGGCCCCAGTCCTCAGCAGGCGCAGCAACCTTACAACAATCACATCACCGTCGCTCAGCCTCAACCACAGGCTCAACCTGCCAGCATACCTCAGCAGCATCAGCAACAAATAGCATCTGCTTTCCCCAACTTTCCCAGGGAGAGTGCCAATGCCATCGCCAGCCCTCCAGCTGGAAAGTCTGGCGCCAGTCAACTGGGCATCAACTTCTCATCGGCAGCGCAAGTGTCTCAGCTGAGGTTTAGTGGGCCGGGAATTAACTTCTCTTACTAAACTTTAAGATTGCAACATTGAAACGCGTGCTTCGGAACAGTGTTGTACCTTATATCCGAGTATAACTTCCAAGTTTAAAATTACTGTATGCTTGTAGCCACGAATAGCTCCGATCCTTCCTTTATACGGATTCTGTCCAATAGAATTTCAAGCCCAAATGTATTAAATTCTGCTCTTTAAACATGTTCTCTTTTCTCATAAATTTGAACGTAAATGAATGTATCTGTGGCATCAGAAATCCTCTAATAATATTATGTACCTCTTTGAGCTTTTCTGCCTGTATCACTCTATTATTATTATTATTATTATTATTATTATTATTATTATTATTATTATTATTATTATTATTATTATTATTATTATTATTTTGACCAGAGCCAGGTTTCTCTCCAAGCCATGTGATATTACTAATCTCAGTTGTTGCACTAAATCATTCACAAATTAATTCACTTTCCCCGAAATGATTGATCTCAATTGGGCCTGCTTCTGTGTGAAGGCTCAGTCTCATGGCCCTTGGTCCATATTAGGTGTTTTGGTTTAAGGGATATGCATCGAAGTTGTATACTTAATTAATGATGGGGGGGCAAAAAGATAGCACGATACCTCTCTCGGACACATTGAATCGAGAAATAACAAGAGGGAAGGTGAAAGAAAAACTTTTCATAACCATACAGATTAACCTAAGGCCTTGTGCTTGTCACCAATTGGTAGTTAGATTCATCAAAATACACACAATAAGAAACGACAGCAAATATTATTATCATCATCATAATCATATCAGGGCCATGCCATGTCGATGCTATTTGCTTCCTGCTCTTGATAGCTTTTGCACCCTGTTATATGTTTTATTTCATCCAGCATTTTTTGTTGGTCTCCCTCTGGTTTTCTTCCTCAAGCTCTTGCCTTCAACTATGTTTGTGATAAACGCATTGTGCTCTAGCAAAAGACCAAAAATTGTTTTCTTTCCCTGAATTGTGTCTATGAAATGCCTGCATTCTCTGACTATGCTGAGACATTTTCGTTAGTTTTGCTTTCTGTCTAAGAAGTTCTGGCCAGTTTCCCCCAAATCCGCGACTCCATGGACTCTAAAAACTTGTGGTCTGTTTTTTTAATAATGCCCCGCTCTCACAGCCCTATACAAGCTCTGGAATTTAGGATGCCTCCTGGTTACTGCTTTAGCGCTTGTGGACTCACTCTTAATAGCATACGTAACGGTAAACGTCATTATCATGCATTTTGCATTCATGAAAAAACGTGAAAGCATTGAATTATATATAATCATTTTTTAAACCTTCAGCATAGTCATTGTAATAATTTCTCTCTTCTTGTTTACTTTCCAGTTTGAATCCTAAATTATTCATAATTTTAATTTATTTCTAAACATAATTCGGTTGGATATTATTTTCAAACTTCCTTCGTATTAAATATCTAACATTCCTTAATCGTAATCGAATTTATTCTTATCTTACTGTTTGTATGAAATTAATCCCAAAAATCGAGTAATTTATAATGCTATAAAGTTATCTTTATGTCCACCAACTCGAATATTAGTAATCGACAATAAGTTCTCAAACAATAACCTTAGCAGCTCACGGTACTACAGTGTTTACTTTTCTGTTATTTATATTTCAACAAAATTAGCACAAATAAGCAAATATCATAACCACTGAAGGAAAAGAGCACAGCCATCTGAGAGAATTGAAAGACCTTAGCATTTGAATTATGTACATACAGAGTGAAACAGAACTTCACCGACAATCTTTTGGAGGTTGTTCAGGGATACTTTCTGAGTATATTGATAAAAACGGACCCGTGGTCTCCGGTGGCTCATTACAGAATAACTGCATTTCGTTTGGTTTGTTGTCCCAGTTAGCTTTGTATCTGTATTGCACTGAAAATAACAGCAAAGTTTTTTTAATCCGTCCTAAATGCTAGTTCTTGACAGACGCCTGGGTGTCGGAATTTTGTCCCGCAGGAGTTGTTTAACGTGCCGGGAGCCAACGGCACGGAGTTGTTACATTTAAAACACCTTTTAGAGGCATACTACAGGCCTTTTTAACTGTTGTGAAAGTATTTTCATAGAAACAAGGATGATCGAGGTAACATATCGAACACATAATTATATTATTACCCTGTACCGAGCCAACGGTGACCACGGGTTCCTGATACCAACATACTCAGAATGTATCGATGAACAACCTCCGAAAGTTCGGTGGAGTTCAAATCCACCCTGTATAGAGGCGGTAGTCCTTTAAACAACTCCCAAGTATAATCATGGCTATAGTACAACATAAAAGTAGAAAATATCAGTAAGTTATTACACTAAATTGTTTTTGAATGTTATATTATTTTTATTTTATTTTTTTGAAACTTTCAAGCGAAATTCTTCTCGGTTGTAAGGTACTCTATGTCTTAATTTATTGTTACTTGTATTTTATTATATTATTGGATTATGTTTAATTATACCTACATTTGTATATAGTTTATGTGATCCGAATAAAATACGTTAAATGTTTTTAGAGAATATTCCTTTAATGTTCCCACAGTAATGTTAATTTTACTGTAACTGAATCTGAGTTAAAATTAATCCTTACCACTGCTTTAGGAAAATAACTCTATACGCACATGTTAAGGAGGTGCATGGTAACATAGTACCTTTATTTCCTCCTGACCCATACAGAATTCTCCCAGTTAGATCATTATCGCTGGAGATAATATTAAAAAACACAAACAAACAAGGTGTAAAGAACTAGTCTACTTCTTGCTGCACGTGTGCCTGCATGGGTGAACTCTCCATTAACCCTCCCTACCCCAGTCCCATCGCGGATAACCAACAACCTGGGTGCGAAGCCCCTCTTACAAGCCACCGATCTCCTGCCCAACAATCACCCTAGCCAGCCCTCTTCCCTTCTCTCTATGGAATCCAGTAGCATAGGAGGCTATCATAAAAAAAGCATGCTTCCTTAAGGATACGCACATATTATCGTATACATTTCGAGAAAGGATCTTGTAAAGCAACTCACTCATTAGTGTGACCAGATACACTTCGAGTTAAGTACCCTGCACTTGTATTAATTTTCATGCTGAGTTAAATTCCAGTTTCAAAGAAGCAAGTTTGTAGTTTCATATGACTTTTGATAACATTATCATAGCTATGGGACATCTAATTTAGTGCGAAATCCGATCCACAGGAATGTGGCTTTCATCTCAAATATCTCGCAGTATTGGCCGGCATTCGAACTACTGGCGCTTTGGTGAGAAGCCGATGATGATACCACTGGGCTATCACGCCCTCATTTCCTTATTTTATTGGGATTGAAAAATAAACAATGTAATATGTGTATGACGTGGAGTTATATCAAGTTTGATTGAAATCAATCATCCATAAACCATCTTTGGGACCACACAAAAGCGTATCGTGAACGGGTGTTATCGAACCCCAAACACAAAATATAGTAACCGAGCTCGATAGCTGCAGTCGCTTAAGTGCGGCCAGTATCCAGTATTCGGGAGATAGTAGGTTCGAACCCCACTGTCGGCAGCCCTGAAGGTAGTTTTCCGTGGTTTCACATTTTCACACCAGGCAAATGCTGGGGCTGTACCTTAATTAAGGCCACGGCGGCTTCCTTCCCAGTCCTAGCCCTTTCCCGTCCTATCGTCGCCATAAGACATATCTGTGTCGGTGCGACGTAAAGCCAATAGCAAAAAAAATATAGTACCTCAGTATAAAATTCACCACAATTACCACAAAATTATCGCTAAATTTACAATGATAAGAAAATATTGTATGCTTTAAATGATCATCTCTATTCGCGTTATTGCTTGCAAGATATTTGGACCAAGTGAGTTGGCTGTATGGTTAGGGTCGCAGCTGTGAGCTTCCTTTCTGGAGATGGTGGGTTCGTACTCCACTGTCGGCATCCCTGAAGTTGGTTTTTCGTGTTTTCCTATTTTCACACCAGGCAAATATTCTAGGGCACGGCCGGTTCCTTCCCATTCCTAGGCCTTTCCTATCCTATCATCGCCAAAAGACCTTTCTGTGTCGGTGCGATGTAAAGCAAATTGTAAAATTGATACCAGATGGCCCTCCAGCCCCGAACTTTCTACTTATGTGTTCAGTACGCACTAATGATGAACGGGATGCCTGCTCACTGGTTTACAAAGGAGCACTACAACATGCTATATTTCGGATCTTAAACAAATAGCAGTCATTTTACTACACACGTTCTGTAACAGGATGCGTTGGAAAATACGCAGAAGGTGCAGGAAATCAAGTATAATAACTCATATAATAATAACAGAGTGTCAAAAGGAAGGCATGGGTGGTGTACAGCTAGGTTACAAGAAAGACAACCTGAACATCGATTGTTTGGCTTTTACCGAAGATATGGTGATCTTAAGCGAAACAGCAGATCAAGGTAAGAAGATGTTACACAAGCTCGAAGAAAGGCAGTACTGAAAGTATCATATGATAAGACTCGAGTAGTGAACACACTGACAGACTGAGAAATGGAACACGGTAAGACAAAGAAAGTATCCAAATTCAAATATCCCGGTGATTGGGTACAGTTCAATATTGTTGGTGATGAAGCGAATGAGAGTAGGATCAGGAAAATGGAATTAGCTTACAAACTCACACAAAACGTATACAACAAAAAATCATTGTCGATAAGAACAAAATTAAGACACTACAATACAATAAAAAGGCCAGAAGCACTGTGTGCATCGGAATGTCTAACCCAAAACAGAAAAACAGAAGGTGAGGAGATGAGGAAGATAGAAAGGAAAATCTTACGTAAGATATTAGGTCCTAGGAAAACAGGTGACATCTAGAAGAAAAGAAGGAATGAAGAACTGTACAAAATATTCATGAACTGACTGATGAAATGAGAAAGAGACGACTGACGTTTGCTGGACTCATTCATCGGATGAGTAACGACAGATTGGCAAGAGCATATGGGAGTACACTAGGAAATTCAAGAGCATAACAACCTGGACGAAAGAAGTTATCAAAGGTCTTACTGAACTAGGTTTAAATACCGAAAGCATGTTGAATAGAAGCAAGTTCCGGAAAATAGTTGACAGACACAGGGAATTTCAGAAACCAGAGAAGCAACAACGAACATTGACAGACCAACAGAGGGAGGCTAGAAGTCAAAATATGAAGAGGTTTTGGGAGCAGAAGAGACAGGAAGCCGTGAAGCGTGGTCCATAGAAGGCAAAAACGAATGTAAAAACTCACATCTATATACACGTACAGACACTCCCCTCCATGAAAGGTACGCTTGCAGATTATGCCTTAAACGATCCACTAGCTCTTCATTGCAATTCTGTTCGCAATAATAGACCTGCATGTATAGGCAGGTGCTATTTGGAAACTGCTGCGTATAACATCTGCGACGTTCTGCTGCATTCCGACCAGATTCTCCATAGATTAAAATTATCCCTGTGTATTCGTTGTTGCTCAATACACCAGCCATTGTCGATATGTTGACGGCAACTGTAATGCTACTGTACCAAATACCAGCGTACAATGCGTTCGAAAATGAGGTTTACTAACGCAAGGGGGTGCATTAGATGGGTAGCGCTGAGGAACATGTAGCGAGAGGCTGTCCAGTTGTTATCTCGTCGTATACTGACTTCACCTACCTGCAGGCAGTAATACCCCTGTGAAAATCAGTTATTAGACATTCCATGCATCATTAGTGCATGCGGGACACTCATAAGTAGAAAGTAAGGCGCCGACGGGGCAACTGGTATATATTTTATATTTGGAAGGCTGTATATTTGAGGTAACCCTTGGCCAAGAACATCTGCCCATTCTACCCTGTTATTATTATTATTATTATTATTATTATTATTATTATTATTATTATTATTATTATTATTATTATTATTATTATTATTATTATTATTATTAAACAGCTCTTAAATAGCATATTGGCGTTGTGTGGATCTTGATTGTTTTCTTTCTTTGACTTTATTCGTGGTGATTATCAAACGTGTACTGAGCTCGAACTGTATACAATTTAGTACGCATTCCGCATTGAATATTGTGGTAGGAACAGTGCTCGAATGTAATTTCGATCACTTTATGAGGAGAAGCAGCAGAAACACCAGCGGTAAACAGACTGGTAAGATTAAGAAACAGTATAACACATGCTTGGGAAGAATCCGAGGGTATGAACTCGAGGTAAACATCCACCGCTGTTGACTAGGCATTAGCTCTTTGATTTATAACTTAGTTCTGGTTAAATTAAGTGAAGAAGAATCAACTCCCAGTAATGGATTCATTAAAATTATCACATGATTGTAAGTGGAAGGTAAAAAGTAAGTGTGTGGTTAAGTTAATTATGGAGTGAAAATAAGCGTGAAGAAAAGTAACACAGTGGTTATGACTAGGAAAGAAAGAGAAGGAAAATGTACAGTAAAATTGGAGGAAAAGAACTGGAAATTTTGGAAAGCTTCTAGAACTTGAGGAGAGAACTGATGTAGGATGTAACGTTAGACATGGAGATCATAAAAATTATACAACAGGGAAGTACATTTTACCATAGTGTGAGGAACTTAATCTTGAAGAAAGAAGTAGCAAGGAAGTGTAAAGTGCAGCAGGGACCTGTACCCTGATAAAAAGATCGGAGAGTAAAATCCAGGTCGATTTTTAAGATAATACAAAAGTCAAAAAATTACAGAGTAAGAAATGAGTGTGTCAGGAAGAAAATCGGAGTAGATAAGCTGCCAGACTAAATGAAAAGAAACAAACTGAGATGGTTTGAATATGTTAAGGGCATGGAAGAAGAAAGGATTCCCAAGCCGATGATGGAGGCTAAGATTGAAGGAAAAGAACCTACACTAGGATACTTGGACTCGATCAGGAATAGCATAATAATAAGGAACCTGGTTTGGAACAGAATTGAGAAGCAGCAATGATGGTTGGATAAAGGAAGATGGAAAGGTTCCGTAAACATCCCAACCTAGCTGGAGCTAGAAATGGAAAACATGGTGTTGATTGTTGGCAGCATTGTCATAAAACATCCTTTAATATGTAAGTAAGCAGAACTGTTTCTTCTTTTCAACCCTTTATTAATTTATTCATTTCTCACATACGTTGACATTATTCTACTGTACATAACATCTTGATATTTTGTAGATGAACACCATAAGAAGAACTAGTTTACGTTACACACCTTTAAATACACAAGCCATGTTTTATTAATTATTCAAATCTCTGTTTGTAGTTATACGTTCACAGATGAAAGCCCGCTCGGCATCGCAGTCCCAATTGTAGAGAAGGGAGTCATGGAGTGCCGTACCACAAGAACCCCTCGAGGTGCTGGGTGCTCCAAGGTACCATCTACTGCTGTTCACCCGATCACCTATTCAGACACAGAGAGGAATAAAAATGCGTAATAAATTGTAAAGTTCAACAAAGATGGTTCCTCCATATGACGAAATAGAGCACTCCGGGTATCGTCAAATGATTTCATAGTAATCCGGAACTTGCTCAATTAAATTAAATATAATTAGGTTGTTTCTTTTTCAGGTATAATACCATTATGTTTTATTTTGCAGGTCGTTTGTAAATGTATTACTCAAAATTAGTTTCTGCAGACTGAAGAACATAACAGTTATAAAATAACTGAGTCTAAACTAAAAGGAAATAGCTTCAGATAAAAAAAAAGGTAGGTTGATGGGACATATCTTGACACATTCAGTAGCTGTTCAGTCTTTTTGAGGGAAATAACATCAAATAAAAGCCAAGCAAAAAGCAAAGTCATCTCCATGCAGGCCATGAAGGCCCTTGGAGGGGTAGAAGGTAAAGGTTTCCACTATCCTTAACCTCGGCACTTACTGGGGTAGAGTGGTTAGCTCTATGCCCGGCCGCCTTTGCCGCCAGGAATTAACCTGGTACTCATTTTTGGTGTAGGCTGAGTGAACCTCAGGGCCATGTGCACCGCCGGAAGTGGAAATCTTGTTTCTTAAATTTTACCACTTCGTGACGGGGATTCGAACCCACGTCCTTCCGGGCGAACCGAGCACGCCTTTACCGCCTCGGCCAAGCAGCCCCTACATCAAATAAAAAGTGGTGTCAAATTTCCCTTCGGAAAAATAAATTATATAAATATGTATTTCAATAAATTAAACTCAAATTAATGAACACTGAATTTTCACGACCGCAACCGACGCGAAATCGGGAGATTATGAGTTCAGACAGCACTGGTGTCCGGTTGGCCACTTTTGTTCTGTAGGTAACATCTTTTCACTATTTACTATATGTACTGAACATGACCTAATGCGCGGAAGTGTATTTCTGGGACTAAAATTGATAACGATTGGTTTTCTTGCATCTAACGAATAATTTTCGAGAGACATGTGTTTGTAATTTGGAGTCAACAAGTGCATCGGTAGGGTAAAACTGAGACAGACCCTGTGGAACTACTACGAATGAAATAATTTCTCTAGAACATGATGAGATGAGATCACTTTGATAAAAAGAGGCTTGTTCATGCATCTCAGTCATGGCCATCCATCAATACTCCACATCACAGCCTGCATGGTTGCTACGTAACACCGCGTCACAGATTTTGTATCGCAAATTTCATGACGCAAATTTTCAGATGACCCCCAACCGTACGACATATTTATGTGGAAAAGTATGTTCTAGGTTAGGCACAGCGTTAGGGCACACAATGGGCACTACAAAATAAACTGACTATCCCAACAACATGCCGCGTGCTTCAGGTACATACACATCAGTAAGTAAGGTGGCCTAAGGTAGCAGGTGTTTCGGCGTGGCAGATTATCAGTCCGAACTCCCGATGTGGCTGCAACCTCCCTGCTTCATCTGCACAGCGGGACGATCTACTCTAAAGGAGAGAGCCTCAAGCAATGTAATACAAACTCGTGTCTTCATCCCGAGTGGTGCAGCTCTTGTCAGGCACACCTTCACCATTTCAACCACATACCAGCCCTCCTGCCATTCTTAAGTTTCTGTCTGTACCGGGAAACGAACCCGGGCCCCCGAGGATGGCAGCTAATAACACTAACCGTTACGCTACGGAGGCGGACGAGCAATGTAATGAATAACGTAAATAAACAGTGCTGCAATACCATTTTATTTACAAAAAAATGTTCAGATTCTCCCACCCTACTGTTCAGTACAAAGCGCCATACGCCCCACAGTGATTTCTCGCATTCTCGACGGCATGAATACGTGACACTTTCACTTGTTGCCCTAAACCTTTCCACAACATCTGCTGATGAGATTATGTTGCTTAAATTTTGTGCCTCACAACAACAACAAATCCATTTCTTTGACTTTTCCAATACAATAACAGCCCATCCACTAACTCGACTTTACCATAACGTCCCTTCATCATCCAATAACAAACAACGTGCAACCGAAGAAACATGCTCTAATATGAGCGAAGTCATAACGTTGACAAATACTGCTCACCTCGAGCTCAGTGCTTTACCCCCCATCTAATGAGCCCCAGAAAGACTCGTTTGCTTGTAGCAATGTATGGTAACGCTTTTATTTTTCATCTTTGATGTATTAATTTATTTTGTTCTTTAAATTTACATCGATCGAGTGAAAAAATCACATTCTCACCGCCAACAAGTCAGTACTGGAAAGCATGATTTCTAACCACTCAGATCACTGAGAACAGCGACGAGCTAATCATTGGTCTTGTGGACACAGGTCTTTACATTACTGAGAAAAGTGACGAGCTGATCACTGTTCTTGTGGTCACAGGTTTTTACATTATTGAGAAAAGTGACGAGCTGGTCATTGTTCTTGTAGTCACTGGTCTTCACTTACTGAGAACAGTGACGAGCTGGTCATTATTCTTTAGTCACAGGTTCTTGAGTTACTAAGAAAAGTGACGAGCTGAGCTGGTCGTTAGTAAGAAATATATTTCATCCGTATTGACACAGTATTCAGGAGAATAGGAGAGGAATTATCCACTTTTCAATACAAAATTAAATAGAAGAACTAAAAATCCCAACACTTCATATGTATGAGACCAGTTTCGACCCTTATTCTAATGAGATAACATTCACGAAATTTGACAGAGCTTTTATCGGCTCGCATTTAGTAATTTAAAGTGCTTTTAAGCCCTGTGTAAGTAGTATTTTAACGTGTTTTATGTTTTAGGGCGTTTATTTAGTTTTAAATATTTTGTATACTTTTATTAAATAGCCGATTTTGAATTACGTGGCTGAAGATGACCCTACGCAAGGGTCGAAACCGGTCCCATACATATGAATTGGTATAATTTTTAGTTATTCCATTTAGTTTTGTATTGAATGGTGGATAATTCCTCTCCTATTCTCCTGAGCAGGTCGTTGTTCTTGCTGTCACTTGTCTTCATTTACTGAGAATGGTGACGAGCTGCTCATTGCTCTTGAGGACACAGGTTCCTATGTTACTGAGAGCAGTGACAAACTGGTCGTTGTTCTTGTGGTGACAGGTTCTTACATTACTGAGAACGATGACAACCTGGTCATTGTTCACATAGTCACAGATTCATACATTACAGAGAACAGTGACAAGTTGGTCATTGTTCTTCTGGTCACAGGTTCCGAGAACAGTAACGAGCTGGTCATTGTTCTTGAGGACACAGGTTCCTATGTTACTGAGAGCAGTGACAAACTGGTCGTTGTTCTTGTGGTGACAGGTTCTTACATTACTGAGAACGATGACAACCTGGTCATTGTTCACATAGTCACAGATTCATACATTACAGAGAACAGTGACAAGTTGGTCATTGTTCTTCTGGTCACAGGTTCCGAGAACAGTAACGAGCTGGTCATTGTTCTTGCGGTCACAGGTTCCTACCTTACTGAAAGCAATAAACAGATGATCATTGTTCTTGAGGTCACAGTTTCCTACATTACTGAGAACAAGGTGGTGGCCGTTATCACAGTCATAGATACGCACACATCTTTACTTACCGAGAACGGTGACGAACTGGCCGCTGTTGTCAGGATCATAGACCCCTATCTGAACGTTGTTCCAGCCAGTGCTCTCTATCGCGTCTCTGTGATGTTCGTGTAGTTTTCTGAATATTTCTGCTTCCACTTCAGAATCGATCACCATGAGATGAGCACCTTCTTCTTCACACGTCTCCTTAGCTCTCTGCCAGGTCATCTTTTCGGTGTGCACCTTGTAGTAGCCCACGCCGGGAAGTCCAACGTAGCCACCTACCGACCCTGATGGTAACAGTAACATGATGTCATTAATCAGGAACAAAGGCTGGACACCTAGAAGCGGCTATAGGTTTAAACATGTTTTTTGTGTTGCTGTTTTACGTCGCACTGACACAGAGAGGTCTTGTGACAACGATGGATTAGGACAGAGCTAGGAATGGGAACAAGTGTAGCCTGGTGGGAAACTACGAAAAAACCCATATTCAGGGGTGTGTGATTCGAACCCACTATATTCCAAATGCAAGCTCATAGCCACGTGACCCAAACCGCTAGGCAACTCACTGGGTGTCAGTTATTAATGTTATCTCATGTTCGTACGTAAAACGAAAGACGTGAAATGAAGCAGCCGGTGATCATTGGAAGTTTAATGTACACAGAGCTGTATATTACAACAAAATTAGTGAAAGTTCAAGATTTATTTATTTATTTATTTATTTATTTATTTATTTATTTATTTATTTATTTATTTATTTATTTATTTATTTATTTATTTATTTATTGATTTATTTATGTATTTATTTATTTATTTATTTATTTTGCTGGTGGTTTCACCTCCCGCTCACAATCAAAGGTTTTCGGCGACGCAAGTATATGAAAGGGCTAGGATGGAAAGGTAACGTCCGTAGCCTTAATTAAAATACAGTACATCACCATCATTTACCTGATGTAAAAATGGGAAACTACAGAAAACAATCTTCAGGGCTGCCGACGGTAGGATTCAACCCACCAACTCCCGAATGCGAGCTCACAACTACACAACCCTAACCACACAGCCAACTCGCTCGGTAACAGTTAAAGTATATTTATTCATTCTTATTTAAGTCTACTTGCTGTATCTGTCATTGACGCGTTAGTTTCATACAATTGCAAAAACACTCCCATCTGGCGGAGATGAGTAGCAGGAGTGGAGACGCAGCATACTCCAACTAACAGCCTTCATTCACCGTAATGTTATTGTTGATTGGTTTTAGAGGATTTGAAAGACTCACTTCAACACGCAAAGGCATAATTTCTTGAGAATCATTAAAGCTGAAAAGGAAATGAAATACATGCGAGCTTTTCTGAAGAAAACTGAATTTTAAACACACAGGTTAGGCTTTGTTTTGTGAAGAACTAAATATTAGCCTTTTAGAATGTTCAGTTCAGTCCATTAAGGGCCGGTATTATAATGAGGGTTTAAACTGAAGATTCAGTTAAACTGAAACTGGAGTTTAAACCGATGTTGAGTCTTATAATGACCGGCCTAAGTTAAACTGAGGTGAAGAAGGAAATATACGATCTTGGTAACAGTGACTTGCTAGAAAAAAATGACTGTCGATAATGTTTTGCAGTGACTTGCAAGAAAAGATGACTATCGATAATGTTTTGTTTACTTCTTGTAGGTAAAATGGCGGATAAAAGCAATAGTTTTTGTCCGAATTTTACTTATAAGGAAATAGAATTGCTTGTGCAATTAGTACAGAAATATTTATATAGTCCGTGAAACAGTGGCCTTATGAATTCCTCCGAAATCTCCCATTTTAATAAACACACTGCGGGAGGCAAAAAACCGCAATGCTATTAGTAGTTGACTGAGGGGTTCTAACAGCATGATTTCTGAAATAGAAGGAAATTACTTTATTTTCTAAATTTTACATTTTTGACGTTCAAACAGTTCAAAACATTTTAACATTCTTGCCTTTTCGTTGCATATTTTATTCTAGCACCAATTTGCTGAAATAGGGTTATGAAAGTCTGTTTTGTAAGCCTAAACCTATTTAAAATTATTTTTCATTCCATATATGAAAGTGACGACCCCTTGCTTGGAAAACTCGTAGTGCCCATGGTCGTTAAATAATTTGAACCACTTCGTCATCGCGTAGTATTTCTTCAAACACCTCAAAAGTATCTTCGAGTTCCATTCGTTCTGCCATGTTGTAAGGTTATGTGTTCCTAATCTTCGGTTTAAACGGTAGATGAGTGGCAGTAAAATTAATCTCTAGTTAAACTTAAGTTTTATAATACGCCACTAACAGATAAACCGATGTTTAAACTGAACCCACAGTTTAAACCTCTATTATAATACCAGCCCTTAGTCATTCATTCACTCAGTCAATCACTCATTCATCAATGAATGCTCTCTACCCAGTTAGTGGCTATCCGTGACAACCACAATTCAACCATGGAATCATCCATTCACTAATTAATGCAGTCATTCTCTTATTCAATTCAGTCAAAAGTATGTTGTAATTGGAGGATAATTCTATAAGACCTGTGACACAAAAGTAAGCAGTACATAAGCTAAGGAAGGGGAAGATACACATGTTGTCCTAGACTATATAACATTGTTAACGCCTAGGATAAAATATTTAGTGTATTAATAGTCAAATAACTGTAAGACCGAGCGGAGTGGCTCAGACTGTTGAGGCGCTGGCCTTCTGACCTCAGACCGGTGGTATTTGAAGGTGCTCAAACACGCTTCGTGTCGATAGATTTACTGGCACATAAAATATCTCCAACGGGACTAAATTTAGGCACGTCGGCGTCTCCGAAAACCGTAAAAGTAGTTAGTGGGACGTAACGAAAATAACATTATTATTATTATTATTATTATTATTATTATTATTATTATTATTATTATTATTATTATTCATTTTTCTGCTATCCCTCTTGAGTGACTACCTCCGGAGAAGAGAAAATGATTATGCTTATGATATTGATGACGATGAATATATCCCTCGAATTATTTTCCACAACATTCAGCATCTTTCACATGATTATCATCCGGCAATACGTGTATTATTATCTATAATTGATGAGAAAAGCGAATAAATAAAATCTATGTAATAATAATTGAACGAACCCGTGGTTTGCAATATGGTTAGTAATCTCATATCATGTATCTCAACATACACAATAGTGCTTAGCTCCTTTGATATCACAAGGGAACAAGAACCAGAAAGGAACTATTACTCCAATTATGAATGATTCCTCGTATGTAATATAGGATTATATTTTATTAGTAAATATAAATCTATCGTATAGTAATCATCACATACTTTACCTTCTGTCGGTTCCGGTGAAGATATTTCAGAAATATTTGTCGATTCCTGAGCTAGGCTAACACTTACGTCTGAACGATTGGTAAAATGGGTTCCTGAAACACATGGACCATGTTGAATATATCAGACTTTCATACCGTAAAACATAACATTGCATTTCTCGAATAAATGCATACATATGTTTTCATGTTACAGGAGTTACCTGTCAGAGGTTCAACAGAAGTTATGGCCATGAGTTCCACCACATCTGAGTCTTCACCACACGAGGATGCCAGTTGAGCCGTCTCAACAGTTATCCCCCCCTGGCCACTCTGGGAAAGTGCCCTCTTCGCATCTACCTAAATAGTAAGAAAAAATAGCTTGTAAAATATTTTGAGCTATTGACAGAATTTTAAACTCAGATTATGATTATTAAACAATATTAAATGATTGTTGTTGTTTGACTCATCAGTCCATAGACTGGTTTGATGCAGCGCTCTATGCCACCCTATCCTGTGCTAACCTTTTCATTTCTACGTAACTATTGCATCCTACATCTGCTCTAATCTGCTTGTCATATTCATACCTTGGTATACCCCTACCGTTCTTACCACCTACACTTCCTTCAAAAACCAACTGAACAAGTCCTGGGTGTCTTAAGCTGTGTCCTATCATTCTATCTCTTCTCGTCAAATTTAGCCAAATCGATCTCCTCTCGCCAATTCGATCCAGTATCTCTTCATTCGTGATTCGATCTGTCCATCTCACCTTCAGTATTCTTCTGTAATACCACATTTCAAAAGCTTCTATCCTCTTTCTTTCTGAGCTCGTTATCGTCCATTATTAAAACATAATTCCTAGCAACGCCTGGGTGTACACATATACAGTACATCAGACATTCTCCAGTTCGAACTCATTGGAATTGAGAGAGAAGTATATTTACGTATTAGCCTATCGCAGTGTCGATTGTAAGGGACTAGCATATTCTTTAACAAATATTTCAGTCATATCGTACTGGAACAATATGGAGGTTCCAGAACATGTTACTTAACGCGTTCCCTGCATATCTCGTTTTCCCTGCCGTACTGCACACAGTTTCAAAGCACTTCCCATTAACAAATAGTTCTAAACGGTGTTTTTTTTGTTTGCTTTTTTTGTTTTCTTTTTGCTAGTTGCTTTACGTTGCACCGACACAGATAGGTCTTATGGCGACGATCGGACAGGAAAGGGCTAGGACTTGGAAAGAAGCGGCCGTGGCCTTAATTAAGGTACAGCCCCAGCATTTGTCTGGTGTGAAAATGGGAAACCACGAAAAACCATCTTCAGGGCTGCCGACAGTGGGATTCGAACCTACTATCTCCCGAATACTGGATACTGGCCGCACTTAAGCGACTGCAGCTATCGAGCTCGGTTCTAAACGCTTATTGTTCACGAAAATTGCAATGATATCCCGTATATGTCATCCTCGAGAAGAGCTTAAAAGTTACATCATCAGCACAATGATTGTGAATCTAGAAATACATTTTCTTTTTTCTCCAGAACTAATGATATACAGATATGCAGTACAATGTCAAGTTTACTGTAAGAAAGTACCTTAACTTCGTCACAAATTCAGGTATTGTCTACCTTAAAAACGGAGACAATATTTCTAGAAGTTAGATCTACTTCCTTTATATAAGCACTAATGGCATACCGTCAATGTCCAGTGTCCAGTGAGGTTCCGGCGGCTGGCGATCATAACACTGAAGCTTGCTGCAGGATTTATCCGACACTGGTCAGCAGTAACTCCACCCAGTGCTCCAACAAGTGTCGAAAGAATCTGTAAAGAACCCAAAAGTAATTTGCACGGACTTGTGGAAATTTCTCATGCCCCTGTATGAGATACAGAGGACTGCAGTTACTGAAAACTTACGCTGTAAATGCGGATCATATGACTTCAACTTAAAACATCACAGAACTACTGCATATACCGCACAGCGTGCCTTGGGCATTTGACTTGAGGACGTCTTTCCCTTGTTACAAGTTGGATGATTCTTCGCTCACTTACCTCGGTCAGATATGAAATCTCTCCGGACCTGTCATCAGCAAAAGCCAGACACGCTATGAGAATGAACATGGTCTCCCTTGTTTATTGGTCTCCACTTGGTACGTGAGGTGTGACTCCCATATGCAGTGTGTATATAGTATATTTATGTAAAGTTTAAATGAATCCCTGTTTGTAATTAAGTTTATTTTTCTATATTGTGATATATTGATCTGTTATATGTTAACTCAAGATAGTATCAGTGGATTTTAGCTTTCGTGTCTCGTCGAGTGGCGGACACTCTCGCAGACCGACAGTGGATCTACTGGTTGCCATAGCAACGTCTCTGCTTGCCAGCAGGTAAACACCGTAATGTCATTCTCGTCGTCATTCCTGTAAACACGTGGTTGTTCATTTGGTATAAGACGAGAGAGACGTCAAGCTGCCATTCTGCGGAACATTTGCGGAATACCGGTGGTGGTTACAATCGTCTTCGAATAGTACTAAGAGTGGCTGTCAATATTTGAACAATACCGTGGAGTGTAGCCCATCATTTCACATTTTAAGAAGGGTGGTTTTTTCGACATAATTATTACTGTATTTCTTTTTTATTTCCGTTTTCTGCTTTAACTTATTGCCTTTGCCTTGCCCCTTTAGGCTTAAATAATAACTATAAGCCGTTTTATTTTCTGAACACCTACCAATCCCTGCGCCTAAGTTTCTCCCCTTTTACCGCTTTCATAAATCGGTAATTCATACGATCATAATTTAGTGAGGGGCATTACATTTTCCAACCCATCCACATGGTATCCGGCTGTCCTCAATGATTGTCAACTTTCTTAACTGTCTTCATTCCTCCGTATGTATGGGAGTGATAATCCCGAAACCTGGACTCTCCTTCCTTTGCATTTTTTCCTTCGCATTCTATAATTTTTCTCCCGATTAATTCTCATAATGTACCGGTAACTGGAACTTATTTAAGAGTCAGTGGGCGGACTGTGATACTGTTGAGAGTTGGTGTCTTTTGCTATGGTAACTATAAACTAGCTCCCATTGGAAAATCATCGTTCAAGGCTTAAAAACACCATTCCACGTCTAGGGTGTCTGAGGATTCTTCTGAACGTGAGGCCGGTTTGAATACGGACAAATTTACGAAGACATTTGGAGAGCGATGCTGATAGCAGGCCAGGTCATCACACATCAGACCTGACTTTTAATAAAAAGGCAACTCGGCAGCACAAATCCCAAGGGGAAACAAAATGAGACATTGGGTCATGATAACCAAGTGGTATCGTCACTGATTTCTCATTAAGGCGGTCATAATCCGAATCTCGGCCAACGAATGTGGAAGGGTGAAGTTCATCCATGGTATCCCCTGCCTGCCATAAGAGATAACTGAAATGGAAACCGGCGGCTCTCAACTTGGGAGCGTAGTGCAACTGCGGTTCCCCAGCTGAGTCTGGCATTGCTTCCACTTGTCAGGCTCCTCGCTTTCGTCGTTCCTATCCGCTCTCCCTTGGTAAATTCTTGTCCTCTTCCGATCGCCACGGTATTCGGTTTGTGGAGTCTACGGGGTCTTTAATTTTTACGCTCTTTCTTTTGCTGACTCATTCATTCTTCGAAGTGTTATTTTCTCTCTTTCTTCCCTCTGATTAGTGTTAATAGAGGACAGTTATAGAGTTTTTTTTTTTTTTTTTTTTTTGCTGGTTGCTTTACGTCGCACCGAAACAGATAGGTCTTATGGCGACGAGCGGATAGGAAAGGCCTAGGAATTGGAAGGAAGCGACCGTGGCCTTAATTAAGGTACAGCCTGGTGTCAAAATGGGAAACCATGCTAAACCATCTTCAGGGCTGCCGACAGTGGGGTTCGAACCCACTATCTCCCGGATGCAAGCTCACAGCCGTGCACTTCTAACCGCACGTCCAACTCGCCCGGTGGTTGCAGCGTTAAATTCATCTTAAAAATATAATCAACTGGACCCGCGGTGTAGAGGAAGCGTATCTACCTCTTACCGGAAGGCCCCGGACTCGAATCCCAGCCAGGTCAGAGATTTTTTACCAGGATCTGAAGACTGGTTTGAGGTCCACTCAACCTATGTGATTACAATTGAGGAGCTATCTGACGGTGAGATAGCGGCCCCGGTCTAGAAAGAAAAGAATAACGGCCGAGAGGGTTCGCCGTGCTGACCACATGACACCTCGTAATCTGCAGGGATTCAGGCTGAGCAGCAGTCGCTGGGTAGGCCATGGCCTTTCGGAGCTGCTGCACCATAGGGGATTGATTTGGTTTAAAACAATAACCACCTCCACCAATGCCCGCGGAATTTTTTAAATAAAAATGTAAGTGCCTGTGAGGCGAATTCCGTGTAAAACTGGAGGTACCGACACTATTATCACATCAGCAGTCAAGTTTGCTTATGCATAAAACGAGATTCTATAGACTGCATACAGTGTACGCCAAAACAAACACTGAAAATGGGCCAATGGCCTAGATGTTAGGTTTCTTTAAATAACAAGCATCAACAAACATTAAAGTTGTTGCTGATCTGCTGTCCACGCTTCCCTAGCAACGAAGTATTTATTAATTGTATATAATAGTTTGACCCGCCCACGATGTTGTGTTGCAATTATATTTCTTACAACAAAGAAGAAGACAGAAACTTTCAAGCACTTAAGGCCTTTTCAATCGTGAAATTACCGGCGTTTCGCCCCAGTGTGGCAGTGGGCTCATTAGTTAGACGACGCTGGCGGCGAGTGAGCCGTGAGATACCACTGTAAGGCTTCTTGTGACGGTGTTCTAGGGGAAGTACACATGTACTTCCACTTTTATAAATACCTGCCTTCAGCAGAGAAGGTGTTTATTTTAACTTCGTTTCTTTTTCTTGTTTGTTTGTTTAACGTCGCACTAGCACATCGAAGGTTTTCGGCGACGCAAGGAGGGAAGGGTAAGGATTGGGAAGGTGGCGCCCGAGGTCTTAATTAAGGTACAGATTCAGCTTTTGCATGGCGTGAAAATGGGAAACCACGGAAACCTATCTTCAGGACTGCCGACGATGGGATTCCAACGTGCTATCTCCCGAATGCAAGCTCAAGGCTACGCGACCCTAACCGCACGACCAACTCACTTTGTAACGTTCCAGACGTTACAGTGTAATTATATTAATTTTATTACGTGTAATTAATTCAGGAATTTAACGTCATGATATTTATCTTAGTATGTAATGGTATTATAATTCATGTTTAATCATTTGCTCATTATCATTTCATTACTTTGTAACTACGACTTATAAACGAGGGCTGAATATCCTAATATTCACTTAGATTCTTGCGACAGTCGGTTAAAATTAACTTGCAGTAGATTTCCTCTATCTTGCCACATCACCGAGGAGGAAGAAAGGACAAATTTAGACATCAAGTTCTGAGAAAAGCGAGCACGTGTTCAAGCGTGGTAACGTAAGCTACCGTATTTCGACCAGAATTATTCAAACTGATCAACGCCTATATTTTCAAAGGAGCGTCATGTTGCCATGGATACTGAGTGAAAGGACGAATAGAAGAACAGTTGATATCTTGGTTATGGCCCGTCAACTCTAATATCTGGAGTGGGGAGAGACGTATCATCTGATTGGACCACGTGTAGCGACCTGTAATTAGCGCGAGTGAAGGTTATAAAAGGGCGTGTTGGAGCTCGTGGCTTCATCTTCTTATGATCTTATGATCTTCTACTGATCTTCTGATCTTCTACGTATTCATTCGCTACTTGATCTTCTACGTGATAATCTACTTGATTCTTCGTCTCGATACTTAGAAATTCTGAATGAGGGGTGTATAGCCACTCTCATCAGGAATTACGTACAGCACGGCTACAAGACCGGTTTGAACCAGTCTAAGTCAATAGATAGTTTTAATCTAGATAGAAATGAAACTTCAGAGAACATTTTCAGTAAAGTTGGAAGGATTCTTAATTGAGTATCCTCTCCATATAACCCAAGGTGGTTCTTCTAACTATGACTTAGGGCTTATCTCCAATATATGGGATAAAGCATAATAGGGAGTGTCAGTTTTGAAGTCATTTTCCAATTAGTGGTGGGTGCAATTGGCAAGGCAGGAATGGTACTTAGCTGCAGATGAAGAGATCTCAAAGACGACCGATGATGTTCCCGCTACGAGGATGGAAACTTTCCCAGGACCAGCAGAACAAGACTACATGGTGAGCAAGCGAGTTAAAGATATTGCAAGTTTTCGTGAAGTAGAGTCATTCAATTTTTTGTTAAATTCATTTTCTATTTTAAATTCAGTTCTCGTTAAACCGTCGTCATTTATATTAAATATAATAAATAGTATTTTTCTAGTTCATTTTAATCAATCTGCCTTAATTAGCCTTTTGATTTTTAATTCTCCTGCTTAATGATTAGTGCACTATCACCCCACCCCTGTGATAAGAGTCCGTCCAAGCTTGATTATAAATTTTTATCTTTAAGTCCTCAACTTAAAGATTGGCGCCCTTTGCTTGCTTGGTTGCATTTCTCGTTTGATGATTGTTCTCCGAGAGGGGAAGTCACAACTTGGTGTGCGTATCTAAACGAAACCACAGATTCAGTTGCAAGCAAGTAAAAATGTTGCTACTTAAATTCAAATGGAAATAATAATTCTCGTTATGCATGAAGCATCCCAGCAGGTGTATAGAAATTTGTAATTTACTGCACAAATTATTTTCTTGTCATTTCCATTCTAAAATTGTTTTTGGAAGACCGAAACAAAGTGCTAGTTCTAGTCGCACCAGCATTTCTAAACAGCATGTACTTAGCATTTTGTTATTTCTAACACTGAACCCCAATTTGCAATTAAATACTTAGGCCATTTAACTCTATTCGAACGTATTCCTGTCATCCCTCATAAATTTTTTTACAATATCCATGATTTCTGTATTAGCGTTGCAAATTATTGACTAAGGGAACGCCAACCATTACCTTGGCTTCACTAAGAATTTCAAACTAATTGGAAAGAAGTTCGTGTAGTCTCAAGACGACAATTGACGAGTTATCGTGAATACCTTGGGAATCTTTATGCAAACCGCAGAACATCCCGTTCGGAAGCCGGCCAATAGGCAAAAGGCTCGTAAGAGTCGCAGTGTGCTGTATTTTCTACATATCATACTGAGACTGAAAATAATTTATAATATCGAATAAGTGTACTCTTCCATAGATTCCTGAATAATATAACAGAGTGAGTTCGCCGTGCGGTTCGGTTCGCCTAGCTGTGAGCTTGGATTCGGGAGATGGTGGCTCGAATTCCACAGTCGGTAGCCCTGAAGATGGTTTTCTGTGGTTTTCCATTTACACGCCAGGTGCAGGGGCTGTATCTGAATTAAGGCCACGGCCGCTTCCTTCCAAATATGTTCTTTCCCATCTTTCCGTCACCGAAAACCTTCGATGTGTGTTTTTTTTTGTTTGCTTTTTTTTTGCTAGCGGCTTTACGTCGCACCGACACAGATAGGTCTTATGGCGACAATGGGATAGGAAAGGCCTAGGAATTGGAAGGAAGCGGCCGTGGCCTTAATTAAGGTACAGCCCCAGCATTTGCCTGGTGTGAAAATGGGAATCCACGGAAAACTATATTCAGGGCTGCCGATAGTGGGATTCGAACGTACTATCTCCCGAATGCAAGCTCACAGCCGCACCTCTACGCGCACGGCCAACTCGCCCGATGTGTGTTAGTGCGACGTTAAACCACTAGCAAAAGTAAAGTAAAAGAATAATATGGCAACTTGAAAGATATATTTTAACTTGGTTTAGGCTGAGGCAAGGTTGAGTACGGTGCGAGGCTGTGCTGCTCTCTGGCCATCAACCAACAGTACTTCTTCCTCAGTCAAGTGACTATCAATAACGAAGAATGCACATTATGCCATCTATGGTTGAAAGACTGAACTTACTGGAATCTAGATTCATTCAGCACCCACTGCAGGTGTTTGGCGGTACTGCTCGGGTTCTTCATAGAGAGCGGGCATTATAAATTTCATTTAAAGAACAGGGCCGCATCCGGTCCACCAAGTCCTTTTCTGTGACCCACCTGAACTGAAGTTATTTTACTACTATGCATTTTGCGGGGTGGGGGGGCGGGTATTTCGAGTGACTATAATAAACAACTTCAATTCAAGTTCAACTTTAACTTCACCATCGATAAGTTTGTCTTTACCTTATAATACTAGGTTCAAGTCATGTTGGTCACTTCACCCAGAAAGGCTAGGCTGGCCGAACAGTCGAGGTCTTCTAACAATTCAAGTGGGTAAATTTTCTCCTTTAGAAATCTGCGGATTTTCTCTCGCAGAACAAAAATATCGAGCTTATTAAGTTCAGAACACCAGTTCCACACTTCTCAACGGATGTGTAATTTTGATTACGCTTGTATTCATCGATTGCACCATCCTTTGTAAAACTGGATAAAATAGGCCTATTTTATAAAATCAATAAATTTTAATAATTAAAACCTCTCGTCACTTTGAACGTCAGTGACCCTGCATGTAAAAAAAATGTTTAGGCGGCCCTAATGTACGGTAGAAACTGGAAAATGTTCTGACAATGGTAGGAAACTGTAGTATAACGATAATTGAATAATAATAATAATAATAATAATAATAATAATAATAATAATAATAATAATAATAATAATAATAATAATAAGTCCGCCTCTGTGGTGTAGTGGTTAGCGTGATTAGCTGCCACCCCCGGAGGCCCGGGTTCGATTCCCGGCTCTGCCACGAAATTTGAAAAGTGGTACGAGGGCTGGAACGGGGTCCACTCAGCCTCGGAAGGTCAACTGAGTAGAGGTGGGTTCGATTCCCACCTCAGCCATCCTGGAAGTGGTTTTCCGTGGTTTCCCACTTCTCCTCCAGGCGAATGCCGGGATGGTACCTAACTTAAGGCCACGGCCGCTTCCTTCCCTCTTCCTTGCCTATCCCTTCCAATCTTCCCATCCCTCCACAAGGCCCCTGTTCAGCATAGCAGGTGAGGTCGCCTGGGCGAGGTACTGGTCATACTCCCCAGTTGTATCCCCCGACCAAGAGTCTGAAGCTCCAGGACACTGCCCTTGAGGCGGTAGAGGTGGGATCCCTCGCTAAGTCCGAGGTAAAAACCGAACCTGGAGGGTAAACAGATGAATAATAATAATAATAATAATAATAATAATAATAATAATAATAATAATAATAATAATAATAATAATAATAATAATAATAATAATAATAATAATCTTAGATGAGATATAGTATTTACAGAACATTCTGGCTTTTGGCAGGTGGCAAATATATTTTTACTTTCATCAACTTGCCTTAGTCTGATTTTAGTCTGATGCTAGTTATATCGCTCCTTATGCAGCCAGTCCCTGTTATAAATGGTGAGAAGTTATGGGTTGTAGGGTCGGTTGCGGTTTTGGTGTATATCTCACGATTCAGTGGGCTTAGCAGGTTGGTATGTGGTAAAACTGCCGGTTAAGTGAGTAAAGCAACGGGAAATTATATCACTCCTCCTTTCCCTGGAGGTACCTGGACTTTCTATGACAGCTGATGGTGGAACTGTTGGAGAACCGACCAGCCTTCGGGCTGAGGACTCAATATACTACAATCTTCTTCATCTTCTTCTCCTTATTATTCTTCTTCTCCTTCTTCTTCTTCGACTCTCCTCACACTTTGGTAGGTTCGCGGGTGTGAACTGTGTCGCACATTTGGACTTGGCCAACCTGACGCCAATCGTATATGTAATGTAATTGGTTTTTACGTCCCGCTAACTACTTTTTTAAGTTTTTCGGAGACACCGAGGTGCCGGAATTTAGTTCTTTTACGTTCCAGTAAATCTACTGTCACGAGGCTCACGTATTTGAGCACCCTCAAATACCACCGAACTGAGCCAGGATTGAACCTGCCAAGTTGGGGTCAGAAGGCCAGCGCCTCAACCGTCTGAGCCACTCAGTCCGGCAAACAACCGTATATGAAGGGATACATTCACATTGCGTGTTTCTATGGTGTTTGGTAGTGTGATGTGGAATGTGAATATGAAGAGAACTGTGTTGGAAAAAACATGAACACACAGACCCCAAAACGGAGGAATTAACCAGATGTGATTAAAATTCCTCACCCGGCCGGGAATCGAACCTGGGTTCCTCTCAAGCTGACCATTCAGCCAAGACGCCGGACTCAGCATATAATAATACTCTTCATTCAGTTCCGTCTATCTCAATGAGACTTCACTCTCTTCAGGTGTTCCCTGTCTCTACGGAGAGGCCTTAATAATGGTACAATTATTATTATTATTATTATTATTATTATTATTATTATTATTATTATTATTATTATTATTATTATTATTATTATTATTGTTGTTGTTGTTGTTGTTGTTGTACCGGCGGTACACCTCCTCCGTCCAATTAAAATGCTCGCCTCCTATCAGGCCATCTATGTAATTGAACTTGAACTAATTTTATGCAAGGTACTTGAATTCTCGACCGCTAGGTGTCTCTATCATCGGTTCGATTGCTCCTCCTAGCGGGTCGAACTCTAATTAATTTATTAAAAACACGGCCGACTGGATCCCTCGCTGCGCTTCTTATACCGGCCTTGACAATCGCTTGTGAAGCCCAGCATAAAGCTGTAATTGGAAAGTTTCACCGTAATGCCGCTGGAGCGCTGGCCTACTACCCACTGACAGGAAGCTGCATATCGCAAATTGCCGCATTTCCAATTTTATTTATATGGTTTTGCTGTCGTAAATGTTGGCAATGTGTTTGCAATGAGGTGCTTGTTGGCTTGATGTTGAGATCTGTTAGTTATGCGCTAGTGAGTTTATTTTTTATTGTGTAGTGTGATGATTATAGTTTTTAAATTGTGTTTACAAATCTTGGAATTTGTGACATTCTTGTGCACCTTTTCGTACTTCGAGCAGAAATGTTATGGAAACAAGAACAAAGTGATTTCTCGCTGTAACTTCGTCCTGAACAAGGATTTTAATTTATGCGCTAATTCGTTTTTTAATGGTGTGGTGATTTGCTTGTCTTAAACTGTGTTAGGAAATATTCGAATATATATTGCTGTGTGCCTTTTTGTATTCCGAACAGGAAAAAAGAGCAAAGGGACACTATCATTTCACGAATTCTCTGTAGACCAGGACAAAACTACGGAGTGGCTAAAAGCAGGTAGCACTCTCATCTTAGTTTTCCTTTTCTATATCGGGTATTTATCTTCTTTCTTTCTTTCTTTCTTTTTCTTTCTTTCTTTCTTTCTTTCTTTCTTTCTTTCTTGCTCTCTTTACCCCTCCAGGGTTGGCTTTTCTCTCGGACTCAGTGAGGGATTCCACCTCAAGGGTAGTGTCCTGGAGCGTGAAACTGCGGGTCGGGGATACAACTGGGAAGGATGACCAGTACCTCGCCCAGGCGGCCGCAACTTCTATGCTGAACAGGGGCCTTGTGTTGGGGATGGGAAGATTTGAAGACATAGACAAGGAAGAGGGAAGGAAGCAGCCGTGGCCTTAAGTTAGTTACCATCCCGGCATTTGCTTGGAGGAGAAGTGGGAAGCTATGGAAAACCACTTCGAGGATATCTGAGGTGGGAATCGATACCCCTCTCTACACAGTTGACCTCCCAAGGCTGAGTGGACCCCGTTCCAGCCGTCGTACCACTTTTGAAATTTCGTGGCAGGGTCAGGAATCGAACCCGGGCCTTCGGGAGTGGCAGCTAATCACGCCTGTCAGGTATTTTTATCCATGAATTTTCTTTTATAGAATAATCCTTTAGGCGGTGTCGTATTTGCCATATGACAGCAACACAACACTTTTTTAATCCAAGATAATCTGAACTTTAACATTTAAACATCGACTCACTACTGGGTTCGAACCCACTATCTCCCGGATGCAAGTTCACAGCTCACAGCTGCACGCCGCGCGGCCAACTTGCCCGGTATTTAATATTCTAGTGAAAGGTATGAATGAAATGTAATCTGAAACTATATATATTGAAATTAAAATTTAAACATGTTTGAGTCAAAATATTTATGTTATGCATACAACGAGTATGGAAAAAGTAATACTTTTATGTTTTGTCCAGCCCCCTTCCTGAGAGGAGCGCTTGAAGAATTTTAAAACTCTAATTGAACACTGACTCAGTATTAACATCAGAAGACAAAAGTATTGTGGTAAGTTCTGCTATGTATCTAAATGCCATGATAATAAAAACGATTACTATTATTCCTCACAATTAAGGAACGTCAGTTGGACTACTCCATCCTCCGCAGTTTCATTTCACGACGTTATTTTGGCACATATCAATGAAAGTAGCCTTTATTTTTTTATTTTTTTTTTGCTAGTTGTTTTACGTCGCACCGACACAGATAGGTCTTACGGCGACGATGGGACAGGAAAGGGCTAGGAGTGGGAAGGAAGCGGCCGTGGCCTTAATTAAGGTACAGCCCCAGCATTTGCCTGGTGTGAAAATGGGAAACCACGGAAAACCATTTTTAGGGCTGCCGACAGTGGGGTTCGAACCTACTATCTCCCGAATACTGGATAGAAAGTAGCCTTTAGGTTTAATCATTCTAACAATATTAGTCAATATAACATACTATTTTATTCCCTAAATTAAGATACATCGGCAATCATAGACAATATCAGAACGTCAGCTGGACTAAGTCATCTCCCCGCAGTTTCATTTCACGACATCATTTTGGCAAATATCAAAGAAAGTAACCTTTAGGATTAATCATTTTAACAGTATTAACCTATGTAACCTTCTTCATAACTCTAAATTACGATAAATCGGCAATCAAAGTCAATTTATTTTCCATAAAGAAGTATGCATTTCTACTGCAAATAGGTCGGCCGCCAGCGCCACATGTCGAGCTGTGTAACTACTCCGATTACAGTGCGTGGACCCCGATTGTCAAGGCCGGTAAGGAGCTAGCTAGAGCGACGCATCAAGTCGGCCATGTTAAAAAATATATATTTCCACAGCTGGCTAACCTTAGTTTTTGAAGATTGTTTCGTTCTTGTGTCAAGGTTGTCAATACTTCTGCCCTCTCAATCTCCTGTATCTAGCAACCAATCAGAAATTATGTGAATATTTTCTCTAGCCAATGAAAATTGGGGCTGTGTACAGGCATCCAGCTTATCTGTAAAGAGTTCTGGAAACTTCCCCTCGAAATGCTATAAAAGCTGGGCACCTTAGGGTTGTATCGTGATCTTCATCGCTCCAGTTTAGTGAGTGCAGCGTGTTCTTCGGGGATAGGGGCTGCAGATCGGCGTTCGGAAGGCCCAGCAACTCAAAGTAATGACAGAATTTTCTTAATATGTGATAGCTCCAGGCAGAAAGCTTGATGGAAAGGTTTCAGACTTCTTTTATTCATGTAAAGTTCTAATTTCCTGGTTTGAAAGTAGGTTTTTGGCAAGTCTGAGGACTCTGTTCAAATCCCTGCTGGGAAATATGTACTGTAAGGGAACAAAGAGTGATTACCCTCTGTTGATTCCCATTCAGTTTGGTGTGGGGTGACTAAAGTTTTCTGAACCTCTAAATTCTTAACACTTTTAGCATGTAACATTTCTCGTTTTGTCACCCCTTTGTAGAATATGCTTAACCTCTGTAACTTCGGGCCATAAGCCCACTTAGGGTTTTAAGAGTTTTCTAGAGGGAGTGCAGGTTTCGCCACCTTGCATTTTGTTTATGGACAATCATAATCAACCTTTTTTCTTTTTGCATTAAGGCCATTTGGTATGGGCCCTCATTGGTCCTGTTGATGTTTCTGGAAAAGGAAGTGAAAAACTCTTGAGCAGTAAATAAGCCAAACCAGGGCTGCGTGACGGTAAATATATTTTAAGTTTGTCAGGTATAACCTTGTGCGCTGTAAGAAAACTTGTACCTCTGAGAGGCTGGAATATATTAACTTTTGGAGCTCAGACTCCTAGGCTATGTAAATTGTGGAGCAAACATGCTGCTATAAAATAGTGTACCTGTTCAGAGCTACAATGCTCATCCCCTTGTATAGTCTCTCTCTCCAGTCGTTCCACTCATGACTGAGTATCGTGACCTAAGGACTTTGTTGTTTCTTTTATAAGCTGATACCATTCTGTACGTACTTGAGTTTTCGGGACAGTAACTCTCCATGGTAAGCCCATGATCTCTCTTGATCAATCCATCCTTTTGCGACCCGTCCTCGTGTCCTTGTACCAGAAACTTTTCCTTGGACAGTTCATTTTTCCAGGTTGTCATCCTCTCTTCTCATAATGTGACCAAAGAATTGCAGGATTCTCTGGTACACAGCTTGGCATAAACTTTCTTGTATTCCAATTTCCCGGATGACAGAATCACTTGTTCGCCTGGCTGTCCACGGTATTCGCAACATCCTTCTCCAACACCACATTTCAAAGGCGTTGATTCGGTTCCTGTCCTTAGCTTTTATGGTCCAAGCTTCGCATCCATACAGGAAGATCGAGAACACAAGCGAATGGACTAATCTTTTCTTCGTATTCATAGATATTGCTCTATCTTGCCAGATCTTCTTTAATTTTGCCATAGCTGTACGTCCTAGAATGATGCGACGTTTGATTTCTTTTTCGCAGCTACTTTTATCCTCGATTATTGAACCAAGATAAGGAAACTGACAGACTCTTTGGAGATTGTTAAGGTGCTGTGGCAGCTGAATCTCTGCACCTTTGTTGACAATCATTAGTTTTGTCTTGCTCCTTGTATAGTATCATGTTGATAATTTTCTAAAGTTTCGTACCTGATGTTTTGGACTTTAAGTCATTGTTGTTGGAGCTGACGAGCACATTATAAGTTGTTATTGTTCATTCAAATCTTCTATTTATAAAAAAATTAAATTCAAAAAGGGAAAGAAATAAAATTTCAAAATATAGTGCATTAACTTAAGCTCTGGTCAATTCCTTGTACGCCCATTCACCCCATCATCTTCTTACACCTCTGTGATCTTCAAAAATCCCGCAACAATTATTTTAGTTGGAGTTGTAGTAGTAGCATTATCAGAGCTTCCGTGACTCAGGTGGGAACGCGCCGCCCTCTCATCGCTGTGTTCCGTGGTTCAAATCCCTGTCACTCCACGTGAGATTTGTGCTGGCCAAAGCGAGGACAGGACAAGTTTTTCTTCAGATATTCCGGTTTTCTCTGTCATCTTTTTTTTTTTCAGCAACACTCTCCAGTATAATTTTATTTCATCTGTCAGTCATTAATCATCGCCCCAGGGGAGAGCGACAAGCTTTGACAGTCGGCACAAAACATATACTCGCAGCTTCAAAATGAAAAGAGGCTGTGGATTTTCATTTTATTATTATTATTATTATTGTTATTATTATTTCTTCAACATCATCATCATCATCATCATCTGTTTACCCTCCAGGTTCGGTTTTTCCCTTGCACTTCGCGAGGGATCCCACCTCTACCGCCTCAAGGGCAGTGTCCTGGAGCTTCAGACTCTTGATCGGGGGGTACAACTGGGGAGTATGACCAGTACCTCGCCCAGGCGGCCTCACCTGCTATGCTGAACAGGGGCCTTGTGGAGGGATGGGAAGAATGGAAGGGATAGGCAAGGAAGAGGGAAGGAAGCGGCCGTGGCCTTAAGTTAGGTACCATCCCGGCATTCGCCTGGAGGAGAAGTGGGAAACCACGGAAAACCACTTCCAGGATGGCTGAGATGGGAATCGAACCCACCTCTACTCAGTTGACCTCCCGAGGCTGAGTGGACCCCGTTCCAGCCCTCGTACCACTTTTCAAATTTCGTGGCAGAGCCGGGAATCGAACCCGGGCCTCCGGGGGTGGCAGCTAATCACGCTAACCACTACACCACAGAGGCGGCTTTCTTCAACATACTCAGCGTAACACCTCGTAGAGAGGTTCATAACGCTATAGTAGTCTACTGTACTATAAGACAAATAACATTTACCGACACAGTGTACTCTCCATGCCGGACCACGGCAGCTTAATATTTAATTACTCCTCTGTGGATGCAGTCAGGCGATGGAACACATTACCTGAGTTGCCAGTACCTTCTGCGTTGGGTCGTTCAGATTAATTAAAGTTTTCAAAGGAAATTCTCAGCCGCTTGGGAAATTAAATATGATATTACTTACTGACCTTAAAGTTAATAACTCAGCCACCTTCCAAATTAATAATAATAATAATAATAATAATAATAATAATAATAATAATAATAATAATAATGGCTTCCTCTATAGATCAGTGGTAATGCCGATCTCCAGATCCCCAGGTAGCGTGTTCAGATCTGGTAGAACTGATCTGTTTCTTTTTAAGAGTGGGGGAAAAGGCCATTTGGCCTTTCGACAAAGTTAACTGAAACTTCTAAATCGTCTGACAGAGATCCGTTTCATCTCGTAGAGTAAAGAGAAACGTCGAAATTAGCATGCAGCAGCCTAAGCTAGTTAATTTATTTTAGCCTTATATTTGAATAAGTTTTTCCTTAAGCTAGTTGTAGATATATTCTTTAGGTTATAAGTTGATATATTTTTTTGTTATTATCCACTCTCTATTTATCCTATAATTTTTCATCAGTAGTAACCTTAATTAATTGTATTATTGTAATTCCTTATCTGACATACATATCTCAATAACAGTGATTGATTACAATGATGCTTTAGATGAATACTGTAAAAATAAAAAAATTGTATGTGGTTAAGTGTAAGAGAGGGCCAAGAGCCCTAACTTCGCCACTTAATAAAGACACAAATAAATAAATAAATAGCGTCAAATCAGATTCCCTGTTGCGGCCAAACAATTATTATTATTATTATTATTATTATTATTATTATTATTATTATTATTATTATTATTATTATTATTATTATTATGTTGTTGTTGTTTCTGCTGATTTTATTTTTGTATGGGTCATTTGTTCATGAACAGCTCACCGTCACTCTGTCCTGTGCTAACCTATTAATTTCTACGTAACTACTGCATCTTACCTCTTCTCTAATCTACTTGTCATACTCATGTCTTGGACTCTCCTTATCATGTACCAAACGTTGGTCCCTCGATATGTGTCTTCTCTATCTTTATCCTGGTCATAATTCTTCTTCTTCTTAATCTGTTTACCCTCCAGGGTCGGTTTTTCCCTCGGACTCAGCAGCGAGGGATCCCACCTCTACCGCCTCAAGGGCAGTGTCCTGGAGCTTCAGACTTTGGGTCAGGGGATACAACTGGGGAGAATGACCAGTAACTCGCCCAGGCTGCCTCACCTGCTATGCTGAACAGGGGCCTTGTGGCGGGATGGGAAGATTGGATGGGGCAGGCAAGGAACAGGGAAGGAAGCGGCCGTGGCCTTAAGTTAGGTACCATCCCGGCATTTGTCTGGAGGAGAAGTGATAAACCACGGAAAACCACTTCCAGGATGGCTGAGGTGGGAATCGAACCCACCTCTACTCAGTTGACCTCCCGAGGCTGAGTGGACCCGTTCCAGCCCTCGTACCACTTTTCAAATTTCGTGGCAAAGCCGGGAATCGAAGTCGGACCTCCGGGGGTGGCAGCTAATCACTACACCAAAGAGGCGGACGGTCATAATTCTACTAAGTCAATTTCAATAAGTATCTCTTCATTTGCGATTTGGTCTACCTTCCACACAGTCTTGTGTAACACCACATCTCAAAGGCTTCTTTCTTCCTGTGCCAGTTATTGTGTATCGTTCCCTTCATTACAAATTCACGTTCGATACCATAATCTTCAACTTCTTTCTGGTACGCATATGTAGAGCATGGTTGAGGTGAGCAATTTTATTTTCTGATGAATAACCTTCCTAGTTTCGGTTAGTCTACATTTTATACCATTGTTTCTGCCAACGTAGGTTCCTTTACGACCCTGATAGCAATATTTAAGACTAACTACCTGTTACCCGCGGCTTCGCTCACATGGAATTCGTAATTTGATAAAAGTAATCGTTCGTCGGTACTGCACCAAGATGTTATACAAAAATTTCTGAGGTATAAAAACTACCGAAAAATTGAGTTTACGAGCTAACTCTGTAACATGGGACATAGAACTGTCAATGTAAGAAAAAAATCGAAAAAATACGTGTTTTCATTTCAAAGGAGATTCCAAATACCAATTTTCACGTCTGTAACACTTCAGTCTTTTTAAATATAAGTATCCTCACAAACAGAATTAAACTCTTTTCTTCACTTATTTGACCCCACCCCGTGTCTTAAGTCGATTTTCCGAAAACGAAAAATACGTGTTTCTTATTTCTAAATGAGTTACCAAGTATCAATTTCCATGTCTGTAACATGTATCCTCATAAAATTATTCAACCGCATTTTTTGGTCTTTTGCAATCCCTTAAATGGATTTTCCGAAAATAGGAAATTACATGTTTCTTTATTTTTAAAGGAGATTCCAAATACCAATCTTCACGTCTATACCATACTCAGTTTTTGAGATGTAAGTATCCCAATTAAAGGATTTAATCACTTTTCTAGTCCTTTTCACTCCCTTTAGTGGATTTCCAATTACAAAAGATACGTGTTTCTCTATTTTCACGTCTGCAACATGTTAAATATTCATCCCCTTTTTCATTTGTTTCAAATCCCCCTTACGTGTTTTTCCCTAAAAACAAAAAATACGTGCTTCTTTATTTTTAAAGGAGATACAATGTACCAATTTTCACGCCTGTAACCTATTCAATTTTTGAGATATAAGTATCCTCACGAAAAGGATTCAACCCCCTTTTCACTTATTTTAAATCCCCATAAGTGGATATTCCGAAATCAAAAAATACCTGTTTGTTCATTTTTAAAGGAGATTCCAAATACGAATTTTTATGTCTTTAAATTGTTATGTTTTTCAGATATTTGACAGAACAATTGGTGCCTCGAAAAGCTGGATCGGACTGACGTTTAAAGAAAGTGAGTGAGTGGAGCAAATATGCTCTTTGAAATACTGTAACTGAAAAGCTAGCATGCTCATTCATTTGTAAAATATTGTATCATAAACCTTCTCCATTCTACCTGATTTTTGACTTTAAGTCATTGTTGTGGTCAGAGCTAACGAGATCATCGTTATTCCGTTTAACTGTTAGTTGTTGTTGTTCATTCAGATTATTTATGAAATTTTAAAGTCAGAAAAAAGGAAAGAAATAAAATTTCAAAATTTAGTGTTTTAAATTATGCTCTTATGTTTTCTGTGTCCATCCATTCACGCCCGCACCTTCTTAAACCTCTGCGTTCCACAAAATCCCCGGAACAATCAGTATGACCAACTATCTAATGGTTCACGTTGTTTCCGACCACCCTCACATACAGTATATAAAATTCATATCTTAGCGGTTTCCGTGGTTTTCTTTTCTTTTTATGTGGCCTAGTCCAGACACTCCGACGAGAGTAGGTGGTATCTGCCAAATATGCCGTGTTGGAGGATAGTGTTCTGTGTGGTGAATAAGTTGCACGGATGGTGGGAACAGCACAAATGCTAGTCCCCGAGCCAGAGGAATTCAATATTTCAGATTAAAATCCCCGATCCGGCCGGGAATCGAACATGGGCTTTCTAAACCGGAGGCTACTACACTGATCATTCAACCAAGTATTAAAGGGACGATTTTTTGCCAAGTTATTAAAACAAAACAGTTCTTTCATCCTAATCCTTCTATTGTTCCCGGAAACCAGAAATGGAAGGGGGCAACTCCTATGTTTAGTAACAACGCTGGGCTTGGTAATCCGAGCAGATCTTCGACAACCAGGTTATCTAATTGGTGATGACCACATTTATAACGTAATTATCACAGCCCACGCATTCGTGCCGCACTTTTACATGGTAAAGAATCATTATCAATTATTATTAGTGGCTGTGGCACTGGAGAAATGTTTTGATTCGAAAGATACCACTCATATCGCATCAAATCTGACCTTGCAGTTACAAACGCCTGTAATTGGCTTTGACGCTTTCCTTCACCGTGACAGTAAATGACTCACAAGGTCAGTGCTGAAGGTGACACAAATTGACTTACACTGTCCTCAATTTACACTGTATGTTACATGTTCACGCGATAGTTCCGGTAGCAGCCTCATATTCTAACTGCAATGTCAAAACCAAGAATGTTTTCTTTTTTTGCTAGTTGTTTTACGTCGCACCGACACAGATAGGTCTTATGGTGCCGATGGGACAGGAAAGGCCTAGGAATGGGAAGGAAGCGGCCGTGGCCTTAATTAAGGTACAGCCCCAGCATTTGCCTGGTGTGAAAATGGGAAACCACAGGAAACCATCTTCAGAGCTACCGACAGTGGGGCTCGAACCCACTATCTCCCGGATGCGAGCTCACAGCTGCGCGCTCCTAACCGCATGGCCAACTCGCCCGGTGACCAAGAATGTTGTGTAGAAAGAAGTTCTCTGTTAAAATAAATAAAAAAAATATTTTTTAAAACTAGCACTCCTAATGCCCGTGACATTTCACAGCTGACCACGACTGTCGTCTGCTCATGTTCTGGAGAGATCCGTCATATTTTACCTGCTATTAGTGATGGGTAGAGGCATGATTTTTTCTCATTAAAGATAAACGCGACAAAAAATATTTTGAAGCGATTTTGCGATATATTTACGAATCATATGTTTCTGTTTAAGAAAATATGGATATTATGTTCGCGAATTAAAGCGAATTAAAGCGATAAGGCCATTATAAAGCAAAATTCAATTATTTCGCGATAAACGCGATATTACAGCGAAATCTGTAGTGAATAACGAACTTGACATTTTGTTCCAAGATTATGTGTGAAAAGAAAAGGAAGAGCGAAAAAAGATTCATCAACAGATTAATGTTCTGGAAAATCTCTTTAAGACATGGCATCAAAGAAAAGGGGTTGGCTCCAGGTTTCTTCATCATCATCTGTTTACCTTCCAGGTTCGGCTTCTCCCTCGGACTCAGCGAGGGATCCCACCTCTACCGCCTCAAGGGCAGTGTCCTGGAGTTTCAGACACTTGGTCGGGGATACAACTGGGGAGAATGACCAGTACCTCGCCCAGGCGGCCTCACCTGCTATGCTGAACAGGGGAGGGATGGGATGACTGGAAGGGATAGGCAAGGAAGAGGGAAGGAAGCGGCCGTGGCCTTAAGTTAGGTACCATCCCGGCATTCGCCTGGAGGAGAAGTGGGAAACCACGGAAAACCACTTCCAGGATGGCTGAGGTGGGAATCGAACCCACCTCTACTCAGTTGACCTCCCGAGGCTGAGTGGACCCCGTTCCAGCCCTCATACCACTTTTCAAATTTCGTGGCAGAGCCGGAAATCGAACCCGGACCTCCGGGGGTGGCAGCTAATCACACTAACCACTACACCACAGAGGCGGACTCCAGGTTTCTTACCAAACGAAATGTTTGGAATGTTGTTCTTGTGTTGGCTGGTAATCCACCCCAGCCTGTCTCCTCACGGCATTGTGCAATCCTAATGACGTCTACAAGCAGCACAACTGGCTTCGACTTCGTGGTCAGGTAAAATTAAGAAAGTCATCACACACAGTAGTGAAGATGGGTCGCTCGACAAGTGTTACGGTGCACAGCAGAGCTAAACAGTTCGCGGGTGAAGGTTTATACGTTTCGGAAAGCAATATTTTAATGTGTAAATTTTGTAATGTTCGTATCGAGTGGAAGAAAGAAGATACTGTCTCAAAACATTGTTTCAAAAATAAGGAACATTCAGAACGTAAATTTAGCACTCCAACAGTGAAAGGGTAGGCACCAATAGAACTCTCATTAGATATGCAAAGGAAAGCTAAGAGTGAAAAAAATAGAATTTATTCACGAAACAACAGCGATGCTACTCAAAGCCAACATCCCGCTGGAGAAGTCCGGAAATGGCTTCAAAAGTATGTACCAGGTATGTACAGTCTATCAATTAAACCTCCACAATCAACGATCAGTGATAGTAATTAAACCTTTAATGATTAATTTTAAAATTTCATTAAATCGAAATTAAAGCGATACAGCAATATCTATTTCGCGAAATAACGCGAAAATTAGTATCCTTCTCGCGAAATCGTTCAAAAATTAATGCGAAAAAATCATGCCTCTAGTGATGGGCAAAGCAATTGATTTTACACAACGGTTGTCGCTGAAACAGTTATATGTTTGGCATTCATCCCGAAGGCTGGTTTGATCCTCTGCAGCTCCACCAACAGCTGTCATAGTTAGCCTAGGTGCCATTGAAGAGGCATACTACGGAAATGAGAAGTGAGGTAGTTTCCCGTTGCTTCCCTCACCGAGCCAGAAGTTGCTATTACATGACAGTCTGCCAACCCCACAGAAATGCATGCAAGGTGACCCTGCGAGCAATATTTTCACACCATTCATAACCAGGACCGGCTGCATAAGGAATAGTGTTCCTAGCATCGCTCATACCTCGGTCACTTCCATATTGTCAAAGCCAGGGATGAGACTGAGGCAGGGCAATCAAAGTAACAAATTTGTTCTAGCCCATACTAAAAGACATAGTGAACGGTAAACGCTGCATCTCGTCAGCAAAGGCATTCGAATCAGTTTCGGTTGCAAAAATAACTATTTCTCTTACCGATACAGGAAGTTCTGTTTGGACAATTTATTCTTTTCATCCCCTATACATCGTTCCATATTGGGACAACCTGTAAGCATGGTTTAGAGGAATTTAAAATTAAAATGTGCTTTAAACATAACGTCTTTTATTTTATAGTGCGCACACATTGCACATTTATCGGCAAGGTCTGCCTCTGTGTTGTAGCGGTTATCTCGGGAGGTCAACTGAGTAGAAGGGGATTCGATTCCTACCTCAGTCATCCTTGAAGAGGTTTTCCGTGGTTTCCCACTTCTCCACCAAATAAATGCCGGGATGGTACCTAAGTTAAGGCCATGGCCACTTCCTTCCCTCTTCCTTGTCTATCCCATCCAATCTTCCCATCCCCTACAAGGCTTCTGTTCAGCATAGCAAGTGAGGCCGCCTGGGCGAGGTACTGGTCATCTTCCCCCGTTGTATCTCTCGATCCAATGTCTCACGCTCCAGGACATTGCCCTTGAGGCGGTAGAGGTGGGATCCCTCGCTGAGTCCGAGGGAGAAACCAAACCTGGAGGGTAAACGGATTGAGAAAGAAAGAAAGAAAACATGACTCAATGGCGTGTGGCCTCCGAAGAGGCCTGGTGCAGGTCTTTCAAGTTGACGCCGTGTAGGTGACCTGCGCGTCTATGAGGATGGGGTCTATCTGTGATGAATTCTAATGATGAAAATGGCACGCACACTCGACCCCCGAGCCATCGGAAGTAACCAATGAAGGTTAAAATCCCCGACCCGGCCGGGAATCGAACTCAGGACCCTCTGGACCAAAGGCTAATACGCTAACCATTTAGCCATGGAGCCGGCCAAAGAAAACATAGAACACTAGTTTAAGAGAATCTTACTAGTGCAGTGTATGTCTACCCCCTCATACCCGTTTCCTGATACGGGGTCGGGGATGAACTGAGATGGAATTATTTGGTACATTTTACGGCCGGATGCCCTTTCTGTCGCCAGCATCAGTTGAGGAGCTAATGATGGTGAATGGTTCTGGGTAAGGACGTGGAAGAAATCGGCTGTGGCCTATGAATAGGAACCGGCGCGGAATTTGCCTGGAAGTGTAAATGGGAAAAATTATTCTCAGTACAGCTGACGGTGGGGTTCGAACCCACTCGTCTCCTGAATGTAGAGCTTGGCTCCATAACCATTCCACTCGGCCCCTCTCGTATAAGAAACATGCGTTAATTTGATAAAATCATCCTTCCAATGTTAACACACAACAGCCAGCAACGCGATAGCAACAGTGGTAACTGCATGCAGCTGTAAAAAATATCGGTTTCATCCCGCTAGTGCAGCTATAAGCTGATGAAAAGTCCAGTGTCAAGAAATGTAACGAATACGAACGACGATTTGTATACGCACAGATTTTGAATTGGAAAACATCACTTCACTCAGTGAAGAATGCAACAGCAGAGCAGCACAGGAACAACTAAACCTGTTATTTTCTTGAAACTGCTATTTTCTTGCAACGGTTTCATTATACAACGGTTGTGTTCCTGAAACGGTTGCATTGTATCTCTGTCAGCTCTATCTGCTGTCACACGCGGAATTCCTGCATATGAGACGGGTTCGAGTCTGAATTGATCGTACGTGTACGTACGGCGTTGTAAAGCTTTCACTAACCTTTGATATGCGCACTAATCCGCTCAAAGATAACAAAGTGAGAGAATTCGATTTCGTGCTAAAACTTGGAAAAGGAGGCTGAAAGAAACCTCAGTTGATACTGAACACCTCGCGGTTTTGTACGTTCTTTTGTATTATAGCCTACCGCTTTTCCCACATCTCAGGGGTTTTGGATGCGCACTGTGTCGCACATGTGGATTTGGCCCTGTTTTACGGCTGGATGCCCATCCTGACTTCAACCCTATGTGGAGGGATGTAATCACTATTGCGTGTGTTATGGTGGTTGTTAGTGAGGTGTGTTCTCTGAATAGGAAGAGTAGAGTATTGGGACAAACGCAAACTTCTAGTCCCCGAGCTAGAAGAATTAATCAGAAATGATTAAAATCCCCGACCCGGCTGAGAATCGAACCTGGGACCTTCTGATCTGAAAGTCTCAGCGCAAGGGTCGGAAGAGAATGAAGACGTCAGTTTCAACGAGGGCGTTCGCTGTTGTTGGAAGTCTGTAGAACATGGAGCGTTGCTGGAGAGTTAGGTGTACTCGAGGAGTATGGACTAGTGGTCTGTTTCGGGTTCTACATGGATGAACATGCAACGGGAAATGAGGTAACAGAGATATGCATTTAAAAGTACCGTTAACAATATTGTTTGAAGAAAGCAGAGATCTGTGTACTAAAGAAATTTACTCCAAGATGTTGAATGCGACAGAATTTCTTTGATAATGTCAATGTGCGCAAATAATGAGAATACGTGGTTAGTTTTATTGACATTTGTGGGGACAGTTGATGGGCAAATGGGGCAGCAGAAATCAATGATAGGAAGAACATACTATCTGAGTGTGTCGAGAAGTCGCGGCAGGTTGTAGTACGGCAGGAGTTACAGATACTACACTAAGCTACAAACATCAGTCGTCATAGACATTGTTTATTTATTCTGAGAACTTACATCAATCAAACCCATAGATCCGTACATAGCGATAAACTAACATAAAAAAACAAAATTAAGCTCTTATTCGGAGACCTCGGCAAAACTGCAACGCTGCCTACGAGTTCTTTGAAACTGATGCTTGTTCATTATTGAACTATACATTGTGCGGTACATACAGTAAATCTGTAACTAAAGCCCAATTGAACTACCACTTTGAAACATCACAACAACACCTCAGTTCGCAAGAATCACCGCGGACGGAGAAGATGTTTATTGTCAGGTCTTGAGACTTGAGATTGGCGCATGCGCATCTACGGGATTTCTCATCAGACGACCATAGTAAGTACCGAGAAGTATAATTTAAGAGCGTTTAACCCTCAAAGGGTGGTGTCGTATATGGCACCATTCTGACTATGTACACACCTACCACGTTTCTCGCTTTATTCCCAGTTTTTTTTTTAATTACCCTCAACCGAAGGCTAATTCTTTCCTGAAGCGGCTGTTCACTAATACTGTCTTTCTTTGTTTTAGCCAATGTTAAAATCATAGTGGTGCCATTATTGACCCAACACTACCATTTTTGCGTAAATGTAGTGTTTTTTAATTTTTTTAAATGTATTTTTCAAATTTGGCGCCCTAAACTTCATTTCCTGGTGCAAACAATGAAGTTCACATGTTTCTGCTCATCTTTAGTATACCCTCCAGCTCTCGGGGGAAGGTTTTTATCCTTGATCCCGCTTATTCAGACTTCATGAACACTGTACTAAATGGTGATTACCATAGAAGTAATGAGTGGATAATGATCATGAGTTTCAATCTGAAAATTTTGAAGCAGAAATGGACTAACCAATATTGTACTGTGTGGCTTACAGACGTCCAGTTTGTCAAAATTGCCGTTCCTTTGCCGCGAGTCTCCATAGAACACATTGTGAAGTACTTCACCGCTTGCGAAATCAAACGATAGTCGAAAAAATGTTTCTTATTTCTGTATTTTTTGACTCTGACAGGGCTTGATATTGAATTCTCACTATAAATTTAGGGACCATGTGTTTCTTTAAAGTCTGGCTGAGTACCTCAGATGGTTAAGGCACTGGCCTTCTTATCCCAACTTGGCAGGTTCTATCCTGGCTCAGTCCGGTGGTACTGGGTGCTCAAATACGTCAGCCTCGTGTAGGTAGGCTTAATGGCACGTAAAGGAACTCCTGCGGGGCTAAATTCCAGCCCCTCGGCTTCTCCGAAAGCCGTACAAGGAGTTAGTGGGACGTAAAGCAAAAATAACATAGTCTCTTTTAAAGATGAAAATAAGTTTTATTTTTTTTACAAACTGCTTTACTTCGCACAGACACAGATACGTCTTATGGCGACGATGGGATAGGAAAGGGCTAAGAGTGGGAAGGAAGCGTCCGTGCCCTTAATTAAGGTACAGCCCCGGCATTTGCCTGGTGTGAAAATGGGAAACCATGGAAAACCATCTGCAGAACTGCCGACAGCGGGGTTCGAACCCACTATGTCCCGGATGCAAGCACACAGCTGCGCGCCCCTACCCGCACGGCCATCTCGCCCGGTTTAGTATGTCCTGTCGAAGACAGGTACGGTAATGAGTGGAAGACCATGGCAAAAAAAAAAAAAAAAAAGGCACAAGGCCGAGTTACAATTTGCGCGCCCTTTTTTTAATGTGTACTAGCAGTGCCGCCCACCTTCAAGTGAGATTTAGAAGTCAGTATGAACGCAATGGTAGATTTCAATATAGACGTCAACATTTATGTTGTGACCCTCAAATGGTGAAGTGAAATTTTATGTACGTAAAGGGTGAGGTGGGTTCAAAAGTGGCACAACATAAAAATACTCATCTAAATGTATGTGAAAACACCAAAGAAACATTCACAGCGACACTTTCGAATGTTGCGGTTAGAAGCAACTCTACCGGGAGAGTTGGCCGTGCGGTTAGGGGCGCGCAGCTGTAAGCTTGCGTCCGGGAGATAGTGCGTTCGAACCCCACTGTCGGCAGCCCTGAAGATGGTTTTCCGTTGTTTCCCATTTTCACACCAGGCAAATGCTGGGGCAGGGGCTGCCTGGCCGAGGCAGTCCCTGGCGTACTCGGTTCGCCCGGAAGGACGTGGGTTAGAATCCCCGCCAGGAAGTCGTAAAATTTAAGAAACGAGATTTCCACTTCCGGAGGTGCATATGGCCCTGAGGTTCAGTTAGCCTACACCAAAAATGAGTACCAGGTTATTTCCTGGGGGCAAAGGCGGCAGGGCGTAGAGCTAACCACTATACCTCATCAAGTGACGAGGTTACGGATAGTGGAAGCCTTTACCTTCCACCCCTCCAAGGGCCTTCATGACCTGTAGGAGATGACTTTGCTTTTGATATGCTTGGGCTGTACCTTAATTAAGGCCACGGCCGCTTCCTTCCAACTCCTAGGCCTTTCCTATCCCATCGTCGCCATAAGACCTATCTGTGTCGGTGCGACGTAAAGCCCATAGCAAATAATAAATAATTAAGGCCACGGCCGCTTCCTTCACATTCCTAGGCCTTTCCTATCTCATCGTCACCATAAGACCTATCTGTGTCGGTGTGACGTAAAGCAAATAGAAAAACAAAAGCAATTCTACGAATGAAATGCTCGACCAAATGAAAAAAGAAGAGACTTTTGTTAATAGCCAGTAGTTAGCCAAGTGTTGTAATTCGAGTGGGTACAGATTAGTGTAGAATAAAGTAGTTATTTTACAACTTGAGAGGAAGGGACGTCTCAGTACATACTGACCTACCTAAACCCTTACCACCTGTTCTATGATGATGATGATAATAATAATAATAATTTTAATAATATACGTGGATTCCGAACCAGAGGGATTCGAACAATGGCCATCTGGGTAATAAATAATAATGAATTATTATTATCATGGTCATCATGATATACTATGTAAATATTAATACGCCATCATTTCCACATCTAAAATCTTACACAGACGGCCACTGTTCGAATCCGTATGGTTCGGAATCTACGTAAATTTGTACGTCCCATGCCTATGGTCACGATATCAACAGTCACGCAAGACCACAAACTTGCTTACACACATGACTTACCCAGAAAAAATACATTTCGACTGCACTGGACGAAAAATTGAAACAACAAATCGGTGTTGGTAGATGTCATTTTTGTAGTGAAACGAGCTGCACGAGGGGGATCTTCGCTGTGATTTTCGTGGACCGTTATTGAGAGCCAGAAAGCTAGATTATGATGTCAGAGGTTAAGCTGCGATAAGAGATATCCTACGTGCGTCTCATCGACATCACTCTTGGCGGACGGTGACTCTTGGTTGTAGTAGAGCTCATAACAATTTCATCTACACCTGGATGGCTTAGAAACTCACAGAGAATGTTTGCATCGTAATCGTCTTTATTTTTAAATGTTTTTTTTACTATTTGCTTTACGTCGCACCGATACAGATAGGTATTATGGCTACGATGGGATAGAAAGGGCTAGGAATGGGAAGGAAGCGGCCGTGGCCTTAATTTTTTTTTTTTGCTAGGGGCTTTTACGTCGCACCGACACAGATAGGTCTTATGGCGACGATGGGATAGGAAAGGCCTAGGAGTTGGAAGGAAGCGGCCGTGGCCTTAATTAAGGTACAGCCCCAGCATTTGCCTGGTGTGAAAATGGGAAACCACGGAAAACCATCTTCAGGGCTGCCGATAGTGGGATTCGAACCTACTATCTCCCGGATGCAAGCTCACAGCCGCGCGCCTCTACGCGCACGGCCAACTCGCCCGGTGTGGCCTTAATTAAGGTAAAGCCCCAGCATTTTCATTAAGTGAAAATGGGAAACCACAGAAAATCATCTTCAGTGCTGCCGACAGTGGGGTTCGAACCCACTACCTCCCGAATGCAAGCACACAGGTTATGTTGAAGGTAAATGCTTATTCTCAACGTGAGTCTGGCACTGAACTTATTTACTTTAGGCCATCTCCTTTGATTTTTTGTCGGAACTCTTCTATGTCGCGTATTGACCCCGAAATGGTGTAAAATTCTGAAGGAAGGTAAAGTATACTGCATATTTAAGTGAATATCATACTCCTCTTCTTGCTGGCATTTTTCTCAATTTATTGGATTGAGCAGGTGATATGATTCGGCCAAGTTTTACGGTCGGATGCCCTTCCTGACGCCAACCCTATGTAGTGGGGTGTACTCACTATTGCGTGTTTCTGTAATAGTTGATAGTGTGATTGCACCTAGATTAAGAGAGGTGTCTTAATACAGAGGAATTAACCGTACGCAGGTAAAATCTTCGACTCAGCCAGTTATTGAATCCAGGGCCCTCTGAACCGAAGGCCAGTACACGGAGCATTTAGTTACGTAGCCGAACAAAATTGTATCATTAAATATTGACATCGCCTCTGTGGTGTAGTGGTTAGTGTGATTTGCTGCCACCCCCGGAGACGCATGTTCGATTCCCGGCTCTGCCACGAAATTTGAAAATTGGTACGAGGGCTGGAAAGTGGTCCACTTAGCCTCGGAAGGTCAACTGAGTAGAGGTGGGTTCGATTCCCACCTCAGCCATCCTGGAAGTGGTTTTTCGTGGTTTCTCACTTCTCCTCCAGGCAAATGCTGGGATGGTACCTAGCTTAAGGCCACGGCCGCTTCCTTCCCTCTTCCTTGTCTATCCCTTCCAATCTTCCCATCCCCCACCAAGGCTCCTGTTCAGCATAGCAGGTGAGGCCGCCTGGGCGAGGTATTGGTCATCCTACCCCGTTGTATCCCACGACCCAATGTCTCACGCTCCAGGACACTGCCCTTGAGGCGGTAGAGGTGGGATCCCTCGCTGAGTCCGAGGGAGAAACCAACACTGGAGGGTAAGCAGATTAAGAAAGAAAGAAAGAAAGAAATGTTGACATAAGTTGCACATGACATTTAACAGAATGAACTGGTACGTGGTACAGGTCGTGTAGCTATAAGCTTGCGTTTGGGAGACAGAGGGTTCAAACCGATCCGTGGTTTTCCGTGGCTTTCCCAACTTTACCCAGATAAATGTCAGGGCTCTTCTACAATCAAAATTACGCTGCTTCCTTCTCATTCCTAGCTCCCTTCTCATTCCAGCATCATAGAAGTCCGGCTCCATTGCTAAATGGTTAGCGTGCTGGCCTTTGGTCATAGGGATCCCGGTTCGATTCCCGGTAGGGTCGGGAATTTTAACCATAATTGGTTAATTTCGGTGACACGGGGGCTGGGTTTATGTGTTTCTTCATCATCATTTCATCCTCATCACGACGCGCAGGTCGCCTACGGGAGTCAAATCACAAGACCTGCATCTGGCGAGCCGAACATGTCCTCGGACACTCCCGGTAATAAAAGCCATACGCCGATTCATTTCATCATCGAAAACTATAATTTGTTAGTGCTGCTTCCGTGGTTGGTTTATCCGTAAGCACGTCAGAAGCTGATAAGTTTTGAAACGCGACTTGCACTTTCGGAGGTGGGTTTCACTCCGCCTACACCAAAAAACGACTAAGGTGACCGAGCTACTTGGCTAACCACTGTACCAAACTTGATAACGAGGTTACACATACTGAAAAACCTTACATTTCTGCAGGGGACTTCATGATCTGTAGTAGAGCTTCCTTTACTTTGCTACGAAAGCATTTCAAATATCCTGGTAGCGTCAAATATGACGAAGTAAATATGACAATGAAATTAATGTTGATGGACTTTTTTAACTAAGTGGTTTCAGTGTATTCTTCGTCTAAGGCAGACTCCCAGTAGAGGAATATTTTGATGATGATGATGATGATGATAATAATAATAATAACAATAATAATAATAATAATAATAATAATAATAATAATAATAATAATAATAATTGTACCGGGAGGTACACCTCTACGCCGCACATTTAAATCTTGCGCCAATTAAATCTCCTCTACGGGAGAAACACTGAACTTGAAACTAGACCTATTTAAACGTTTCCTCTGAAGATGTCACTGCCGTAATTTTGTGATTATGAAGTTGCCAGTACTGTGTGAATTTCAACTTGTTTTTGTTTTCCGTTCATCAAGAAATGTGAACATTCTCTCATAGATGTCACTACAAAAACTATGATCATGCACCCTGGTGCGAAGTGAAAGAACCTTTTCTGAAGAAATTTTGTATTCATAAGTTTTTTCTTTACTAAATTTTGTTCATTTCATCTTTGGGTTGGCAATACTTAACTTTTCTTTCCGCCAGTTTTGAATTTAGCCAATACCTAATTTCTGAAATTAATTTTCAGCCCATCACGTATTTCTTCTTCGATTTTGAGTGTAAACTTTGTATCCTCCAATAAAATTTTGTGGGTGTGTCTTGATTATTCATGGAAGGTCTCGAACCTTCCCCGAGGGTTTATAAACTGCGGATTTTCACGGCTCTTAGCCACTTGATCAACATTTAACTGTGTATGTGAAGCAGGAGGCGGGAGGTGCCTCTTTCATCAGGCAGCAGTATTTCGACAAGGTATGGCCACTTAACATCTTCACCTTTTGCTAGCTCCGCAGTTTAACCCGAGGGATAGGTCCGAAACTTTTCCATGTAACCTACTTTTCTAAATATATAACTTTTTGCCGGCTTATGTGAAACTTCATAAAATCTTTAACTGTAAATCGGGGATAGAGAGTGCTGTACCCTCTCGAACTCCCCTTCATATTGGTTTGAGGTGACTACGTTTCGTAACTGGTTTTCTTCCTTTCTGTAATGTCTTAAATAATTCTTATACGAGTCACATCCATAGTTTGGGAAAAGCCCCTGTTTCATCGGCCTAGTGCCTTTTAGGTTTTAGAATGAGTATTCATTCATTCATTTTGGTATTTCAGGCCATTTACTTAACCTGTTCTTTTTCTGCCGAGGCCCAGTAGGTTGGGTACAAGATACCCCCGTGTCATTTTTGTAAGTTGTACCTTGTTGACAATTAATTGGAAAGTCTGGTATTGCCTTTAAGATGCTTGAAAAACTGAGAGCGTGTCAACTCTTTTCAAGTGTTGTAAAGGTGCCTCTGGGAGGTTTGACATTGACATTTTGGGAGCATGTGCTCCAGGCAGTAGGGGATTTCTGCCCTTAAGTAAGGTTATTAGGTTGAGCGTGTAGCTCAGGAAGTGTAAAGTGAGGGCTTGAAGCCCAAGTTCTGTTTATACCACCAATGTTGTCTTTCCTAGACTCGTTTTGTTACCTTGTTACTTGTTTTTTTTTAAATGAGGGAGAAAAAATATAACCTTGTTACAGTTTTAAATTAATTTTGATTTGGTAGTTGGACCCATTCATCCCGGCACCTTCTTTCACATCTGCTGATCCACCAACCACGGTATCAATAATAATACTAATAATAACTAGGAGTTTCCCGCTGGTTCCGCCCGCAATGTACAAAGTATGGTGTTGTTCGTTACTATCCTCACGGAAGTATTTGCAAAGTTTCGAGTTAATGAAATAAAGCACATGATCTGCTGTGGTAATAGAATGTAATATTATGCCAACACTTGAAAATACATCACACAAAGAAATTGAATTAAACTTTCCTTGAAACAACACTACGCGCCTAAATGTTAACAGTCCTTTAAAGAACTTCGTCATGGAGACGTACTCATAATTTTTCTCAGAATCAACCAATTTAAATAGTTATTACCTGAAAAGAAAGCGCTTGATCCACTGAGTGTTTTTAGACCAAAACAAAAACTGCGTACCTCAATTATAACGAAAGATATGATTGCTTCAATGAGAAAAAATGTTGAAGAAATGAGACGTCAAATTGAATGTGCACTCATAACTTTCCTCCGAATCAACCAGTTTGAATAGTTAAGTGCTGAAATGAAATGAGTGTTCATAGGCCAAAACCAACCCCGTACCTCAATTAGAACCAAAGATATGATTGCTTCAAATAGACAAAAAATTGAAAAAATTAATAATTTGAGGAAGGTGGAAGTTAAGTGATTTATAGTACTTGATCACAAATCTGTACATGAATACCTTTGAGTTAAAAAAAAGAATGAAATCGACCGGATAGAATGGCCGGACTGACTGACTTTAGTTTTCATAATTTTTTTTATATATAGGTTATGTCAACAAAACACTTGAAAATACATCACACAAAGAAATTGAATTAAACGTTCCTTGGAACAACACTACGCGCTGAATTGTCGAAAAGTCCTTGAAAGATCTTCGTCATGGAGACAAATGTACTCATAACTTTTCTCAGAATCTACCAATTTAAGTAGCTATTACCTCAAAAGAAAGCACTTGATTCAATGAGTGTTTTCAGACCAAAACGAACTGCGTACCTCAATTAGAACGAAAGATTTAATTGCTTCAATGAGAAAAAAAAATGTTGAAGAAATGGGACGTCAAATTGAATGTGCACTCATAACTTTCCTCAGAATAAACCAATTTGAATAGTTAAGAGCTGAAATGAAAGATCTTGATCCACTGAGTGTTCTTAGGTCAAAACGAACTCCGTACCTCAATTAAAGCCAAAGATATGATAGCTTCAAAGAGACAAAAAATTGAAAAATCAAATAATTTGAGGAAGGCGAAAGTTAAATGATTTATAGTGCCTGATGACAAATCTGTGCATGAATACCTTTCAGTTAAAAAAATGAAGGAAATCTGCCGGATAGAATGGCCTTACTGACTGACTTTAGTTTTCATCAATTTTTTAATATATAGGTAATAATAATAATAATAATAATAATAATAATAATAATAATAATAATAATAATAATAATCATGGATTCTTTGGTTTAATTGTAAGTAAAGTGACCTTCTGTTCACGGCCCCGATTTCGATTCCCAGCCGAGTCGGGGATTTTAACCGCGCATGGTTAATTCCCTGAAAACGGACTGAGTGTTATTGTTCCTCATAATACACGTCTCCTCATCTGCATACAGCACACCACATCACCAGCTACCACTAAAACATACATCCCTCCATGTCGGGTTGGCGTCATGAAAAGTATCCGACCGTAAAACAGGATCGAATCCACTTGTGCGACGCAGTTCGCACCAATGACCCCACAGATGTGGGAAAAGCGATAGAAAAAGAAGATTTAACGTATATATTTTAGTACCGGGAGTGTCCGAGGACATGTGCGGCTCGCCTGGTGCAAGTCTTTTAATTTGACTCCCATGGGGACATGCTCTTCTGGATGTGAGATGAAAACGATGATAATGAGGAAGTTATAGCGTGAAACCCGATGTTAGCACATAGCATACTCCTGTCCAATAACACAGAGCGCTCTGTTCAAACTCAAAACTCGGAAACTCAAAATTGTCGTTTTGAAACATGACCTTGTTTGGTAACATTGGAAAGAGGAATTCGAATCGGATTGAACATTGTCACAAATTTTAACCGCACGGAATCACACGACTTACATAAGCGCGCACGCCACCTGACACAGAATGATACAGAGTGTTATGGTTCGCGATAGTTCTTCATTTCATCTAAAATCGGACTTGTAACGCGCAACGTTGCCACAAAATCCCAGCGGGACACGCCCTCACATTTTTCATCCGCATTTTTTAATCTTTCATCACATCTACTGTATGATACTTTCAAATTCTGGTTCAAATTAATCGAATTATCGAAACACCGGTGAGCGAATCGGTACATGTTTCGATTTAATATGGGTAAGAGAAAGGACAGGGTAGATCGAATGAATGGCCGCAAGGATTATGGCGCAGAATAGGTCTTTCTGACAAAAATGAAGTAGATCAAATTCGATGAAACAACAATATTTATCGAATATGATTTCAAAATTACCATGATTATAGATTATCCATTACTGAGTAGCAAGGTTCCCGGTCGCCAGACGCGCCTCCTGCACTCGGGCCTGGTCATCCACCGTGAGCTGTTGGTGGTCAGAGATGGTCTGCGAGAGGTGCCCAGCAACTACTTGGTAATCTATAGCCGACCACCAGTTCACAGGTTCCACAGGTACGCTATAAGTGCTGGCGTGTACGTGCGTTGCGCAGACGTTTCCATTTTCTTGCGCTCTCTTGTATGTTCTGCTGCAGACTTCTTGGTTATACTCGATTCCTCCTGAACACGTTCCTGATCCATTTGTCAAATATCTTTTAACATTTTGCAAATTGGTCATAACTGCGTCTCGACAATCTCTACTTCAACACAAAATGGCGGACGACCCCACAACAATTTAGATATCATTCGTCAGGCTGAGTGGCTCAGACAGTTGCAGCGCTGGCCTTCTGACCCCAACTTGGAAGGTTCGATCCTGGTTCAGTCCGGTGGTATTTGATAATGCTCAAATACGTCAGCCTCGTGTAGGTAGATTTACTGGCACGTAGAAGAACTCCTACAGAACAAAATTCCGGCACCTCAGCGTCTCCGAAAATCTTCAAAAGTAGTTGTTGTTGTTGTTGTTTGAGTCATCAGACCATAGACTGGTTCGATGCAGCTCTCCATACCACCCTACCCTGTGCTAATCTTTTCATTTCTACGTAACTACTGCATCCTACATCTGCTCTAATCTGCTTGTCATATTCATACGTTGAACTACCCCTACCGTTCTTACAACCTACACTTCCTTCAAAAGCCAACTGAACAAGTCCTGGGTGTCTTAAGATGTGTCCTTTCATTCTATCCCTTCTTCTCGTCAAATTTAGCCAAATCGATCTCCTCTCGCCAATTCGATTCAGTATCTCTTCATTTGTAATTTGATCTATCCATCTCACCTTCAGCATCTTCTGTAACACCACATTTCAAAAACTTCTATTCTCTTCCTTTCTGAGCTAGTTATCGTCCATGCTTCACTTCCATACAATGCCAAGCTCCACGCGAAAGTCTTCAAAAACATCCTTCTAATTCCTAATTCCTATATCAATGTTTGAAGTGAGCAAATTTCTTTTCTTAAGAAAGCTCTTCCATGCTTGTGCTAATCTGCATTTTATGTCCTCCTTACTTCTGTCATCCTTAGTTATTTTACTATCCAAGTAACAATATTCATCTACTTCTTTTAAGACTTCATTTCCTAATTTAATATTTCCTGCATCACCTGCCTTCGTTCGACTGCACTCCATTAATTTTGTTTTGGACTTATTTATTTTCATCTTCTCCTTACCCAAGACTTCGTCCATACCATTCAGCAGCTTTTCGAGATCTTCTGCAGTCTGCAGTCTCGGATAAAATAACAATATCATCGGAAAATCTCAAGGTTTTGATTTCCTGTCCTTGGATTGTGATTCCCTTTCCAAATTCCTCTTTGATTTCCTTTACTGCCTGTCCTATGTAAACATTGAAAATGAGGGGGGACAAACTGCAGCCTTGCCTCACTCCTTTCTGGATTGCTGCTTCTTTTTCAAAGCCCTCGATTCTTAACACTGCAGACTGATTTTTATACAGATTGTAGATAATTCTTCATTCTCAATATCTGATCCCAATCACCTTCAGAATCTTAAATAGCTTGGTCCAGTCAACATTATCGAATGCCTTTTCTAGATCTACGATTGCCATGTACGTGGGCTTGTCCTTCTTGATTCGATATTCTAAGATCAGACGTAAAGTCAGGATTGCTTCACGTATTCCTACATTTCTTCTGAAGCCAAATTGATCTTCTCCCAACTCAGCTTCAACTTGTTTTTCCATTATTCTGTAAACAATACGTGTTAAAATTTTGCAGGCATGAGATACCAAACTAATGGTGCAATGGTTTTCACACCTGTTAGCACCGGCTTTCTTGGGAATCGGTAAAAGAACATTCTGCCGAAAATCGGATGGGACTTTTCCTGTCCCATATATCTTACACACTAAATGGAATAACCTTGCATGCTGGTTTCTCCTAAGGCAGTCAATAATTCAGAGGGAATGCCATCAATTCCAGGTGCCTTGTTCCTATGTAGGTCGCTCACAGCTCTGTCACTCTCTGATCTCAAAATTGGGTCTCCCATTTCACCAGCATCAACAGCCTCTTCCTGTTCCAGAGCCAAATTGTCTACGTCTTCACCTTGATACAACTGTTGGATATGTTCCTGCCATCTTTCTGCTTTGTCTTCTTTCCCTAGAAGTGGCTTTCCATCTGAGTTCTTAATATTCATACACCTAGATTTCCTTTCTCCAAAGGTTTCCTTGATTTTCCTGTATGCAGCATCTACATGTCCTAGGACCACACAACCTTCGACATCCTTGCACTCCTTCAGCCAGTCTTCCTTAGCTACCTTGCACTTTCTATCCACTTCATTCTTTAATCGCCTGTATTCTTTCCTGCCCTCTTCATTTCTAGCATTCTTGTATTTTCGTCATTCATCAATCAGGTCTAGTATCTCCTGAGTTATCCACTGATTCTTAGTTGATCTTTTCTTCCTTCCTAACATTTCTTCAGCAGCCCTAGTGACTTCATTTTTCATGACTATCCACTCTTCCTCTATTGTGTTTCCTTCAGCCTTTTCATTTAGTCCTTTTGCAACATGTTCCTTGAAACAACCCCTCACACTCTTTTCTTTCAACTTGTCTAGATCCCATCTTTTTGCATTCTTTCCGTTCTTCCATTTCTTCAGCTTCAGATGGCATTTCATGACCAACAATTTGTGGTCAGAGTCCACGTCTGCTTCTGGGAAAGTTTTGCAATCCAACACCTGGTTTCTGAATCTCTGCCTAATCATAATGAAGTCTATTTGATACCTTCTAGTGTCTGCAGGTCTCGTCCACGTATAAAGCCGTCGTTTGTGGTGTTTGAACCAAGTATTGGCAAGGACTAAATTATGATCAGTGCAGAATTCAACCAGCCGACTTCCTCTTTCGTTCCTCTGTCCCAATCCGAATTCTGCTAGTATTACTTTCTCTTCCTTGGCCTACCACTGCATTCCAGTCTCCCATCACAATTAGATTCTCGTCACCTTTTACATATTGTATTAAATCTTCTATCTCTTCATATGTTCTTTCGATTTCCTCATCACCTGCACTATTGTGGTGGGCATTGGTTTGGTGTCTATATTGATGACAATCTTTCACTATGCTGGTCGTAGTAGCTTACCCGCTGCCCTATTTTCTTATTCATTATTAAACCAACTCCTATTTGATTGTGTGTTGATAACTCGGCAGTCGCCTGACCAGAAATCCTGTTCTTCCTGCCAACGTACTTCACTTATACCAACTACATCTAACTTTAGTCTACCCATCTCCCCTTTCAGATTCTCTAATCTACCACAAAGATTCAAATTTCTAACATTCCACGCTCCGACTCTCGGAATGTTAGTATCCATCTTTCTGATGATCGCCCCCTCTCGTGTAGTCCACCCGGAGATCCGAATGGGGGACTAGTTTACCTCCGGAATATTTTACCCGGGAGGAAGCCATCATCAGTACACCATTCATACAGAGAGAGCTGCATATCCTCGGGAGTTAGTTACGGCTGTAGTTTCCCTTGCTCTCAGCCGTGTAGCAGTATCAACACAGCTAAGCCATGTTGAGTATCATTACAAGGCCGTATCAGTCAATCATCTAGACTGCCGCCCTTGCAACTTCCAAAAGGCTGCTACCCCCCTTTCGGTAACCATTCCTTAGTCTGGTCCCTCAACAGATACCCATGCCGATATGGTTGCACCTGCGGCTCGGCTATTTGCTTCATTGATACATGCAAGCCTCCCACCGCGGCAAGGTCACATGGTTCGCAGGGGACGCAAAAGTAGTTAGTGGGACGTAAAACAAAAAACATGATTAGCGTAGTTTACATGGATCATCTGCTGAAAAGTATAAAATGACAGGGAGGGATTCAGTTAGGTGGAAATGTAGAAGGCAGTCTGGCCTATACTGACGACTTGGTCTTAATGGCAGATTGTGCCGAAAGCCTGCAGTCCAATATCTTGGAACTTGAAAATAGGTGCAATGTGTATGGCATTAAAATTAGCCTTTTGAGGACTAAACTGATGTCAGTTGGTAAGAAATTCAACAGAACTGAATGTCAGATTGGTGATACAAAGCTGGAACAGGTCGATAATTTCAAGTATTTAGGATGAGCGTTCTCCCAAGGTAGTAATATAGTAAGTGAGATTGAATCAAGGTGTAGTGAAGCTAATGCAGTGAGCTCGCAGTACTCTGTAAGAAGTAAGTCAGCTCCCGGACAAAACTATCTTAACATAGGTCTGTTTTCAGACCAAGTTTGCTTTAGGGAAGCGAAAGCTGGGTGGACTCAAGATATATTATTCATAAGTTAGAAGTAACAGATATGAAAGCAGCGCGAATGATTGTCGGTACAAAAAGGTGGGAACAATGGTAGGAGGGTACTCGGAATGAGGAGATAAAGGCTGTTAGGAATTAACTCGATGGTTGAAGCTGTACACATAAACCGGCTTGGGTGGTGAGGTCATGTGAGGCGAATGGAGGAGGATAGGTTGCCTAGGAGAATAATGGACTCTGTATAGAGAGAAAGAGAAGTAGAGGGAGACCAAGAAGACGATGGTTAGACTCAGTTTTCTAACGATTTAAAGATAAGAGGTATAGAACTAAATGAGGCCACAGCACTAGTTGTAAATAGAGGATTGTGGCGACATTTAGTAAATTCACAGACGCTTGCAGACTGAACGTTGAAAGGCATAACGTTCTATAATGACGATGTACGTATGTATGGTTGGATATAATTCATAGTTCAAAAGTTAAGAAGACGAACTTAGTATACATTCTCATGCAACGCTAGAAAAAATACGCGGCCCACAATACATGAACGAAACAAAGACATATTCTATGCCAAATGTCCTTCGCGAGATTCGAAAATCCAAGGTTTCTAAGAACGTATCTTCAATACACTGTTCGCTCAGTGCTGTGCCAGAGTTCAAGGCTGCTGACTTCAGGATGTCCCCTGACCTTCTCTTTGGGGAAATACACATCACGTTGGTTGAGGTCACTTTCGTTGCGGTATTTAATTAAATTAATTGGTATAAATTAGAAGTTACTGATGTTCGGAATAACATCGTATCGTATCGTATCGTAATCTGTTTACCCTCCAGGGTCGGTTTTTCCCTCGGACTCAGCGAGGGATCCCACCTCTGCCGCCTCAAGGGCAGTGTCCTGGAGCTTCAGACTCTGGGCCGGAGGATACAACTGGGGAGGATGACCAATACCTCGCCCAGGCGGCCTCACCTGCTATGCTGAACAGGGGCCTTTCGGGGACATGGCAAGATTGGAAGGGATAGAGAAGGAAGTGAGAAGGAAGCGGCCGTGGCCTTAAGTTAGGTACCATCCCGGCATTTGTCTGGAGGAGAAGTGAGAAACCACGGAAAACCACCCAGGATGGCTGAGGTGGGAATCGAACCCACCTCTACTCAGTTGATCTCCCGAGGCTGAGTGGACCCCGTTCCAGCCCTCGTACCACTTTTCAAATTTCGTGGCAGAGCCGGGAATCGAACCCGGACCTCCGGGGGTGGCAGCTAATCACATTAACCACTACACCACAGAGGCGGACTCGGAATAACATACTGTGTATGTGGTGGAAATGGGGCAGAAGAAGAACAAAAATAAGATATTTCTGTACTTAAGTGGCCTAAATAATAATAATAATAATAATAATAATAATAATAATAATAATAATAATAATAATGTCGGGCTGAGTGGTTCATATGGTAGAGCCCTTGTTGTTGGGTTCGATCCCGGCACAGTCCAGGAGCTAAAATTCGCCAACCTTGTCTTGTAGATGTATCGGTAGGTGAAAACAACTTCGGTAGAACTACACTTTTCCGGCACCGCGGCATCTCCGAAAACCGTAAAAAAAAGTTAATAACAAACAAACAAGCTTAGGTGCTTTACGTCGCACCGACACAGATAGGTCTTATGGCGACGATGGGACAGGGAAGGGCTAGGAGTGGGAAGGAAGCGGCCGTGGCCTTAATTAAGGTACAGCCCCAGCATTTGCCTGGTATGAAAATGGGAAACCACGGAAAACCATTTTCAGGGCTGCCGACAGTGGGGTTCGAACCTACTATCTCCCGAATACTGGATACTGGCCGCACTTAACAAACAAACAAAGAGACAGATATATTAAAATAAAGTTGTTGTGCGTTAGAATTACAGTTTCTTTCTCAAATAAGTAGTCACTGCACTATGGCATAGGGGCTGCCTGGCCGAGGCGGTAAAGGCGTGCACGGTTCGCCCGGAGGGACGTGGGTTCGATTCCCCGTCAGGAAGTCGTAAAATTTGAGATTTCCACTTCCGGAGGTGAACACGGCCCTGCGGTTTACTCAGCCTACACTAAAAATGAGTACCAGGTTAATTCCTGGGGGCCAAGGCAGTCGGGCATAGAGCTAACCACTCTACCCCATCAAGTGCCGAGGTTATGGATGGTGGAAGCCTTTACCTTCCGCCCCTCCAGGGGCCTTCATGGCCTATAAGGAGATGACTTTGTACTGCGCCGTGCTGTTAGAGTCATGCAGCTGTGAACTTGTATTCGGGAGATAGTGGGCATCTAGATGATGATAATAATAATACTAATAATAGTGCCCGCCTCTGTGGTATAGTGGTTAGTGATTGCTTTTTTATTTGTGAATATATTTCCTGTAGTTCTGATAATATATTTTCTTTATCTTAAACCAAAGGGCAAATAAAATGCACCAAGCCATGTAGGCCTATTTTGTGTAAATGTTTTCAGAAATATGCAAAAGAGACATTCCTCGATCTATAATTTGGAACAATTCTTATATCGAGTGAGTTGGCCGTGCTGTTAGGGTCGTGCAGCTGTGAGCTTGTATTCGGGAGATAGTGAGCATCTAGATGATGATGATGATAATAATAATAATACTAATAATAATAATAGTGCCCGCCTCTGTGGTGTAGTGGTTAGTGTCATTAGCTGCCACCCCTGGAGGCCCGGGTTCGATTCCCGGCTCTGTCACAAAATTTGAAAAGTGGTACGAGGGCTGGAATGGGGTCCACGTAGCCTCGGGAGGTCAACTGAGTAGATTTCCACCTCAGTCATCCTCGAAGTGGTTTTCCATGGTTTACCACTTCTCCTCCAGGCAAATAATGGTACCTACCTTAAGGCACGGCCGCTCCCTTTCCTTTTTCTTGTCTATCCCTTCCGATCCTCCCATTTCCCCACAAGGTCCCTGTTCAACATAGCAGGTGGAGGTTGGCAAGGTACTGGATCTCCTCCCCACTTTTGACCCCCGACCTAAAGTCTTAAGCTCTAAGAAACTGCCCTTGAAGCAGTAGAGGTGGGATCCCTCGCTCAGACAGAGGGAATAAACCAACCGTGGAGGGTAAACGGATTAAGAAATAATAATAATAATAATAATAATAATAATAATAATAATAATAATAATAATACTGTTTTTACGTCCCACGAATTTATGGTTTTCGGATACGTCAACGTGCTTCAATTTTGTTCCGCTGGAGTTCTTTTCCGTGCCGTTACATATACCGACTCGAAGCAAGCGTATTCGAATACATTCAAATATCTCCGGATTAAGCTGGCATCGAATCCTCTAACTTGGGTTCAGGAGGCCAGTGTTTCTGCCGTCTCAACCGCCAAGCTCAGCAAAATAGAAAAGATTTTTTGGTCCTGTAGGCCGTGGTCGAGTTGGGTTTTCACCTCCTAATGTTTTACTGAGAACTGTGCCCGGCATTTTCAGGGAGTGTGGTCTCCCCAAAAGTCAGTATTGGGAACTAGAAACACAATTTGGGAAATCTCTTGTATATTCATCAATGTCCTCTGAGTTCACGAATTCATGGCATAATGACCGGCACTTCAATACGCTGAGCTGCCCGGTTCAGTGATACAATGTATTTACGAAAATGATATACGAGTATTTTCCCCAGATAAGTAACGCAGGTCATGTAACACAGCATGACCTCGACGCTGTTTGCATTTCTACTGTTTTTGTAAGCTGATTTCTATCGTTATTATCGCAGTAACTTATCAAAGAATGTTGACCACGCATGTGAATTGTTAGTACCTCGAGGGAATTACCCACAATGCACATCATTATACAACGTTTACCGAGTTACTCAACACTCACCAGATAGCGGTAATGACGCCGTTGACTCACTGGAAGCCTCTGCATCCACAGTACAGTAGGACGTTCATGGTTAGTCTTTGAGTCGTCGGCGGATGCAGGAGTAGGCTTCAGCTGTAACGGCTCTACCGTGGCTCTACATTGCGACCGACGAACCGAGCAGAGTAGGCTTCGGCCGTAACGGCTCTACCGTGGCTCTACATTGCGACCGACGAACCGAGCAGAGTAGGCTTCGGCCGTAACTGCTCTACCGTGGCTCTACATTGTGACCGACGAGCCGAGAAGAGTAGGCTTCGGCCGTAACGGCTCTACTGTGGCTCTACATTGCGACCGACGAACCGAGCAGAGTAGGCTTCGGCCGTAACTGCTCTACCGTGTCTCTACATTGTGACCGACGAACGGAGAAGAGTAGGCTTCGGCCGTAACGGCTCTACCGTGGCTCTACATTGGGACCGACGAACCGAGCAAAGTACGCTTCAGCTTACCTACGGCCATGGCTCTACAGCTCTGTATTCGGGAGACGGAGAGGGTTTAGTTCCCACCGTCGCGTCGGCTGTCCTGAGAATGGTTTTCCGTGGTTTTCCTTTCTTCTACACTAAGACGAATGTCGGGACAGTATCTATCTTAGGCCACGGTTGCACTCACCTTAACTTCTCCAAAAGGAACACCACAGCCACAAATCTGCCTGACCTGAGAGACGGCCTTACCGTCTTGGAGGCCCACTGTACGGTACCTTGTCCGAGTACCCACCCACCGTCTTATAAGTGGTTCGACCTATGACGAATTGGCATGAACTTTGTATCTGAAACAGAGAGATATATGGGGCGATCAAAAAGTTTTCGTTCGACGGCCGTACAATCCTGAATTTGGATGCCATTTAGGCAAAATCGCCGTGAGCATTGAAACACTCATCCCACCGACGCACCAGGTTCAAGACCCCCGCGTGGTAAAACACCGTGTTCTGCTGCGTGAAGAAGTCCATAATCGCCTGCTGCTCATCCTAGTCCGACAGTAAGCGTCGATCTCTCAAGGTCTTCAAGGGCACCGCAGGCGAGAACGGTTATGCACCGGTCCGCCTCATCCACCGTTGTTGTACGTAATGGATGAGACTGGCGTCTTGTGTCCACAACGGTGGTTTTCGACAGATGTGTGCCTCTTCTTTCTCCGACGGATGTCCACAGGTGTTTGTCCTTCGGCAGTCAAGAACAGAATAACAGCACGTTGGTCCTGTTTGGACGCATTTGGTAATAAAGTCGCCATAGTTCACGTGGCCGCATTTATAGCACGTACCTCGCCACAACACGACTGCCACATCAGTCCCTGTGTCTACATGTCCGTGCTTATATACCCGCATCGGTGTCGCACTACGTTGCATGTCCGCTGTAGCAACGCCATCAAACGGAAACATCAGGTTTTTAAGCAATAATGTGCTTATTAGTGCAATTATATTAATTTTGAAAACTGAATACAAATTAACCTTCTGAAGAAAGTTTAGTCACCGGGCGAGTTGGCCGTGCGCGTAGAGGCGTGCGGCTGTGAGCTCGCATCCGGGAGATTGTGGGTTCGAGCCCCACGATCGGCAGCCCTGAGGATGGTTTTCCGTGGTTTCACATTTTCACACCGGGCAAATGCTGGGGCTGTACCTTAATTAAGGCCACGGCCGCTTCCTTCCAACTTCTAGGCCTTTCCTGTCCCATCGTCGCCATAAGACCTATCTGTGTCGGTGCGACGTAAAGCAACTAGCAAAAAAAAAAAAAAAAAGTTTAGTTACCGCACGTGTTTCTACCTTTTTTATGCCATTCATATTTTACGTTTTTTTTTTTTTTTTGCATCCAGTATGATGGGTAGATAGTTTTGCATATGCACGTAAAATTCAGAATATGGCCTGTTGAAATTGTACGTACATTGCAATATGATTTATATTGTGTCTACATTTGACTGATTTATTGCATCGGTCCACTTTGTTGGCAGTCAGATATCGATGGAAATGAGAGCGATATATTAGGGAATAACTCTTTTGTCAGCATGAAATCTCGGACAGTAACACTGGAAATCTAAGTTAAGTCTTAAGGAGTTGGGACCGAATGTATTGCAAGATGTTTAGCCATATAGAAGTGAGTTTCACATAACGTGAATAATAATAATAATAATAATAATAATAATAATAATAATAATAATAATAATAATAATAATAGTTTACATCACACTAATTACATTTTTATGATTTTCGGTGACGCCGAAGTGCTGAAATGTTGTTCTGCAGGAGTTCTCTTACGTGCCAGAAAACAACAACACGGTTCAACACGGAAGAAGAACTCAATAACTCTACAGACCGTGGAAGATACACATCTTATTTTTCTTTTAGTCATCAGTTCATAGACCGGTTTGATACAGCCCTTCATGTTACCCTACCCTGTGCTAATCTTTTCATTTCTACGTAACTACAACATCCTATATCTGCTCTAATCTTCTTGTGATATTCATACCTTGGTCAATCCCTACCGTTCTTACCGCCGCCAACACTTCCCTCAAAAAACAACTGAACAAATCGTGATATCCTTTCATTAACATGAAAAATATGTTCTGAAAATGCCTTGATTAACATGTAAAACATGTTCTGAATATCCCTTGAATAATATGTAAAAACCTGTTCGGAATATCCCTTGTTAATATGTAAAATGTGTTCTGAATATCCCTTGATAATATGTAAAAACAGGTTCTGGATATCCCATTATTAATATGTAAAAACATCTTCCGAATATCTCTTGATTAATATTTAAAAACATGTTCTGAATATCCCTTGATTAATATGTAAAATGTGTTCTGAATATCCCTTGATTAATATGTAAAAACAGGTTCTGAATATCCCTTGATTAATATGTAAAAACAGGTTCTAAATATCCCATTATTAATAGGAAAAACATCTTCTGAATATCTCTTGATTAATATGTATAAACATGTTCTGAATATCCCTTTATTAATATACAAAAACGTCTTCTGAATATCTCTTTATTTATGTAAAAACGTCTTCTGAATATTCCCTTTATTAATATGTAAAAACGTCTTCCGAATATCCCTTGATTAATATGTAAAAACATGTTCTGAATGTCCCTTGATTATTATGTAAAAACGTGTTCTGAATATCCTTTGATTAACATATAAGAATATGTTATGAGTTTCTTTTCATTAACGTGTTATGGCATCTCCAGGATGCCTTTCATTAACGTGTAGAAATATCCGCTTATCCGCTTGGTGTCCTTTGGTTAACATATTAAATTTGTGCTGGGTTTCATGTGGTTAACACGTAAAAATAGGCATTTGATTATCATTTGATTAACATGTAAATACATGTTCTGGGTGCCCTTTGAGTATCATGTGAAATTATGTTGTTTTATACATCGCACCGACACAGATAGGTTCTATGGCGACGGCGGGATAGTAGAGGGTTAGGAGTGGGAGGGAAGCGACCGTGACCTTAATCAAGGTCCAGTCCCCGCATTTGCCTGGTGTGGAAATGGAAAATCATGGAGAGCCATCTTCAGGGCTGCCGACAGTGGGGTTCGAACCCACTATCTCCCGAATTCAAGCTGATAACTACGTGACCCAAACTGCGCAGCCACTTGCTCGGTGAAAATATGTTCTGGTTGTTATTTTATTAACATGTAAAAATGTGTTCTGAATATCATTTGATTAGCATGTAATAGTATGTTCTGAACATTCTTTGATTAACATGTAAAAATATATTCTGAATATCATTTGAACAATGTACAAAAATATATTTTGGGCGTCCTTTGAGTAGAATGTAAAAGTACATCCTGGCTGTTCTTCGAATAACATGTAAAAATATGTTCCAGAATTTTCTTGGGTTAACATGCAAAAATACTTTCTGGGTGACCTTCGGTTAATATGTAAGATACTGTATGTTCTGGTCGTTCTTTGATTAACATATTAAATATATTCTTGTTATGCTTTAGTTAACATGTGTAAGTATTATACACTTAAGAAAATGGAAATTGCAACACCATGAAGGCATTGGTCGTTTGTTTTGATTTTCAAGATATGGAACGATACCATGTAGGTATGTAAACGATCAAAGTTTCAAACCCATTGGATTGTTACTACAGGTCTCCCCACGTGATTGGTCGCGGAGGAATCAACTCCAGTATACGGACTCCGGTGTAGCGTAGTTGACTTGCAGTCTGTGCAGTGAAGTGTTCCCCGTCAAACTTGCCTTGACGACAGAGAAGAGCACGCTATCAACAACTGTCGCCGTTTGAGAGGGCTCGGATAATTGGGCTGCGTGAGGCTGGATTATCGCTAAGGACTGTCGCTGCACGTGTTGGCCGACAGGCATCTACGGTACAACGTGTATGGCAGCAGTGGTCAAATGAAGGTACCCACACTCGTAGACCTGGCACAGGCCCAGCGCGACAGGCAACTGTGAGAGAGGATCGCCGCATCATTCGGATGGCCCGGATGGAACCCCATGCAACAGCAGCGCAAATTCGAGCAGCTGTGGCACCCCACGTTACACAACAAACAGTTGGTAATCGCCTGCGTGCAGCTGGCTTACGAGCCCGTGTCCCTGCAGAAGGTGTTCCATTGACCCCACAACAGTGACGTGTAAGGCTGGCCTGGTGTTGAGAAAGATCGATGTGGGTCGACGAATGGCATAGGGTCGTCTTTAGTGATGAATCGCGCTTCTCTCTTGCCCATAGGATCGCCGGAATCGTGTGCGCCGACGTACCGGGGAGAGGGGCCGCCCAGATCTTATTGTCGAGAGGCACACAGGGCCAACACCAAGCATTATGGTCTGGGGAGCTATTGGCTTTAATGTGAAATCACAATTAGTGCTTGTTGAGGGCACTATGACTGCTCGACAGTACTTTGATAGGGTACTCAATCCAGTGGTTTTCCCTATGATGACGAACATTGCTAATGGGATGTTTCAGCAAGACAATGCCCGGGTTCACACTGCACGCATCTCCAGAGAAGCTCTCCACGACATCACAACCTTAGAATGGCCCGCCAGATCCCCGGACCTCAGTCCTATTGAGCATGTGTGGGACATGATGGGCCGACAACTGGCCAACCGTCCTCAGCCACCCACAACTCTGGAACAACTGACCCGTGCAGTGCAGCAAGCATGGGCCACAATTCCTCAGGAAGCGATCCAGGGCCTTATTGACTCCATGCCTCGACGAATTCATCAATGTATTGCAGCTCGTGGTGGGCACATCCTGTATTGATTGTTGTCCGAACTTGCGGACAGAGGGACCTGAAAGTGTAATCATCGAAGCACAACCGAACACTCGTTCAGCATGTTCAATTGCAGCAATGTAGCACCACTCCTTCTGGGTGTTGCAATTTCCATTTTCTTCAGTGTAACTGGTGACCTTTGGTTAACATGTAAAAATATTGTGAATGTCTTTTGTAGGATATTTGTCTTAACATGTAAATAGATGTTCTGGGTGACCGTGGTGGCCTTCAACTAAATTAAAATAATTTGTTCTGGACGTCCTGATTAGCATGTAAAAATATATTCGGAATATCATTTTATAACACGTAAAAAATAACCCGTGTGTCCTTTGATTAAAATGTAATATGTTCTGAATATCTTTTGATTAGCATATAATAATATGTTCTGGGTACCCTTTAGTTAACATGTAACGATATATTCTTGGTATTCTTTAATTAAAATGTAAAAATATGCTCTTTCTTTCTTTCTTTCTTTCTTTCTTTCTTTCTTTCTTTCGTTCTTTCTTTCTTTCTCATTTCTTCCTTTCCATTTCATTCATTCTTTACAAACATTAACATATTTATTTATACTTTACTGTTGCTTTTTGGGAAAATACAAAAAAAATTAAATGCGAGCCTTGGACTCAAGATAAATAATTTTGCAAGAATCTGATGATTTTATTTCGCAGAGATCGTGTTATACTGTGTTATATTTTAATTTAATTTATCAGTTTCAGGTGAGCATTCAATACAGTACTAATCTCGAAAATATAATACTATTAAAGTACATACAAAAAAGTAAGAAAATCATTCGACTTCACACAATAACAGTGCTATATATTTTAGTGTCCAGTGAATTTGAAGAAAACTTGTAATGCATCGTGTTACTGCCTTACAATAAAAAGCTACGCCATTGCCGGTGCCTAACGCGGGTGAGTAAGGAGTGTTGACGTCAGGCAGGCTGCTGGCCATAATAGTTCTTCCCAGATCTGAATATGGATTTTTCTCAGAACGCTTACCGGAAAAGAAGCAACGTGCGATCTTGCCGCCTGAGGACCGTGCGAAATGAGCAAGGGCTACTTCACATTTGTGAATCCATCCGGCTAATGAAGTGAGTTCAGAAGTGTAGAATAGGCCCATGGAAAACGCTACCAGCTCTCGGGAGTCCTAGAAGGGAGGAAAATAGACATTGTATGCATACAGAAGACCAGATGGAAAGGCTCACGATCAAAGGAATTAGGTAATGGTATCAAGCTCGTTTATGTGGGCAATGTCATCAAGAAGAATGAAAATGGCATTGTACTAAATTCGAACTTCAAAGTGAAACTTGTTGAAATGAAAAGTGAGCGACAGAATTTTAGTGCGACGTAAAGCAAATTGTACAAAAAATAAAAAAAAATAAAAACTATTACTCATTCTTCCTCCCGTGAAGGCAGAGGCGGGCCTCTTAAGCGATGACGCCGTTTCTCAGGCCAGGAGATCCGCATTGGAGAAGGAAATTTGTGGTGAAAGTAGAGGGTTGGCCGCCGAGGCCTATACTAGGAACTCTTCCGGCATTCGCCTTAGTGCAAGAGAAAGGAAAACCACGTGAAACCATTTTCAGGACAGCCGGCGGTTGGGACCAGCCCCTCTCCGTCTGCCAAATACAGAGACGTAGAGCCACGGTAAAGCCGTGGCCACCTCTCCTCTGCTCAGTTGGTCGGTCGGAATGCAGTGCTGTCGGACCACTGAGCAACCGTGGCCACTTGTAGGCCGAAGCCTACTCTGCAACCACCGACTTGCTGTATTGTACTGCTTAACTATATTAATATTATGTAACATTGTTTTCCACTAAAGTAACTGAAATTTGAATATAAACAATAATCCGATAATGCTTGCTTTTGTTATTTTTTTCATTAAAATTTGAGAATGAATTCAAATATTTGGTAGGAAGTATTTGTTAAGGGGACCCCGAAGAGCTCAACTACCTACGGGCCCATATACGGTTTAATCCGGCACTATTATTTAGTGAAAGTAATATTTATTATAAACACATTAATACAATAAATAAATAAATAAATAAATAAATAAATAAATAAATAAATAAATAAATAAATAAATAAACAAACAAACAAACAACATTTATTCAGCTTATCCCAGCCACTTATAGGGTCACTGGAGACACCCAGGCTCGTATTGCTTTTGGCCGGATGATCTTCCTAACACCACGTCTTCGGAATAAGCACTCTTATGCATTGGGAAGGAGGCGGCTGTGATGTACAGTATACCCGTCAGGTATCACCTTGATATTCTTCTGGAGTTGGTGCAAGGAAAGCAACAGAATGGTCAACAGTGGGGTTTAAACCCGCTTCCTCCTCTGAACTACGTTACCAAAGGCTGAGAGCTGGGCGAGCTAAAAGACTGAAAGTAGGAAATTAAAATGAATTGGATTTCATCATTTTACTAATTTAACGTAAGTACCGGGTGTTTGCAATTAACTTTCCCTACTTAACCCAGACTAGCAGGGAAACTCGGGAGAAGTAATGTTCACATTATGGCACCTGGAAGGCAGGGTTTGTCAGGGAAATGTTCACACACGTGCTGATCTGAAGAGAAGTATATCAAGAAAGGCAGCAGCAGGTATAGCTATAGAGATGCTTCGCACAGCAAGTTATCCTACGGTTTCAGAACGTCCTGGGTGCCATTTTGAGCACACTTTGTAGTTTGATATTATATGATATGTCCGCCTCTGTGGTGTAGTGGTTAGCGTGATTAGCTGCCACCCCCTGAGGCCCGGGTTCGATTCCCGGCTCTGCCACGAAATTTGAAAAGTGGTATGAGGGCTGGAACGGGGTCCACTCAGCCTCGGGAGGTCAACTGAGTAGAGGTGGGTTCGATTCCCACCTCAGCCATCCTGGAAGTGGTTTTCCGTGGTTTCCCACTTCTCCTCCAGGCGAATGGCGGGACGGTACCTAACATAAGGCCACGGCCGCTTCCTTCCCTCTTCCTTGCCTATCCCTTCCAATCTTCCCATCCCTCCACAAGGCCCCTGTTCAGCATAGCTACTAGTGAGGCCGCCTGGGCGAGGTACTGGTCATTCTCCCCAGTTTCATCCCCGACCAAGAGTCTGAAGCTCCAGGACACTGCCCTTAAGGCGGTAGAGGTGGGATCCCTCGCTGTGTCCGAGGGAAAAGCCGACCCTGGAGGGTAAACAGATGATGATGATGATTATTATTATATGATACGGCAACACATTAAAAATATTTAATTGGAAATGCTTATTCATTGTTTCTTTTCCCCATGCCTCGGCAGTGTTCACATTAAGTATCTTGTTCATGCAATCGCTTGCTTTCCACACAGAGGTGGTTAAGGAGGGAAAGTTTAATAGACGTGGTAGATTAACACGACAAAATATCTTAAAAGTTGGTATTTCCAAACAAGTACTTAGCTCACTTCTTATTATCCAGACAGGAGGAATCTCAAGTAATATGCATTCTCTTACTTATTTAATTGTTATTTACTCCCCGGTTTCGGGCACCCCTCGGAAGACACTCCAAATTGAAATTAAATTATATTGCCCACTTTACATCGGAGCCACCGTCTTGGCCTTGTCTATCAGGTTTTCGGCCACGTAGTGTACTGTAATTTAGTTCTTGGCTCTCTAATGTAGGATTTAAATCCCGCTATGATGGTTAATGCAAGCGACGTAGCTATGTAGAAACGGTTGTGTGTTGATTACGGATAGTGTCGATTGTGGACACAAAATATTTGGGACCAAGCTCAATAGCTGCAGTCGCTTAATTGCGGGCAGTGTCCAGTATTCGGGTGATAGTGGGTTCGAACCCCACTGTCGGCAGCACTGAAGATGGTTTTCCGTGGTTTCCCATTTTCACACCAGGCAAATGCTGGGGCTGTACCTAATTAAGGCCACGGCCGCTTCCTACCCACTCCTAGCCCCTTCCTGTCCCATCGTCGCCATAAGACCTGTCTGTGTCGGTGCGACGTAAAGCAACTTGCAAAAAATATATATACTGTATATGTTTGGGAAGAGTGCCAGCTCATTCCAGGGTTTTCCTTTCCACCCCTCTTCCACTCGTCTTACGAACTTAGTTCTGCTCTAGCTGTCATACAGAACGTTGCTCTACCACTGGGTTGAGTTTTTAGTTGGTTTGCTTGTTTCTGTTCATTAATCGTTGTTGTGCTATATGGAATTTATTGAGACGGGGAAAGGTAATCCATGTTCTTTTGTTACATGGTTATACAGTAGTTACAGACAATTTAGAATTAGTAAAAATGATAATACCACATGGATTTGTTTGAAGGAAGAAACGAAGAAGTGCAAAGAAAAATTATTTACCAAAGGTGTGTAACAGAACTTTCTTTTAACAGATTTGTACAATTTTAATATGTATATCTCTTTATTAAGTTTCAACTCTGAGTCATTTTAACATGAGGTGTAAATGTGTTAAAATACATCATATTTACTATTTGAGACTAAATTTCATTTTTTACGAACTGAAAAACTTAAAATCTCTCTGTCCGTGCCATGAAGCGTGTAGAAAAAGTTTTAAACTTAATTTGGTTGCATTTATTATCAACCAAAGTAATTGATTTTATTATTAAATATTTGTATTTCTTATTTTTATAACCCCATGGCACTACATCCCTTGAAGGCCTTGGCCTACCAAGCGAGCGCTGCTCAGCCCGAAGGCCTGCAGGTTACGAGGTGTCGTGTGGTCAGCACGACGAATCCTCTCGGCCGTTATTCTTGGCTCTCTAGACCGGGGCCGCTATCCCACCGTCAGATAGCTCCTCAATTCTAATCACGTAGGCTGAGAGGACCTTGAACCAGCACTCAGGTTCAGGTAAAAATCCGTGACCTGGCCGGTAATCGAACCCGGGGCCTCCGGGTAAGAGACAGGCACGTTACCGCTACACCACCTATTAATTATTATTTATTTTTTTACTTGTTATAGGTAATGAAGTAGTGAGAACTGTAAATCATGATCGCATGCCTGATGACGCTCAACTGGGTGTAGAACAAGTAATATTTCAAGCAAAGAAACGGGTTAAGGAAGAGCCTAGTACTTCCATACCTCAGATTTATTCTGAAGAATTTCAAAACTAGCATAATAAAGGATATGAACTTGTAACGCACATTCCTCAGTTCGCAAATATTAAACATTCAATGTAATGTGGAAGGAATAAGGAGCATGGAGTGCAGAAAGAAAAGTTAGCATCAGAAATCATCCTCAATGAAGAGTTGATGAAAATGTTTGACGGAGAGAGCTTTCTCCCTTCAGATGACGGCACAGATGACAGATTGTTAATTTTCGCCGCCAGTTCTTTAGCTAAGGAAATGTTGCGAGAAAGAAAGTTGTTTTCCGTTAACGGTACATTTAGGAGAGTAAGCAGCCAGTTCGCCAGCTATACACGACGCATGTGGACCTGAGAAGTAGTGAAATTAACATCACTTCTATTGTGTAGGCACTTCTTCCTGACAAGGAAAAGGAAACATATATTCGAAAACATTGTGCAAGTTGTTCCAGAATGGAAACCTGTGAAATTCACAAGTAGACTTTGAGACTGGTGCTATTTTTGCTTTAAGGTAAACATTTCCTCAGTCTGAGATTCACAGATGTTTCTCTCCATTTCACACAGTGACCGTGGAGGACGGTTCAGGAAATAGGAATGACGACTCTTTACAAGGAAAACGAAGGAATCAGACGAAATGTAAGAAAATGCGTTGCACTTGCTTTCCTGAAGCCTGAAGATGTAGAGAGTGGATGGATTCGAATTCACAGTCAAGCTTCGCCGGATGTGAAGTTAACAGAATTATTCGACTATTCTGTTGAGCTATGGCTGCAGAATGAATCTTTCCCGCTAGAATTGTGGAACTGTTTTAACGTTAGACACAGAACAAACAATACCATTGAAGGGTGGAATCCCAAAATCAACAGTAACATTGGAAGGTCTCACCCAAGTATATCTCATCTCCTGTCTAAAGCTGGAAGCAGAGAATTCAAAAAATTCAGTTATGCGAATAGACTTAAATTTGGAAGGAACTAAAAGAAAAAGAAAGTACAGTGAACTGGATGAAATAATGGTGTCGTTCTGATTGCGAACAAGTGGGTACCTGAAAAGGATGATTTAGGTTTGACACACATTAAAGAGTCCAGATTGCGAACAAGTGGGAAATATCAAGTTGCCCAATCCGCTTGACTAGAAATGTTGATTTGGATATGAACAAAATTGTAATTTGGCGGACTACAGAAAAATTAACCCTCAGTTGGTACACCAAGTTCTGGTACACACAATTGGAATACTGGGTAATACACAAAAAAAAGTTAAAAGCATGTAAGAAAAAACCCACTTGTTTCCAAATAAACTGACTATTTCACTTCTGATGTATTATTTTGAATAATAATAATAATAATAATAATAATAATAATAATAATAATAATAATAATAATCAATATTCTAAAGGCTAATGCCTTGTCGATGCAACCACTCACTTCTTTCATTGGCATAATACACTGACTGACAGAGCAAATGCAACACCAAGAAGGAGTGGTCAGAACTTTATGCCAATTGCAGGGTAGACTGACGTCACTGAGGTATGCTCATGATGTGAAATGCACCGCTGTGCTGCGCACGTAGCGAACGATAAATGGGACACGGCGTTGGCGAATGGCCCACTTCGTACCGTGATTTCTCAGCCGACAGTCATTGTAGAACGTGTTGTCGTGTGCCACAGGACACGTGTATAGCTAAGAATGCCAGGCCGCCGTCAACGGAGGCATTTCCAGCAGACAGACGACTTTACGAGGGGTATGGTGATCGGGCTGAGAAGGGCAGGTTGGTCGCTTCGTCAAATCGCAGCCGATACCCATAGGGATGTGTCCACGGTGCAGCGCCTGTGGCGAAGATGGTTGGCGCAGGGACATGTGGCACGTGCGAGGGGTCCAGGCGCAGCCCGAGTGACGTCAGCACGCGAGGATCGGCGCATCCGCCGCCAAGCGGTGGCAGCCCCGCACGCCACGTCAACCGCCATTCTTCAGCATGTGCAAGACACCCTGGCTGTTCCAATATCGACCAGAACAATTTCCCGTCGATTGGTTGAAGGAGGCCTGCACTCCCGGCGTCCGCTCAGAAGACTACCATTGACTCCACAGCATAGACGTGCACGCCTGGCATGGTGCCGGGCTAGAGCGACTTGGATGAGGGAATGGCGGAACGTCGTATTCTCCGATGAGTCACGCTTCTGTTCTGTCAGTGATAGTCACCGCAGACGAGTGTGGCGTCGGCGTGGAGAAAGGTCAAATCCGGCAGTAACTGTGGAGCGCCCTACCGCTAGACAATGCGGCATCATGGTTTGGGGCGCTATTGCGTATGATTCCACGTCACCTCTAGTGCGTATTCAAGGCACGTTAAATGCCCACCGCTACGTGCAGCATGTGCTGCGGCCGGTGGCACTCCCGTACCTTCAGGGGCTGCCCAATGCTCTGTTTCAGCAGGATAATGCCCGCCCACACACTGCTCGCATCTCCCAACAGGCTCTACGAGGTGTACAGATGCTTCCGTAGCCAGCGTACTCTCCGGATCGCTCACCAATCGAACACGTGTGGGATCTCATTGGACGCCGTTTGCAAACGCTGCCCCAGCCTTGTACGGACGACCAACTGTGGCAAATGGTTGACAGAGAATGGAGAATCATCCCTCAGGACACCATCCGCATTCTTATTGACTCTGTACCTCGACGTGTTTCTGCGTGCATCGCCGCTCGCGGTGGTCCTACATCCTACTGAGTCGATGCCGTGCGCATTGTGTAACCTGCATATCGGTTTGAAATAAACATCAATTATTCGTCCGTGCCGTCTCTGTTTTTTCCCCAACTTTCATCCCTTTCGAACCACTCCTTCTTGCTGTTGCATTTGCTCTGTCAGTCAGTGTAATAATAATACCGGGCGAGTTGGCCGTGCGGTTAGGGGCGCGCAGCTGTGAGCTTGCATCCGGGAGATAGTGGGTTCGAATCACATTGTCGGCAGCCCTGAATAAGGTTTTTCGTGGTTTCCCATTTTCACACCAGGCAAATGCTGGGGTTGTACCTTAATTAAGGCCACAGCCGCTTCCTTCCAACTCATAGCCCTTTCCTATCCCATCGTCGCCGTAAGAACTATCTGTGTCGGTGTGACGTAAAGCCACTAGCAAAAAAAAATAATAACGTATTAATAATACAACTGTCACTAATCCACCATAAACAACTACCCCTCTAGTTATGTTATACAATAAAAAAGTAATCTTCTAAATGGTAAGATTACCTCAAACTAAATTATTACACATTTTCAATGTATGTATGAATGTATGTTTAGTCCTCAGCCCGAAGGCTGGTTGGATCCTCAACAGCTCCACCATCAGCTGTCATAGATGGCCTAGGCATCACTGAAGAGGCGTACTAGGGAAATGAGGAGTGAGGTAGTTTCCCGTTGCTTTCCTCGCCGAGCCAGAAGTTTCTATTATATATCAGTCTGCCAAGCCCACTGAAATGCATGCACCAACCGACCCTATGAGCAATATTTTCACACCATTCATAGCAGGGACTGGCTGCAGAAGGAATGGCATTGCTAGCATCGCTCATACCTCAGTCACTTTCATTTTGTCAAAGCCAAGGATAAAGCTGAGACAGATCAATGAAAGTAACAAGATCGCTCTAGCCCATACCAGAAGACATAGTGCACTGTAAACACTAGGTCCCGCCAGCAAAGGCACACATTTCCAATAAGAAAAATATTTTTAAAAATATGATTAGGTTATCTAAAACATCCCAATTTACCAGTTAATGTTAATACTACTGGAACAAAACTTACATTTGAGACTGTTTTGAAAATTGTATCTGTTTTATGTATCTAACGTCAACACTAATCTCTTGCTCGCAATCTGGACAGGGTATATTTACTTGTTCGGAATGAGGACGGTTTTTGCTTTGTTCGCAATCTGGACTGTTCGCTATCAAAACACAACCGAAATAATAATTGCTCGAAGAACGAGGAAGTACAATGAGGATGGCAACTTGGAAAGGTCCTCAGAATGGAGTAAGCGTGAGTGTCGCTCGTTCAAAAAACTTATATTGCAAACAAGAGCGTATTATTAGCAGTATGTATTTAAAACGATGAGGAATCTTATAGATGAGAAATGATTATAGGCCTAAATTAATACGTAAATAATGAGTAGTAAAAACGATAAACTTAAAGGTGCAAGCGGTTATTCTGACAAAGCAAAAAGAAAAGCTAATTATGGGACCAGATTTTCATTATTTTAAAGGCCGAGTACGGTTAACCGTGAGGGTTCATGGCGTCCGTGGGTCTTCCGTCCCTCTTCCATTAACTTCGTGTGGGGAGCCGCACGGCAGGCCTACCTGGAAAATGAGCGAAGTGCTCATACATACATACATACATACATACATACATACATACATACATACTTACATACATACATACATACATACATACATACATACATACATACATACATACATTATCATTATAGACTGTTATGCCTTTCAGCGTTCAGTCTGCAAGCCTCTGTGAATTTACTGAACGTCACCACAATCCTCGATTTGCAACTAGTGTTGTGGCCTCATTTAGTTCTATACCTCTTATCTTTAAATCGTTAGAAACCGAGTCTAACCATCGTCGTCTTGGTCTACCTCTACTTCTCTTACCCTCCATAGCAGAGTCCATTATTCTCATAGGTAACCTATCCTCCTCCATTCGCCTCATATGACCCCCACCACCGAAGCCGGTTTATGCGTACAGCTGCATCCATCTAGTTCATTCCTAAATTAGCCTTTATCACCTCATTCCGAGTGCCCTCCTGCCATTGTTCCCACTTGTTTGTACCAGCAATCATTCTTGCTACTTTCATGTCTGTTACATCTAATTTATGAATAAGATATCCTGAGTCCACCCAGCTTTCGCTCCCCTAAAGCAAAGTTGGTCTGAAAACAGGCCGATGTAAAGATAGTTTCGTCTGGGAGCTGGGAGCGAAGTGCTCTAAAAAAATAAAATTAAGAAAGGGCACGGAGTCCCGGTTGGCGCTACGCACTTGCACTAGTATTAAAACTACAATGACCGGGCGAGTTGGCCGTGCGCGTAGAGGCGCGCGGCTGTGAGCTTGCATCCGGGAGATAGTAGGTTCGAATCCCACTATCGGCAGCCCTGAAGATGGTTTTCCGTGGTTTCCCATTTTCACACCAGGCAAATGCTGGGGCTGTACCTTAATTAAGGCCACGGCCGCTTCCTTCCAACTCCTAGGCCTTTCCTATCCCATCGTCGCCATAAGACCTATCTGTGTCGGTGCGACGTAAAGCCCCTAGCAAAAAAAAAAAAACTACAATGTGGATGTTTATTTCACGAAGGTTTATCTGTAGGAAATAGTGTCTGCAATCGAGGCACATCGAGTCTATTAATGGGGTGTGCGCAATCGAGACTGTCCCTGAAATGGCGGCTAAATGGTTAGCGTGCTGGCCTTTGGTACAGGGGTCCCGGGTTCGATTCCCGGCAGGGTCGGAAATCTTAACCATGATTGGATAATTTCGCTGCCACGGAGGCTGGCTGTATGTGTCGTCTTCATAATTATTTCAGCCTCATCACGACGCGCAGGTCGCCTACCGTCGTCAAATCACAAGACATGCATCTGGCGAGCCGAACTTGTCCTCGGACACTCCCGGCACTAAAAGCCATACGACATTTCATTTTTTTTTTTTTTAATTTTTTTAAACCCTGGAATGAGCAGGCACTTTTCCCAAATATTTTGTGTCTGCCATCGCGACGATACCGTAACCACTTTTATGAGTATCTCACGTGCTGTTGACTGAAGGAAAAGCGGAAAGGAACTGGTCACTCTACAGCAAGTAAGCTCTGGTTAAAAGTGGCTGATCAGTGGTCCCTGACCTATGCAGGGTCGCCAAAGTTGACGTTTGCATAAGCTTTTATCTAGCTAACGATGGTCGGAACATAGTGCAGTCACAAGAGAAATGCGGAATCGTGCTGTAGATAAAGCACATTATATCTTATAGAGGATGTGAAATCATTTCCTACATGCAGAATGTAAGCTACTGGATGTGAGACGAACCGTAACAGCTGTGTAAGTCAGAGGACCGGAAATGTTGCACAGATTTCGACCAAGAAGACTGCTTAGCAGTTTAGCCACTGGACTCTAAATCCAAATGTCAGAGGTTGAATACCGGTGACACTGGTTAGCATTTTCTCTAGGGTCGGTGCGAGAGCAAGGACATCTGACCTGGGTACTTCATCAAAACCCGTATAAACATTGTAATGTGATCTTGCATACCATAACAATGCCATTAACTTTTCGTCCGTCCGGGCCCGCGGTGTAGGGGGCAACGCGTCCGCCTATCACCCGGCGGCCCTGGGTTCGATTCCCGGCCGGGTCAGGAGTTTTAATTGTAAATTATTAATATCCATGGCCTGGGGACTGGGTGTTTGTGTCGTCCGTAACGTTCCTTTCAACACTTTACACTTCCCAGTTTCCAAATACCCGCGTTCCTAACATGGTGCAAGTAGGGGGCAAAAGATATTTCTAGGTCGACGCCCCGAACAAGAAACATTTAAAAACAAGAAACTTTTCGTCCTACTACTTACGGTTTTCAGAGACGCCAAGATGCCGCAAATGTCCTGCAAGACATCTGTTACTTACCTGTAAATCTAAGACATGAGGCCGTCCATTTGAGCAGTCATGTGCTCAGTCCCAAGTACCTTTTTTCTCATAAAGTTGACTCCTTTTCCTCAGCTATCTAGATAGTAATTTTCTTTTACAATTAAATTACTTTCCACGAAAATTTCAATTTGATTCCAGCTGCCCAAAGAAAAACTTATTTTTTTACAATTGGCTTTACGTCGCACCGACACAGACAGGTCTTAACGCGACGATGGGATAGGAAAGGGCTAGGAATGGGAAGGAATCAACCGTGGCCTTAATTAAGGTGCAGTCCCAGAATTTTCCTGCTGTAAAAATGGGAAACCACGGAAAACCATCTTCAGAACTGCCGACAGTAGGGTTCCAACCCACTATCTCCCGAATACTGGATATTGACCGCACTTACGTGACTGCAGTTATCGAGCTCGGTATATCTAATACCGTAATCCAGTATCTACTATATTTTATTGGTCTATATTAAGGTAATTGTTTGGACACCCAACCATTTGAACATGGAATAAATTATTCCGGTAATGACTGGTGTCCAGCAAAGAAGGGCGTTATCCAATTAAAGCTGATGAAAAGCTGCAGAAGAAGGGGTTGATTGGGAAAGCACACATGTCCACTAATACCAGTTTTGACAAAAGTGAAAAGAAATCAGATTCTAATGTTTGGAATTTGTGTCTGTTTTAATACCATTATTTATACGACCTTTGATAGTAATTTTGATCATTTTTTAAAAAAGAGTGATACGAGCACTGAAAGTGATTTCGTGTGTGATTTCTCAAATAAATAAACTCTCGATAGTAAAAAAACGTAACAAAATGGTTATTTAATATTTACAAATATTTGAACACACTACATATCACACTTTAATGAATTTTCATCTTTAAATATTCTTTTATACAACAACATTAAAGTCAAAATTCAGAACATTTTGCAACATTGTCGGTCTTAACAATGTCACATACTACAGCATAATTTCGTGTGGCTATTTCTAGCTGGGTGCAGCCCTTGTAAAGCAGACCCTCTGATGAGGGTGGGTAGCATCTGCCATCTATAGGTAACTGCGTGTTATTGTGCTGGCGGATAGCGTTCTGTGTGGTGTGTGTGACTTGCAGGGATGTTGGGGACAGCACAAAGGCCCAGTCCCCGAGCCAAGGGAATTAACCATTTAAGGTTAGAATCTCTGGCCCGGTCGGGAATCGAATCCGTGATCCTATGGACTAAAAGCTGGCACGCTAACTAGTTAGACATGGAGCCGGACTACTTTTTACAGTTACTCAGGGACATCCTTACTGTTAACAATAACACCAAGAGACTGTCTTCTCATGCTTGTTATTCATTAAATATGTCCTGCCTATTAACAGTAGGCCAGGAGAAAATGCTCAAGGTCCCAGTAAAACCCTTATAATGAGGCCGATATACATGCTTTCTCTCTGAAAGATGGAAATAAATATAATTTCAACATATCGTCCATGAAACGGCAATACGTCGTATCCCACAATAGCTCAATTTTACAGGGGACACAAAAACATTGCAGAATTTAAGTAGTACAGTACATCATAAATATATTGTGAAAGAGTTATATTGATTCATTCTTGTCTAGTTTAAATGCTACAATGTCCAAATGGAATGTTATCATTTTTCTTGAATTTACGTGGGTTATGACATTTTGAATCAAACAATTGTACAGAATGTGGGTTACGACGTTTTGCATGTTGTACTTTCCTAGAGATTTGCTGTTTTGATACAAAATATAAAAGCTAATATAAATAATAATAATAATCGTATGGCCTCAGCTACCGTTTGCAGACATTTCGATTTGACGCCATCTGGCTGTCTGCTCGTCAATTTCGACGTTCCGGTTTACTCTGTCTGCCATCTAGCGGACCTAGAGTAAACCGGATCTCTCTTGGGCGTCTATGGCTGAGATTTAATTAATTTTGTCGGGTAAATACCAAATGTATCACCAGAGATCTTTTACATGCCGACATCGTACGACATGGAGTGTCGAATGGACTTTTTTCCGCCCTTCAAAAATCCGACTACCTCTGCCGGGTTTGAACCCGCTATCTTGGGATCCGGAGGCCGACACTCTACCACGGACCCACAGAGGCAGCTAATATAAAAGCTAATAAGGGATAATAATCTAATATTCTAAACACAAACTGCAAACAATAAAGTGGATAAATAATAAAAGTATCTTTATTGAACAGGAACTAATGTTCTCTATCCAAGATTCTTTCAAGGTTACTATATGGATTTAATATTCTTTAACTATTATTTAACCATAGTCAATAATTAGAGTTTCTTTCAAATAAGAGAAAGTGTTTACTAAGTAGACTATTCATTGATTAACTTTCAAAATAACACAAAGTAAAAGTTGGCCCTATGCTTACAACCTCAGGAATTACAGATAACTTCGCACTGCTGCTTAAGGAAAGTGTTCATTCTAAGAGTTTTCTCTGCACATCATGGGCAGAAACATTTTAAAACTTTTTATAATACCAAGAGAAACATACATTACGAAAATAGTACTAACATTTTGTACCAGTACTGAGCCGTATCCTACCGGCCCATAATAATAATTGGAATATTATTTCACCCAATATGTGAAATTTATTCAGAAAAGTTACAGTCTAACATGTTAAAGCATCGTACCCTAAGATAGTTGATACCGGATGTTGAGCAAGACAGTGAATCGCTGGATATTGCTTCATATTTCCGTATGACCGTGAGAAAGATAGCGTACCCAAGCGTTGGCAAGGATCGACACGTGTATTAGATGCTGACCAAGCAAGATATTTCAGCCAATGGGAACTTAGGGATTTAGCAAACCTGGAGGCCACACCGCGCCAAATATTAATTCCAGGATGACCAACGTGCTCTGTGGATAAAGTCAGTTTCTGTAAGAGATCGGTTTTCCACAGTTTCTGAAGTCAGATATATTTGGAAATGTATTATAAAAATTGGTGGAAGAGATTTGCTAGTGTTTGAACTGTGTTTTGTAAATATATTACAATAAGTATTATGTCATCATACATGACGAACTCTCTGATTGGTGGTTGGTTCAGACACCCGGGAACCCCAACATTATTGGCGTCACCGAAGCCTCCTCAGTAATCCTAGCTCTGGAGAGCGTCACTCTGTAGTAAAAGTTTGAACAGTGCGGATGTATTAACTCTGTATTCGGTAGTAAAAATTTGAGTAGTACGGATGTACCAACTCTGTATCTCCGTGGTAAAGATTTGCACAGTGCGGATGTATTAACTCTGTGGCTGGTGATCGTGATTAACGTGGTATCATTCCTGTAACAGTAACTGGTTATCATTGATACTGTAAATTGTGCAGTCGCAATATTTACTGTACTTGAGCAAATGAAATAGTACAATTTTGGCAGAGTTTACTTTCAATTGATAAAGACGGTATTCAGTGACCGCTGAGTAACAAGTGTAGTGGAAACGTGCTATTGTTTCACTATTTCGCGACGGGCGCGTATTCGCGTGGAACTTCCGTACCGAACCGTGGGCTGCTTTAAAAACTCTATTTTTACCCTTTAAGTGAAGTGTGTTATATATATGTGTGAATCAGTGTGTTAGCTGATCTGGTAAAAGAAAGGGTATTGCGGCTCGCAGCATTAAGCAGCGAAGAGATTATCAATAATAGTCTTCTGTGTTCCAGTGAATTATTTTCCAACAAGATGATGGATACGCCTGTAGAGGAAGGAAGTGCATTCCCACATATTAATGCTGTGATTAACATGGAGTAGACCCATAAAGTAGTGGGGATGTAAGCTGCTATCCTGGTTTCCCGAGAGTCATGTAAAGTAAGACGCATGTATTATTTACGGCATGATATGTAAGTTATATTAAGGTACTAGGGCAGTGTAGATAGAACTTTAATTTTCATTTAAAGTAAGCCTGACGGCATGTGTTTGTTTAATTTTGTTACTATGATAGATTCGGATACGAGAATAATGCATGTTTATTTTATTTTCATTTTGCTTTATGAGTAGATGTTTGGGAAAATGAGGGATTGATAGGATCAGTTATTGTTGTAAATATAGTACTTAGCGTAGGATATTCCGAGTTTTCCTTAAATATATGCTAGAAGGGCTAGATCGACAGGTTCATTTTTATATTACGTCAAACACGTATCAATTCATTTTATTTCGGTTATTCAGAGAGACAGGTATAGCTATTTTTCATGATGCATGGTTTTACAGAAGCTGCCAGAAGGAGCTGCAGAACGTCGTTGTTAAATTAAGATCTTTGAAGTTAAGTTGGATTCTGTTTGCCTGATGGTCTGCCAAGGACTCGAACTGCGTCTCATTATGTGGAAAGGCCAGTGGGATTCATGAGGAATAATGAGATAATAATTGCATGCTGAATTATAATGTATTGGTGCAGGCTGATGGTATGCCTGACAAGATAAAGAGTATTGTGCAGATGTGTGTGCCTGCCTAGTGTCTTCTGAGTGTATTGTGATCAGAATGGACAGTGTTAATTCCAGACTATTGAGTCTGATGTTGTTAAATGGCCCAAGCATGCCAAGAAGGAATAAATATACGTGAGTTTCCGTGTAGTTGATGATGGGCGTTATCTCATGGCAAGCTGATTCCTGGCCTGTGTTGTCGGTATGTGTGAAAGAGACAGCATTTCCTTGGGGCGGCCTCGGGAGACAAAATCCAATCTTTAGCATAGTGGAGTTCAACATTTCTTTACAGCTCGTAATCTACCCGGAAGTACATGACGGATGACCGCGCTGTTGAGCGCTCAAACGCAGCAGAAGGAGGCAATGTTGCCCATTGCTTTCTTCATGATATCAAGGATTATTTATATGTTTTTCCCTTACAGGATGGTTTTACATTATTATTTATGATTGTATACCCTGTCTCATTGTGTTTAAAAGGGAACAGCCCGAGTGCTGAAGTATTGTTGGTTTATCTAGTTCTGTCTAGATCTTTTGTAGTGAACCGGGATTCACATTAGAAGCAGTGTAGCATTTAAGACTTTACTCGATATCCGATGTATATATATGTTTAGTTTGATTATTTGAATTGCTGTAAATATAGTGCAGGATTTGCCCCTAGTATTTTGCATAACTTACATAGCGTCCGGTGCGTCTTAATTATTTTTCTTTCCGTCGTAATTTTTCTTATAATGTAACTTTTATTTTACGGAAATAGTTTGACGACTCTCGGGATTAACTTAACTTTGAAACCGTATCGTTGGGATGCGATAGTGTGAAACTCCATACGGAAATCCCACATGGCAGTGTTTGCGCACACTTGTTGCCATACAACATAAACATTGGACTATAAGAAGAAACTCAGTCTTGATTTATAATGTTCTTTGTTGAACTTGTTCTTTTTTTAATGTCAAATTTGTACAATCATTCAATTAACGTTTTTGATTTCAACTTATTTCTATACTTTGAGTTTATTTTTTTACAAATTATTATTTTTGTTGATTTAATTATTTTCGTGTGATTTGATCGGGGATATTTATTAATAAATCCTATGATTGTTTCTCATTCGTGTTATACCTCCATTTCCTGTTATTGATTGCTATTTTAGTGTAGAACTTCGACTTTTTATCCTGACCCAATCGACAACCAACCCACACTCTGCCCAACCCTGAGTTAGTCGGATGTTCATACAGGAATGGAGGCATCGTCCTAGAGGGTATTTACCCCTGGGTACGGTACAGTACTGTTAAGCCAATCACTACACTTAAACATGAGGGAGTGAATCGTAGAAGGCATGGAGGAAGTGATTTCAACTGCTGCAGGTGATAATTCTTCTGGTAAGAAATTTTCCGTGGTTCGGTGTGGAGTGAAGGCCATTGCACTGGCGTTTTCACTTCTTTATGCCGTTGGGGTGGTAGTTGCGAGTCTTCGTCAAAATTAACTTTGTACTTAATATCTCCATTTGGACTACACGTGAGATATCTGATGTCTGTTACCTTTCTCTGCCCAGGCCTTATGCTAGGAAACCTGTTAAAAAATTCAAAAGCCGGGCTGAGTGGCTCAGACGGTTAAGGCGCTGGCCTTCTAACCCCAACTTGGCAGGTTCGATCCTGGCTCAGTCCGGTGGTATTTGAAGGTGCTCAAATACGACAGCCCCGTGTCGGTAGATTTACTGGCACGTTAAAGAACTCCTGCGGGACTAAATTCCGGCACCTCGGCGTCTCCGAAGACCTTAAAAAGTAGTTAGTGGGACGTAAAGCAAATAACATTCATTATAAAAAATTCAAAAAATGGCAATATTAATTATTGGTTGGTAAGTGTTCAATTCGTACAATCACATTGAACATATTTGCTAATGCTATTTTTGTTTACCTGTGCAGGGGCTTCTGTGAATAATTAGTGAACTCATCAAAGTATATCCATTTGGCTCATAAGGGAAAGGTTTCTTCCTTGCTTCTTGCGTGATGGTAATGTAATTGCTGGGTAGATGGATTGGTCTTTTCTTCAGTTTTCGTTGTATTGTGCTGTAGACCCAAGTAATAATATTATATCAAGTAATATTATTTACTTGATATATTGTATTGAAAAGGTGGACCTCTTGTCAATTCGTCCCTTATAATTCCACTTCAACACGGGACAATAATAATAATAATAATAATAATAATAATAATAATAATAATAATAATAATAATAATAATAATAATAATGTTATTTGCTTTACGTCCCACTAACTACTTTTACGGTCTTCGGAGACGCCGAGGTGCCAGAATTTAGTCCCGCGGGAGTTCTTTTACGTGCCAGTAAATCTACCGACACGAGGCTGACGTATTTGAGCACCTTCAAATACCACCGGATTGAGCCAGGATCGAACCTGCCAAGTTGGGGTCAGAAGGCCAGCGCCTCAACCGTCTGCGCCACTCAGCCCGGCCAATACGGAACAAAAATGAATTTTATATCTTATAATTAATCAATAATCATAGGTACAAACGTTGATGCTGACAAATCGGTATTGATTTTTTTTTAACCAATAGCAGACACAGTGATGTGTAGTTGGTTGAAAACTGAAATTTTGGCATATTAATTCGGTTTTATAATAGAAAGTACTAGCCTGGATACATGGTGCAACCTTCACTGCCGTTAAGTGCATGGTACAGTGCATTGTTTCTGTGCAGCAAGAGATTTTCATCTTTCTTTTCTTTTCATGCTCTATCTCTTCTAATTTTGTGCTAGATTCAGTTTTCTTCAGAAAGGTTACCTGCCTCATGTTCAGCACACATCTCACATTGGTCCTTTTTCGGTTGACGGATGAAAATTTAGTTCTGCTTACTGGAGTTCCATTATCATGTTGCGTTTTCTCACAGTACAAATCATACAGCTGGGCAAAGGAATCTATACTCTGTTCGAGAAATAATTTTGATGTATTACTCCTATTGTAATGCGAAGGAAGTTTCGGAAAATCAGTCAAGAATTTATTTAAATGCTCCAGTTGCTCTTTATGAACTGTAGGTCTGTCACTCTTCCTGTTCTTCACCGAGACTTCATTTCAAGCATACATTCTTGCTGAACTTTTATTCACCCAATCTCTCGCAGAACGTTCTCTTAACCCCAACGTAGAAAAGAACATCATCTTGCAGACACGTTCCTGAGTATTCTTTAATCGCAAATAATAAAGGCAGGTAACACTTCTCCGAGATTCTTCTTCAGATGTGTATCGCCGCTTTGGTAATAATGTCTTAACATTGCAACAAAAATAACTTTCACTGCTCCCATGAATTATTGACCAAAATTCTTGAAATATATAATTTCGCTCCTCCTCAAAAATATCATCTTTCTGCACATTTCCTACATGATTCAAAGTTGCATCCATCGTCTAACATCCTTTCATTTCTAGGTTGGTCTTGTGCAACATTATTCTGTTTAATCCTATAACCTATGTATCTCTTCCCTTCCATACATAGCCTTTTATTTAAATTTCTGCTCCAGCACCTTTTTGCTTTAAAGAAGTATCACGTGGGGAAGGATGAAATTCTGTATCAAAGGCATATCTAAATCATCTGGGTTAGCTACTATGACAGAAATGTTGGCGTCTGTAGCAGAATTTTGTTCTTCCCTAGGTTCTTCCAATTCCATGAGTGCCCCTGCAATATCAGCAGCTAAAGCGGAATGTGCAGTAATGCTAGAATTATTGCAACTATTTACAGCTTGTTCTGGAAGAGTAACAATCACTTCATTCATATTGTTAAAGGAATCAAGTACTGGAATGTCACTCATCTGAATTAAATCAAGCAGCTCCCTATCATCTCCTTCCAGAACATAAACATGTTCTGGATATGATATTGTATTACTGCTACTAGGCAAATCATCATTTGTAATAGGCGAACAAACCGGTACGTTATCAGGGTCATCAAGCATATTAAACTGTGCTTGATTCGCAGGCCTACAGTTTTCAGGAACTGATATAGGTGCACAATCAGTCTTATTATTACGATCTAAGTGGTTTCACACGTGATCACAACGAGCGGCTTACTACAAAATATCTATGTAAACAAACAAAACGACTGCCTTCAATTTGTCGTAACCCTCACATCTGTGGGGTACAACATGATGCCGTTGCGTCTATATGTAAGATTATGCTGAGAGCAAAATGTCGTAACCCTAACAGCGTGACATTTTTGCTGAAGGTGTAAACATAACCCACAATCCTGAAAATGCCAAAATGTCAATTTCGTTTAAATTGAGGGTTACGACATATTGCCGTTTCATGGGCGATATACAAATTAAAGCTATTTTGTCCGAAAATGGAGATGTATAGTTTCTCAAATAACCGATTCAATTGTCGTGATACGCCTTTAGATATCAAAATCCGATGTGGACATTCAGCATTCGTAGTTGCAGGTATCTCTCGAACTATTCGCGTTGGATCTACAGTCTTTAGAGAACTAACATAGCATAATTTTATGAAGATAATAATAATAATAATAATAATAATAATAATAATAATAATAATAATAATAATAATAATGGTGTGTGATCTCCGAAGAGGTCTGGTGCAGGTCTTTCGAGTTTACGCGCTATAGGCGACCTGCGCGTCAGTAAAGATGGGACCCTACCTAAGATGAAATCTAATGCTGAAGGCGCCACAAACACCCAGTCCCCGAGCCAGAAATTAAATTTAAAATCCTCAACCTAATCGAGAAATGAACCCGGACCTCCTTGGAAAAAAAGGCCAGCATGCTAACCATTTAGCCATGGATTTTCTGATGAAAAATGTGTAATACTAAAAGTGACACAATTGGACACCCACTCTTAGTGAAATTAGGTACGGATCAGCAGTGTGACGGAGCTTACTCTCAAATCGGCCCGTATTAGCGGAAAAAAATAGCTCCTTTCGTCGATGTAATTATTTATCGTTTAACATCCTTGAAATACAGTCGTCAACAACTGACATCTTCATTCAGCAGCGGTGATGTAAAACAGATCTTCAGCAACGAAGTTACCTCATATGATGTCAATCATTGTACATCTCCATACATTCCTTTTAACGAGTCATTGTCCGGCTCCTGGGCTGAATGGTTAGCGTGCTGGTCTTTGGTCACAGGGGCCCCGGGTTCGATTTCCGGCAGGGTCGGAAATTTTAACCATAATTTGGTTAATTTCGCTGGCACGGGGGCTGGGTGTATGTGTCGTCTTCATCATCATCTCATCTCCATCCCGAGGCGCAAGTCGCCTACGCGTGGCAAATCAAAAGACCTGCACCTGGCGAGCCGAACATGTCCTAGGGCACTCCCGGCAGTAAAAACCATACGCCATTTCATGTCAACGAGTCATTCAGCTTCTGTTAGTTGAATGCACTTTCAAGGCCATGACTAGGGAAAGGATTTTAAGGCGGATAGTGTGGTCAGAAAAGGCGGAAACAAGGTTCTATAAATACACACAAAAAGGTGCAACAATTTTTTATGAAATTACTTTATCAAGGTTTAAACCAGTTATGTGAACTTTCTTCATCCCATTTACTGGGTTATAAAAGTTAATAAACTTATTATATTGGATTATACGCAATATTTCTACTTTTTTGACAGCCAACTGCAACATATACTTCGCAGACGAAACATCGAAGAATAATGCCATCAGTTTCGATAAACTGCATCTTGAATTCCTCTGAAAGTGCATTCAAATTCTCCTTCTTACCCTTCGGCATGATTTTGTGTTGCGAAAAATAAGTTCTTGTCCGGCCTGGTAAAACACTAATACGGCTAACAAGAAAGTACACAGCCGATAGAAGGAACCGTTAAATTCATCCCAGTACTAATAGAATACTGAATTGATTTAAACTGTTGTAGAATCATTGTTTAAATATTAATTTAACAGCTGCAGATTGATCATTCTTGCTGCGATATGAATTCTTATTCTTCTTCATCTGTTTACCCTCCAGGGTCGGTTTTTTCCTCGGACTTAGCGAGGAATCCCACCTCTACCACCTCAAGGGCTGTGTCCTGTAGCTTCAGAATCTCAGTCAGGGTATACAACTGGGGAGGATGACCAGTACCTCGCCCATGCGGCCTCACCTGCTATGCTGAACAAGGGGCTTGCGGGGGATGTGAAGATTGGAAGGGATAGACAAGGAAGAGGGAAGGAAGCGGCCGTGGCCTTATGTTAGGTACCATCCCGGCATTTTCCTGGAGGAGAAGTGGGAAACCACGGGAAACCACGGGAAACCACGCGAATCGAACCCATCTCTACTCAGTTGACCTCCCGAGGCTGAGTGGACCCCGTTCCAGCCCTCGTACTACTTTTCAAATTTCGTGGGAGCACCGGGAATCGAACCGAGCCTCCGGGTGGCAACTAATTACACTAACCACTACACCACAGAGGTGGACGCGATATGAATTACTGGTGGTTTCCATACATAATATTTATTTATTGACTTTTGTTGACTTCTGATTAAACAAAATTTTGAAAATCTGTTCAGGAAGAGAAGAAATATCCTGTCTAATATTTTAAAAACGCTGATAAAAGTGGGGGGAAAGGTACTGATGCATGAAATAGAAGGGAAAAGGTGGCAAAATGTACACTCATGTTCATCAAAACCAGAACACATTGAAGGACTAGAGATAGGAAGTTCATATTCACAGAACATGTGCATTTGTATGTTCTGAAGAAATTATTAGAATTTTAACCATGTCGGCCCTCAGGTTCAAGGTCCACATCTATATCTCAGCGCACCACCACCGACTGCTAAAATGTGCCTGCGGCTCTCGTTGTCGTTATAAAAAGAAGGTAATGGATCAGTGTGACTTGAGCAGACGTGCAGGATTCCTAGCAGATGCATGTGGGAACCGTACCGTCAAATGAGTGAGTTTGAAAGGGGGTACTGTATAGGCATGAGAGAACGTAATGCATCCATCCGGGAAATTTCTGCTCATGCGAGATGAAGAGTGTCGGCAGTGCATTTGGTGTGTACAGAATGGTTCACAGAAGACCGCAGAAGACGATGAGATGGGTCTGGTCGCACCACACAGACCCCCACCCCCCGAGAAGATCGACACCTCATCCGAATGGCATTGCAGGACAGATCTGCGTCCTCCTCGGCTCTGGCGTAACAGTGCAACAGTTTAACACATCATACACTATCAGGAGTGGCAGTCCGTCGCCGTTTATTACGGTCTGGGTTACCGGTGCGTCGTCCACTTCTTTCACTAATGTGCATAAACATGCTAGACTGCAATGGTGTATGGAACGACGTCACTGGGGACAGGAATGGCAGTAAATGGTGTTTTCGGACGAATCCAGGTTCCGCTTGTTTTAAAATGATGGCCGCATTTCGGTTCGCCGCAGACAGGGGGAGAGGCATCACATTGACTGCATTCGCACAAGACATACAGCGCCAACTCAAGGTTTTATGGTGTGGGATGCTATTGGGTACAACCACAAATCAAAGTTGGTGCGTGTCCAGGGCACTGTGACCAGTTTGACCTACGTGAATGACAACCGGCGACCCGTAGCCATACCCTTTCTGCACGACACCCCAGACGCCATATATCAGCAGGACAATGCGCGACCACATGTTGCTGCACGAACACGTGGCTTCTTGTTGTCACAGGATGTCAGACTGTTGCCCTGGCCCACCCGATCATCGGACTTGTCGCCAGTCGAAAATGTGTGGGATATGGTGAAACGACAGGTGCGGCGCTGTGACCCAATGCCAACCACCAAAGATGAACTGTGAAACCAGATGAATGCAGCATGGATGACTATACCCCAGGACGCCATTCGTGCCTTATATGCGTCGATGCCATCGCGCATGGAACAAATCATCAGTGCCCATGCAGTATCTAGTGCCTACTAGGCAACAGAACACATGCTGAACCTAGGTGATTGAAATGCTAATCGTTCCTGCAGAACATGCTTTTTTTTTTTTTTTTTTTTTTTGCTAGGGGCTTTACGTCGCGCCGACACAGATAGGTCTTATGGCGACGATGGGATAGGAAAAGCCTAGGAGTTGGAAGGAAGCGGCCGTGGCCTTAATTAAGGTACAGCCCCAGCATTTGCCTGGTGTGAAAATGGGAAACCACGGAAAACCATCTTCAGGGCTGCCGATAGTGGGATTCGAACCTACTATCTCCCGGATGCAAGCTCACAGCCGCGCGCCTCTACGCGCACGGCCAACTCGCCCGGTACAGAACATGCTAATGAACATGTTCTGTGAATATGAACTTCCTATCTGTAGTCTCTCAGGGTGTTCTGTTTTCTATCAATATGAGGGTAGTAACCTCCAGAAAAAAAGTGCAAACCGTGCAGCAAATTGCTTTTATTTCGCTCCATTTCATGTCCCAAACTACACCTATTAATCTACTGTATCTGTATAAAAATTACGAAAGGTGCTGCACTTTAAATCCCCTCATTACTGTAGTCCTGACTGTGCTTTGTAAAACTACATAAAACACCTGTTATTTCCCGTTCGTTCACTTTAAGGAAATTACTCTTGTCCTTTGAACAACTTTCAAGTGCATTCGTCAAAAGATTCTGAAACTTGAATTTATATTTTGATACAACATTGAGCGATCTTCCGTGGTCGCTTGATATCATACTTTCTACCACGCAGGACTTCATCACGTAATGTGAACTCACTCGAGGCACTTGAAACACTGTTTTAACTGTTTTTCTTAACAGCTCCTTGCCTAGATCCGTCAATCGAGGCCGAATTCATTTAGCCCTTCCTACTAATAACCTGTGATGTTAGCCCTTCTTTCTATCCAGCTGTGACGGGGCCGAATTCGTTAGCAACTCTTTGAGTCGGGATGGAGTTCATCACCCTGAGCTTAGCAAGCGTTGAATAAACACAAAATAGTGGGCACATCTAATAGCAAATATTAACACACGGAAACGACGTACCAGTTCATGAAATACAGTCGAATCTCGATATCTCGAACTTCCATTACTCGAATTTTCAGTATCTCGAAGAAACTTAAATTTCCCGGCCGTTTGTCCTATTGTATTTATTTGTCTATTACTCGAAATTCGGTTACACGAACTTTTCGATTTCTTGAACCAAACATTTCCTCCCTTGAAACAAAAATACTCTGTAACTCGAATTTTGTGCAATATTAAATGTACAATACGGCATTTGTACTGTAGTTTGTGAGGAACAGTTAACAAGCAAAGAAAGGGTTACAATGATGCTGGGAGCTAATATGACGGGAACCGAAAAAAAAAAAGTTCTAGTGATCGGAAAATCGGCGAAATCGCACTGTGTCTCGGGTTTGAATTAATTAGCGGTCACGTACGAAACCGCCTTTGCTGGCAGGACCTAGTGTTTACAGTGCACTATGTCTTCTGGTATAGGCTAGAGCAATTTTGTTACTTTCATAGATCTGTACCTGTCTTATCCTTGGCTTTGACAATATGAAAGTGACTGAGGTGTGAGCGATGCTAGTAATGCCAATCCTTATGCAGCCAGTCCCTGCTATGAATGGTGTGAAAATGTTGCTCATAGGGTCGGTTGGTGCACATATTTCAGTGGGCTTGGCACACTGATATGTAATAGCAATAGGAAAGCAACGGGAAACTACCTCACTCCTCATTTCCCTAGTACGCCTCTTCAGTGATGCCTAGGTTATCTATGACAGGTGATGGCACAGCTGTTGAGGATCCCACCAGCGGCATCGCTGACGGACTGAACATACATATACACGTACGAAAGCAACCCCCGAAGTCGCGAATGGCAAGCTCCATTTACGATCTCGGCTGCGTGGTATTGACGAGAAATTTCAATGTAAAGGGAAAAAAGGTTAACCGTAACAAACGAAAGACACTAACGGATTTTTTCCAAAGGTGTTAACGGAAGTATGTTTCTTGTTTCACTATTGTATGTACTGTATCCTGTCTTCTGAAAAGTTACTACAGTATTATAAGGTTTTTAATTAAAGTGATGCCGTAAAATAGAGTTTGTTCGTATATTTTTGAGTGCTGTGAAAAATAATGTATGCAGTATTAACCCGTAGGTACATATGATTCAATTATGCTCTATACATCCTCACAAACAGTATTCTTAGCTCCCGAGATGATTCGAGACCTTGAGGTTCCACTGCACAATTAAAATGAAGGTTGTAAGTCAACCAGTGATAGAAACAGAAACGTTGTTTGCTACCGAGCGAGTCGGCCATGCGGTTAGGGTCGCATAGCTGTGAACTTGCATTCGGGGGATGGTGGGTTCAAATCCCAATGTCGGCAGACCTGAAGTTGTTTTTCAGTGCTTAAACACTCCTTGGTTTAGCTTGTAGCAAGACGCTATCATCTGAAACCTTCTCAGCTCAGGATATTCAAAGCATTCTTCTATAAATCCACATTTCTAGTGCCTGTACCCTAGTAGTTTCAGACTTACTGTAAGTGTCCACATCTTTGTTCCAAATTAAAGCACTGAATTTAGTTCTACAGCGCAGCTGAAACTGAGACAATCATTGGAAAGGAGTGACTTATTGCTATGGAATGTGGATCCCGAAGGGATGTTAAATAATTAACGGTTGAACGCTGCCCGTTTCTCTGCAGGGTTGGGCATGCAGTAAGATGAACCTTCGCAGCGAGTTTTTTACGACAGGATGCCCTTCCTGACGTTAACCTCGCCTGAGGAGTTAATAGGATGAAATGAAGGACGTGATATATTATAGTGGGAAGGGAGAGAGTGAAACCCGCTACCGGCACGTAGTTTACTCCTGTCGGATAACTCCAAGCGGTCTGCTCGAGGCTTAACGTCCCCATCCGACTGACGATTCGCTATCAACAGCTTCATACGCCCTCACTCCATATAAACACTGCAGAGACGTTTGAAACTAAATCGAAGCTTTTGCCCCCGTCTAATTATTATAAACTGTATAGGCTACCACTATCTGTCCTATCCAGCCGGCCGACATTCTGACGGTGTTTCTTTCTCCACCAGCAGAACTCGAACCGGCTAATCACGGTGTCGAACCGTTGCAGACTTGATGCCTTAACGATCACGGCCACCAGGATGGTACATATTAAATTATTATTATTATTATTATTATTATTATTATTATTATTATTATTATTATTATTATTATTATTATCACCATCATCATCATCCGGCTTCTTTGCTGAATAGTCAGTATCAGTTTAGAGGACCCTCGGTCCGATTTCCGGTCGCCGCGGTCTAGGGGTAGTGAGCCTGCCTCTTATCAGAAGGTCCTGGATTTGATTCCCGGCTAGGTCAGCAATTTTTGCCTGAATCTGAGGGCTGTTTCGAGGTTCACTCTACCTACGTGAGAGCATCTGAGGCGCCACACGACGCTGAGGTAAAAGAATGACGGCCAAGAGAATTCGTTTGTTTGACGATGCTTCGTAGGTCGAGGCCCGTCAGGGCTGCAATGCAATATTTATTTGTTTAATGTTCCTCCCATTTCAGTTAATTGTAAGAATCACCGAGATGCCCGAATTTTTTTCCCAAGGTGGCGGCGGTGGTGGTGGTGGTGGTGGTGGTGGTGACGGCGGGGCTTAATGTTTTAAAAGGAAGTACAACTGGGCAACCATCCTCTATTAACACTAATCAGAGGGAAGAATTGGAAGTGCTCCAACACTTCAAAAAAAAATAATAGATATCGGCCAAAGAAAGACAAGGGCCACGAAGGGCGTCAAAATTAAAAACTCCCTAGGCCTCGAATGCTCTAATGCCGTCGGGGTCGAAGAAGAACAATAGTTGACCAAGAGAGGTCAGATAGGACTCATGAAAGTGAGGAGCCTGACACAAGTAAGTGGAAGCAATGTCAGGACTCAGCTAAGGGCTCTGTGGTGGCCAACCCACTATCCCAAGTTAAGAACTTCGAGGCCCCTTTTAGTCGTCTCTTACGATAGGCACCGTGGGTGTTATTCTACCGCCCCCACCCACAGGGGATTTTTCCCAAGGAGTTCTTGAAACGACATGAGTTTTGCGGTCGTCTTTAAACACCCTCAAATGCCACTGACCTCAGTCGCGATCGAACTATCTTGGAAACAAAAGGAGAACAAATAACCGACTACACCAATGTGACTACATATTATTAATTTCGTTTTGGCCATCTGAGGACTACTTTAATTTATATCAGTTTCGTTTCTTCTGGTCTTTCTCCTAATCCAATAATCTTTTACTTTTATACTTTACAACTTTCTTTGTCCTTCTGTCCATGATGCTTTTGTTCTGGGCCTAGTTCTGTCTTGAAAACCAGTGCAAGCCTGAATTTATTATTTAAAAATCACTCTGTTGTATATCTCTGGACCGGGCGAGTTGGCCATGCGGTTAGGGGCGCGCGGCTGTGAGCTTGCATCCGGGAGATCGTGGGTTCGAATCCCACTGTCGGCAGCCCTGAAGATGGTTTTCCGTGGTTTCCCATTTTCATACCAGGCAAATGCTGGGGCTGTACCTTAATTAAGGCCACGGCCGCTTCCTTCCAACTCCTAGCACTTTCCTATCCCATCGTCGCCATAAGACCTATTGTGTCGGTGCGACGTAAAGCAAAATAGCAACAAAAAAAAAGTATATCTCTGGTTCCTGTATTCCCATTTCTTCCATGTCCTTTTGTACATCTTGGATCCAGCGTATTTTGGTTTTCTTGTTCACAATAAATTGTATTATTTGCAGTGTTAACCTCCGCTGATCCATTCACGGGATGTGTCCGAAGGAAACCCTCCTTCTTTTCCGTGTGATATCCGAAATTTTCTCTATCTTGGTCATATGGTTCTTGCTTCGCTCGTCTTCTAAACCGACCGTCCTCTGTTCTTCGCGGTCCCAATATCTTCCTGAGAATCTTTCCTTCCACCATGTCTAATTTCTTATGTACTCCTGTTCTTACTAGGTTAAGAGTTTCTGTACCGGACGAGTTGGCTGTGCGGTTATGTGCGCGCAGCTGTGAGCTTGCATTCGGGAGATTGTGGATTCGAATCCCACTGTCGGCAGCCCTGAAGATGGTTTTCCGTGGTTTCCCATTTTCACACCAGGCTGTACCTTAATTAATGCCACGGTCGCTTCCTACCAACTCCTAGCCCGTTCCTATCCCATCGTCCCCGTAAGACCTATCTGTGTCGGTGCGACGTAAAGCCACTAGCAAAAAAAAAGAAAAAAATAGTTTCTGCTGCGTGTAAGGCTTCGAGGAGGATCACTGTTTCAATTTTGCATTAATATAAATATTCTTCTTATTGTAGATGTTCATAGTTTGTATGCTAAATTCATTATTATTATTATTTCTACATTGAAGATCTTTGACATTGTCGACTTGACTACGCCATTCAGTTAAATGTTCGGTAATTCAAGCCATATGACGTGAATTTATGTGAAATGAGTAAGGAAAGTCCATTTTAGAGACCGTTGGGAATCACAGTATTACAAACTGTAAACCCACTTTGGACATCACACCGGATATTACAGTACATCCAACGTAACCCGTGTTTCGTGACTGTTGTAGACACTGGACTTGAGTTTTAGAAGTACCTTTTGGGCGTCGGTCAGATAAGGTTAAAGACTTCAGGTTGATATCACTGGAATGCTTGTATCTCGGGGCATTAGCCATTTATGGTGATTTTTTTTTCTAAACTCCGGTTATATTATAGCATTAAATTAGCTGAGTGAAGCACTGGGAATGCCCCAGGCTTAGCAGACCAGAGGTCGCTGGCAGACAACTGACGTCATACCAGCTGGTGGAACAAGCAAACTGAATAGCGTCGAGGTTGGGCAGTGCTCAGTGTGGTGTAGCTCGACCTTCAGGGAAGAGCTTTGTGGTGTTGTTCTCAAAGAGGTGAGTACGAGTTCTCTTCTAATGTGTCAGTCCTCATGAAGGAGATTTTGAGAGATTTTCGAATGTTATAGATAAGATATGTGGAGATAAACTATGCTACAGAACTGTTTCCAAACAGAGGATTGTGGAAGCGCATAATTAATACACAGAGGCTTGTACTAAACGTTGAAAGACATGAGCTTAAAATGATGTATGGATGTTTCAAATGTTTCCTTAAAATCTGTCTGCTTAATGGCATTTGAATGACAAGAAGATTCTTGTATATTCCGCATTAGACTGGAGCTACCCGAGCATGGAATTTAACTTAGTTGTAGTTCTGTATCAAGTGATTCTCAGTCAGGGCTGGTGTTGCACTTGACTTGTCGCCCATCCAGCCCAGTGCGGCAGGCACTCACATTTTCAGTTTCGAATTTAGTGTATTTATCGCCGGTATTCGTCTTCAATAACCGGTGGAAATAAAGCAGTCGGCTCTGTGCTAAGTTTGTAGAGTCTAGAATAGAGCTGGACCTGTGGCACTGGAAAAAACCCTCCCTTTTAGGGTAAAATTCTGACACTCTTGATGTTAGCAGTCTGAACACGCTGCATATTAGAAGTCTCAATAATATTTTTTTTAATGCCAGTATCCAGTATTCGGGAGATGGTAGGTTCGAACCCCACTGTCGGCAGTCCTGAAAATGGTTTTCCGTGGTTTCCCATTTTCGCACCAGGCAAATGCTGGGGCTGTAACTTAATTCCACGGCCGTTTCCTTCTCATTCCCAGCCCTTTCCTGTCCCATCGTCGCCATAAGACCTATCTGTGTCGGTGCGACGTAAAGCAACTAGCAAAAGAATATTTAAAACATTGACTGTGCTTCTTAAAAGGTAAAATGAAAATAAGGTCTTGAAATTTGCCTATATGTTGATTTTTCATATTTTATAAACTGATTTATAGGTACCGTGATATTCCAGTATTGTTGCAATGTGACCGCACGTCTAATCCAAGCCAATGTACGTGGAATATTTGAAAAATTACGTCCTTGTGATTCCACGAAAAAATCGGAGGTTCTGTAGTTTTGGTCAAGGTGGTTGTGGGGGGGGGGAGGGGGGTTGGGGGGAACACATGGGTACCCACTGATAATGGCTGATGTGATGGATGAGTGGTAAATTATACGAACTTGCACTGGGTTATATAATTCTAATAGCTGTGCCGAGTTGAGGCACTGGCCTTCTAACTCAACTTGGCAAGTTCGATCCTGGCTCAGTCCGGTAGTAAATAAAGGTGCTCAAATACGTTAGCCACTGGTCGTCAGATTTACTGGCACGTAAAAGAACTCCTGCAGGACTAAATTCCGGAACCTCAGTGTCTCCGAAAACCGTAAAATGTAGTTGGTGGGACGCAAAGCTATTATTATTATTATTATTATTATTATTATTATATGATGCTTTCTTTATTTTACTTGAGTTGCCCCTTGCCATATTTCTTCCAAATAGCCTTGATATTTTCTCTTTAATTCGACGGAATTCAATTTCTTGAAAACACAATTACAAAGGTTTTTTTTTTCAAGTTGTTTTACGTCGTACCGAGACAGATAGGTCTTATGGCGATGATAGGACAGGAAAGGGATAGAAGTGAGAAGGAATCAGCCGTGGCCTCAATAAGGTACAGCCCCAGCATTTGCCTGGTGTGAAAATGGGAAACCACGGGAAACCATCTTCAGGGCTGCCGACAGTGGGGTTCGAACCCACTATCTCCCAATTACAAAGTAATCAGTGTAAAATATGCCCTTATAATCGGGTTAGCTATTGGGTTATCATCTACCTCTGCAGAAAAATTATATTGTCGACCTCAGAGTCCAAAGACCGTGAGTTCAAAACAGGCAGAATTAGTCTGGTTTTGAAGGACGTAGAAATTTTATTTCGGCACTCCGTATCAAAGGTGTCGGACTCGTTGGCTGAATGGTCAGCATTAAGGCCTTCGGTTCAGAGGGTCCCTGGTTCGATTTCTGGCTGGGTCGGGTATGTTAATCGCATTTAATTCTTCTGATACGGGGAGTGAGTTTTTGTCCCAACACTTTCCTCCTCACATTCACATTGCCAACCACCACAGAAACACGCAATAATGATTTCATCCCTACACATATGGTTAGCGTCAGGAAGGGCATCCGGCCGTAAAACATAACATACAGTTCTCGGTCGCAACCCCACACGTGTGGAGGGGAAGCGGAAGAAGATATTTGCAGTTGAGATACATTCGATGTTTAGCCGACAAAATGTTAAAGCAATAGATCGCCCAATTAGAATTCCGGTTTCCCTGTCGTCTGGTATTATAAAGGAGCGTTTCCCAGCCGCTGGGGTGGCAGCCTTATGCGGCACATTCTCCAAGAATTTGTCAGTTTACTTTTCGAAGAATTACAAAGAATTTTATGGTGGAACCATTCTTAGGAGAATTAATGTTCACGATTGTGTTGTAAAGCACAGACCAAGGTCTTCTCGAAATCCTAAAATCGAACTAAATGAAACCTGTGTAGCGAATGTCGGTGACCAAGCCACTTACTTTGAATGATCAAGGAATTTTCAGACCTAGGAATCTATATATATAAAATAAGAGTTTTGTCTGTACATTGTTCAGAATTTAAAAAGGATGGTACCGGTATTTTTATATCGTTCGTGTCCATAGTAGCAAGGAAATGCACTCTTTAATTTTCCGTAATTTCTGTCTGTCTGTACACGCATCACGAGAAAATGAAAATCGGTATGTAGTGTCCGGGAATAAGTCGCTGCAATCTAGGCCATAAATAATCTTATTCACGCTGAGAGAAATGATAGTTTAGGGGAAGGCCTAAAATTGAATTCTCAAATAATTGTGTTATTAGTGGTCCTATCGACAAATACTACACTAAAGTTATATAGTATTACATTTCCGATCATGTACAGTATGTCTTATACATTACCGTACAACAATAATAATAATAATAATGCTATTTGTTTTACGTCCCACTGACTACTTTTACGGTCTTCGGAGACGCCGAGGTGCCGGAATTTAGTCCCCCAGGAGTTCTTTTACGTGCCAGTAAATCTACCGACACGAGGCTGTCGTATTTGAGCACCTTCAAATACCACCGGACTGAGCCAGGATCGAACCTGCCAAATTTGGATTAGAAGGCCGTCTGAGCCACTCAGCCCGGTCACAACAACAATAACATTACATTGACCATTGTTTGTTGTCTCATGTTGCCAGTCATGTCCGATAGATGGGATTGCTACTGTATACCGAGTATTTTTTAAAATTTGCTTTACGTCGCACCGACACAGGTAGGTATTGTGGTAACGATGGGATAGGAAAGGGCTGCGAGAGGAAAGGATGCAGCCCTGGCGTTAATTATGGTCCTGTGTGAAAATGGGAGACCATGGAAAACCATCTTCAGGGCTGTCTACAGTGGATTTCGAACCCACTACCTCCCGAATGCAGACTCACAGCTGCGCGTCCCTAACCGCACGGCCAACTCGCCCGGTCATACAGAGTATAACAGCCTGCCTGAATATTGGCGGGAAATAGCTGGGGAGGTACATAACTTTCTTCTTTAGCATGCCATTCCTCTGGTTCACAAATTTTCTGATACTACTGGTACGTAACAAACTGGTTCATCATAGCATTCTAGCTATTCAGTCCCTACCCCGAGGCACTGATTGGAACGAGCAGTGCGTATACACAGAACAATGGCAGGAGTGTTCACGGCTGTGTGCGGCCTGGTCATTCCACCACTGGTTGGACTCTTAGATCGGCATCATAGTAATGTTCGTTAAAAGTGAGAATGTGCGGTTTTTCATTTGAGCGAGTATTTTATACGATAACATTGCTTTTAATCCCTACCTTCCTACTGACGTTTTTGCAATGGCCTAAGTTAACTGGAGTTAGGAAAACCACAGACAGTCTTTTCTGAGAATCCCGGAGCGAAGCACGGGTACATAAGCTAGTATTTAAATATTCAGGAAATGAATTACTGTATAGCTGTTTACGATAGGTAATAGGTTTGTTCCAACAAGAACGGAAACAGTTTGCAAACTGGCTGACGCGTGCGTAGTACGGAAAGAGCGTTCCAATAACCTTCAAACTCAAACGCGGAATCGGGAGTCGGTTGTTCCAACAGACTATGGATCGTTCATGAACCAGTTTGCGCACTGGCAAATCAGTTCGTACTCCAGAACAAGAACGGTTCCTCAGTGACATGCGCAGTACATCAAAATAAGTGTGAGCTGTGCATTGTGGTCCATAGCTGTCACTTCGTGAAGCGTGAACAGCTGATCGGTCATTACCTGGCACGTACAGTTAAATAGAAGCACGGCGTTGTTACAATATACAGTAAAAGTTATACAGTTAGTCATTTGACTGCACACTAATGAAGTAAGAGACACGAGAATAATGCATGACGGTTTTGACGATTTTGAAGGCGATTCTGGTGGTGATCGCCTCGGACTCCAGTGAAGATGATCTAGGAATATATTACAGTACCTCAAAAGCGAAAAATGAAGATTTAGGCAAGGTATTATAATATTTTTTTTTTACTTGTTTGCAATTATGTTTAAATATTTATTTTCACTACATGTACGAGTAACTCATAATTTAGTAACCAAAATTCTCTCTCGCTCTCCGCCTATAGATGAAAGAGTACCTCGTTCAAGGACCATTTTCGCGTCAGCGGGGAGATAATGGAAAATATTGCAGAACGGTATCTGGCCAATATGGGAAACTTTCCGCACTGAGCCAAGTTTGTCTGCAGCTGCAATAATAATAATAATAATAATAATAATAATAATAATAATAATAATAATAATAATAATAATAATAATAATAATCGTTAAGTATTGCTTTTCCAAAAAAAGTTCAAATTTTCCTGTGGTTTATTGGGCATCAGACTGCAAGTTTCCGGGATGTTGCAGATCAGTTTGACATTTCTTTGAGCTCTCTATTATCTGCGCACTTTTTAGCGATAGATTTACACCCTAGTACTGAATGGTCGACTTCGGTTATCTTCGAGATTCGTATTGGCAACCTTTGAAACACAAACTAAGAATCGCTTATGATAGCTGTGAGACATCTGGCGTGCACTTGAAGTACTCGTACTGTTGTTTACACACCAAAGCCAAACTATAGAATTCATGCTAGGAACACGCTTCGCAACGGGAAATGTTATATAGTATTATATATTGTGTGTATGACACAGCTGTTGGCGTAAGATAATATAAGTTTAGAAAATTCATAACGATCGATCATATTATCGATTTAATTTAGATTTCATTTCCATTCAGTTGGCAGTATTGCCGGAACCGGCAGTGCACACTCCTTACTTCTCAACCCGGTACAAAAATCTATCACTAAAAAAGTGCGCGTACAATACATAGAATTGCCAAACGATTGATTGTCTTCATGAGCAACTTATCTCTACAAGTGATCACTTGGCCTACAGAAGATGAGAAAGTAAATATTGAGCAACATTTCAGGGAAAGTGAATTTCCAGGTGTCATTGGTGCCATAGGTGGCTGTCATATTGAAACTGATAAGCCTGCAAATGATCCCGACTTTTATATAAGTAGAAAAGGACTTTATTCCATACAAGTATATTTTATTTATCAACATACGTCTTCATAGTAAACCACTGTCATTATTAATGAACGTGTATATACTGGTACTTTTAATTTTTAAATGCAAGCTGTTTGTGACCAGGCGAAAGAATTTTGGATGTGTTTCTGGGTTCTGTGCAGAGTATTTTTTTTAATGCTATTTGTTCGGGGCGTCGACCCATGTGGATCTTTTGCCCCTACTGGCACCATATTGCACGAACCCGCGTCTAATTTGAATGGCGGTAGTGTGGAATGTTGTGTGTGAGGAAAGTAAGATGAAGGACGTCACAAACGCCCAGTCCCCAGGCCAGGGATATTAATAATTAAAACTTAAAAATCCTAGCTCGGCCGTGAATCGAAACCGGGGCCGCCGGGCGGCAGGCGGACGCATTGTCCTCTACACCGCGGGGCCAGACTAGCAGAGTATTTAGCTCTTGGCAATAATTTAGAAGAAAAATGTGGTCAGTATTTTCTTTTAGGTGACAGTGGCTATCTCTTTGAAGAGAACCGTCTACATCATCGGGTTTTACGCTGCCAGTACTCGTGGTAGAATTATAAATTCACCTAAATCTGGAATAAAATAAATATTATTTTAGAAACAGGTCCCGTCTATATATTTAATAGTTTAGTCATTTCATTGCCAACTAGCAAGACACCCGTGCTTCGCTACGGTATTATAATGAAATTTATAATCGAATGCTTAACGTTTTATATATAATCCGCCGAAATTCGCGATCTGACTCGTTTTCTGAGAGAATGCGTCAAAATTAACGATCTGACTCGTTTTCTGGAAGATTACGGCAGAATTCCTCCCATTTTTTCAATCTTTCTTTCCACCAATCGATTTCGTACTTTCCGGGCTAGGTCGAGGTATTTCACGCGGTCAGTTGGGCCCCTAAATCTTTGCCAACTTTTTCTATTAGCACTGTTAATATGGATCAAATCCATGAGGAGATCCGGCATGGTGTCGTCTTGGGTGCCTCGGCGGTACTGAACCCGCGGCTGGACTGCATTCGTAGTCATTACCCAGCCAGGATCAGTTTCCAGCGCGGCCCGCACATTTTGACGACGGTCCAGAACATTATTATTATTATTATTATTATTATTATTATTATTATTATTTTATTATTGATGGTCTGGAACCCACAGCAAGATGCAAGACCGCTACTTGGCGGTAAATTACATACTCAGCCATTGTCATTGCTGACAATGTGACCAGCACCATCGTCGCGCGTAGGCAAGTGCGCGAGATTTCTGGCGACACGAATGATATACGTCCGTGAATTATTGACCGTATTATAGAGGTGAACAATTGCACGGTCAATATCATTCATATCGTTTATTTCAAATGTGTTTAAATTTTTACTTATATGCCAGGAGAATCTACTGTAATCTAAATTTGTTCTCCAAAGGAAAAGGTGGCTCTTGAAAACGAAACCAGGAAAGATTAAAATGATCAGTTTATGATCAGAACAATTTCATTCTGAACAGTAAAATCAATTGGTCTCAACTCCTTTTTCATCCCACCGTCGTTAAGTTGATTTACGCCCCCTCCCCCACCCCAAGAATGAAGGCGTGTTTCTTTATGTTTAAAGGAGATTCCAAATACCAATGTTCACGTCTGTTACCTAGTTCTGAGATATAAGTATCCCATAAAAAGAATTAACTTTTTTCACTTCCTTTCACACTCCCCTCCCCCCAACGCACCCCCGTAAGTGAATTTTCCGGCAAAAAATACTTGTTTCTTTAATAGTAAAGGATCTTCTAAATGCCAATTATCACGACTCTAACATCTTCAGTTTTTGAGAAATGAGTCCTCATAAAAGGAATTCAACTCCTTTTCACCCCCGCCCTCCAAGATGATTTCCCCCCCCCCCCAAAACGCTTTTTTCTTTGTTTTAAAAGGAGACCCAAATACCAATTTTCACGTCTGTAACAACTTTAGTTTTTATTAGGTGTAAGTATCATCATACAATTAATTCAAGTAATTTTCAATTCTTTCACCTACCCCCCTTTCATTGGATTTTCGAAGAATACGTGTTTCTTTAATTTTAAAACAGATTCCAAGTTCTAATTTTTACGTCTGCAAAAATCTTTCGTTTTCGAGATAATAGTATCATCAAACTAATATTTCAACTAATTTTTCAATTTCCCCCCCCCCCTCAGGTGGATTTCCGAAAACCAAAATACGTATTTCTTTATTTTTAAAGGGGATTCCAAATACCAAATTTCACGTCTGTAACAGCTTTTGAGATATCAGTATCCTAATTAAAATAATTCAACCCCATTTTAAGTCACTTTTACCACTCCACCCAAATGGTTTTCAGAAAACAAAAAATACATGTTTCTTTATTTTAATAGAGATAAAAAATTCTTTTTTTACTTCGGTAACATGTTAAGTTTTTGAGATAAACTGTAGAAATGCTCATTTTAAAATTTCACCCCCTTTTTAGTTCCCCTTAATTGGAGTTTCCAAAAGCAAATCACCTATGTTCCTTCACTTTCACAGGAGATTCCAAATACCAATTTTTACGTCTGTAAAATTTTACGTTTCTGAGATATACTGCAGATATAGTCTTTCTAAAAATTCCCCCCAATTTGTCACTCCTGTTTAACCCCCAATAATTGTTTTTCCAAAAACAAAAAATACGTGTTTCATTATTTTATAAGGAGTTTCTAAAATACTAATTTTCAGGTCTGTAATATCTTTTGTTTCAGATAAATTTATCCTCATTTAAGGCATTCAACCCGTTTTTCACCCTTTTTTCACCCCTCCTATTGGGATTTTCCGAAAACAAAAAATGTGTTTCTTTATTTTTAAAGTGGCTCCTAAATACCAATTTTTACATCTGTAAACTGTACAAGTTTTGAGATATAGATACTCATTTTAAAATTTCACCCCCATGTTCACCCCCTTAGCGACGGAATATCCAAATTTCCTCCCTTAGCGAGCACCTACATTGTACTATAAATGTATCCTCAAAATTTCATTTCATTATGTCCAGTAGTTTTGGCTCGGCGATGATGAATCAGTCAGGACATATATGTAGATTACCTTCCATTGAATAGGCCTAACAAGTTGTTTAGTAGAGATGAACAAGAACAGCTGTTTATTTATCCTCAAACATGAATCTCCCGCGTAATCGTGAACGCACGCGCATTGTAGTTTTTCTTGACCGTTCACGAACCGTTCCAACAGACTGCTTTTTAGCGACGGTTCCCAACGAGTACATAGCTCGCGCATGCGCTTACACCAGTCCACGAATCGATACAAAATCGTATGCAAACTGCTTGTTGGAACAAACCGCATAAAATGACCTGCAAGCAGATTACAACAATGGGCGGTGAACCCTCTATTTCCCTGATGTTGGTGAGAAGTACAGTAGGAGCTTTTGTCAGTTACATTTAAGACTCTGGGTTTTGAAACTAGCACTTACACACTGCAATGCAAACTTCAGGTAAGCCAGTATTCTCTATGACTATTCAGCGTAGAGAACTGGATGCTGAATATTCACAGGCTTGCAGATTTAAATGTTAATATATATAAAATCCAAGGGACTTGTCTTAATTTTGGTATTAAAGAAATGTACTGAACGTGTCTGGCGGAACAACTAGTGATTCATCCACCTCAAAGCAATCTCAAAATATGAGCAAAAACGGAGGGGAAAACTACCAGCACACAGAAGATTATGCCATGTCTAGTTATTTATTAATAGTTGTTAGATAAATGTATGAAGTTAAAACACTGGAAACTTTTTATTGCGAAAATTTGTTGCGACTGGGCCCTCGACTTACTGAGAAAGAATTTGCCAAGCCGCGATCTCTAAGGTTGAGAACGGCTGTGGTAGAGTAAAATGGAACATAGAAATTTACAGGTATGAAACTGAATATGGCACCAAAATGTTCACACTCGAAGCACAAGTGGCCTCTGGGAAAGTACAGGTGTTGTATTTTCGGTCTTTAGTAGGCGAATAATCTGTGTATGATATTTCTTTAGAGATACCTTCTTTCCTTCTGGAGGGTATGTGTAACATGCGCGGCTGTGAGCTTGCATCCGGGAGATAGTAGGTTCGAATCCCACTATCGGCAGCCCTGAAAATGGTTTTCCTTGGTTTCCCATTTTCACACCAGGCAAATGCTGGGGCTGTATCTTAAGGCCACGGCCGCTTCCTTCCAACTCCTAGGCCTTTCCTATCCCATCGTCGCCATAAGACCTATCTGTGTCGGCGCGACATAAAGCCCCTAGCAAAAAAAAGAATAATAATAATAATAATAATAATAATAATAATAATAATGTGATTCTGATACCGAATACAACTTGGGAGTGCATAATTTAAAGGCGAATATACAGCCGGGAAAGAAACTGAATTTTTATTGTAATATGTTAATTTTTTCCAAGATTTAGTTGCGATATCTTTCTTGCTAAGCGATGAGCCTCTCCCGTTAACGCAAGAAGATTCTCAGAACATCTCAACGTCGATCATTGCTTGGAAGACCTTCGATTAAGTGTCTGGAGTATTCTGGAAGTCTTTGCAATTCTTACTGAAAGTACTCACTAGTGCTAATAAACCTGTTCTACAAATTGATTATCGACAATACAATAGTAACATAAACTATTTTCACTCTTCTTCTTTGACCCTTCCCCGCCATTCACTAGTATCTTGGGCGTCCTCCCCCAAACTTGCTCTCTGATCTCCTCCTCTTTTCCATCTCATTTTTGGTCTTCGACACTTCCTTTTCTCTTCTACTTCCAATATTGTCCAATGTAATAGTCAATGTAATAGGGGTTTAAAACCGATGTGCGTCCTGTCACCACGCGCTGGTCCTATTGTAAATTCCACGTGAAGTTGGTGGAATTCAACTAGGGATTCTCTGACTGTGTAAATCAGTGCAGATTTATTATTATGTCCATGGCTAAATGGTTATCGTGCTCGCCTTTGGTCACAGGGGCCCCGGGCTCGATTCCCGACAGGGTCGGGAATTTTAACGATAATTGGTTAATTCCCCTGACACGGGGACTGGGTGGTAAGTGTCGTCTTCATAATTTCATTCTCATTACGACTCGCAGGTCGCCTACGGGAGTCAAATCAAAGACCTGCAGCTGGCGAGCCTAAGTCCTTGGACACATCTCGGCACTAAAAGCCAAACACCATTTCATTTTTCATTATTATTATTATTATTATTATAACGGTAAACCCGTGTCGTAGGAAGATCTTCTTTTCAACTCTATATCTTTCTTCAATCCCGCCGTTCCACATTTATGTGGAGTTGGCGGAGAACTCGCGCACTTGTGGAGTGAACCGAAGGCTAGTAAGTTGATCATTCAAGCAAGGGTCCCAACCAGTATAATTACTGTACTTTAAGGCAGAAGTAGTAAATTCAGTAATTTCTCCCACCTCATGCGTACCGTATTTCATTTCTAAAGCTAGATTTAATTTAGCGGGGCATACATATAGTATGTTTGTCTGTGCTAGATATCAACCACACCATTAGTTGCAAGATTTCAGAACTTGGTCCTTGAGAACTGTTCTTTGTTGGTTTCACAGACACCCTTATGGTACTCAAATGGTGACACCAATCCCGTTACAACGTTAACGTGATGTATTGATCGATTCCATAGGATAATAATAATAATAATAATAATAATAATAATAATAAATGTTACTTGCTTTACGTCCCACTAACTACTTATACGCTCCAGCTCCATAGCTAAATGGTTAGCGTACTGGCCTTTCGTCACAAGGGTCCCGGGTTCGATTGGTTAATTTCGCTGGCACGGGGGCTGGGTGTGCGTATCGTCTTCATCATTTCATCCCCATCACGACGGGCAGGTTGCCAACGTGCGTCAAATCAAAAGACCTGCATCTGCCGAGCCAAACTTGTCCTCGGACACTCCCGGCACTAAAAAAAAAAAGCCTTACACCACTTCATTTCATTTCACTATTTTCATGGTTTTCGGAGACTCCGAGGTACCGGAATTTAGTCATGCAGGAGTACTTTTACGTGCCAGTAAATCTGACACGAGGCTGACGTATCTGAGCACCTTCAAATACCAAGGGACTGAGCCAGGATCGAACCTGCCTCAACCGTCTGAACCACTCAGCCCGGCTAGTGTCATTATTATCACTAGGCTGACATCTCTTAAAATGTAACAGCGATGCATTCCGTAAATGTAAATGGAATTCCACTTGTAACTATAAGACGTTCAAGAGGCATTGCTTAAAGTCGTCTTAAACTTAACCTGTGGCCCTTGATCTTAAGGAAGAGTTGAATTGCGCTGTTCCGCTTATCTTAAAATTACTAAATTCAAATATTTGTTACTATGACGATTTACTAGGTTTCCTATTCGGGAATAGAAATGGGTGCGGTGGGTCTCCTGATCTTTCCGCACTTTAATACATTCAGGTCACCCATTCGAGATCAGGTGCTGTTTGGAGCAGAATTTTTCTGGT